>NC_090656.1:80287046-80597046 GCF_040937935.1 Hyperolius riggenbachi
TTGTATTATTTGAAACTTTGTTACATCGGTGACTGAAGCCATAGATAGTAATTATAGAGGAGAAACTTTGTAACAGCTCCCGCCCTGCAAGTGTGGGTCAGACAGTACACAGAGGTCAGGGTGGAAGCATCATTAGCTGGAAGCAGACAGGATAGTATTCACTGTCTGTACTTTTCATGAGAAACTGCACAGGATGTAGTCTGCAGTATATCCATAGACAGGAGATTTATGACATGTGACATGATGGGTGTATCTTGCTAATTATCTGCAGCCTCTGTGACAGCTGATTCTTTGGAGGTGTTCAGCATCTGCACTTGTGCAATCAATGCAGTGTGCCCAGTACAGGGGGTAGATTTCTCCACATTACTGAGTGTTCTGAGTGGGCTGCTGCAGTGCAGTGTAGTGGAGTATGGAGGCCCCTTTTACACATGCAGACTAAACCTGCATTGTGTTACTCTATTTTGCCACAAAAGCAAAGAAAGTCTTTGGAGACTTGTACACGTACTACGGTCCCTTGCGGTGCGCTGGAAGTGTTCAATCCAACGCAAGGGCAGCAGCGCGTTACCGTAAGTACCGCTCTTACCACACACACAACGCTTGGGTTAGAGGTAGTCTATAAGTGATGCGAGTAGTGTAAACAACGGAGTGTGTCCCGGTGCGGGAATCCCAGTGATGTACTTCCTGCCCAGCAGGGAATATGTCATTGAATGGGGGTCCCCTCTATGCATATGACCCCGTCGACGCACTCCGTAGTTGGTTTGGTCCCTTTCATTGTGCTGCTGTGAGGCCTGTGATCCAGCTGGGTTGCAGACTACTGCGCATGCATGGTTTCGGCCACGCGCACCCACTGATCACCCACTGATTGTGCTCCGATAGCCTGCAGTATTCTGCCCAAGCGCAATTACAGTCTTAAAGGACCACTATCGTGAAAATCGTAAAAATTTTAAATAATGTAAAGACAAACAAATAAGAAGTACAGTTCTTCTTCAAGAGTAAAATGAGACATAAATGACTTTTCTCCTATGTTGCTGTCACTTACAGTAGGTAGTAGAAATCTGCCAGAACCGACATGTTTTGGACTAGCCCAGCTGCTTATAGGGGATTCTCAGGGTTTTCTTTATTTTCAAAAGCACTTAGTGAATGAATGGCAGTTGCTCTGCCCAACTGCCCCCCAAAAAGTGCAAACAGGTAGGGGGGCGGTCTGCATCTTTATATAAATCCTTTTCAGGGATTGTCACTTTAGAAATAATAAAGGCAATGCAGAGAATCCCCCATGAAGAGAGATGGACTAGTCCAAAACCTGTCGATAATGACAGATTTCTACTACTTACTGTAAGTGACAGCAACATAGGAGAAAAGTAATTTATGGCTCATTTTACTCTGCAAGAAACATACTTTTTATTTGTATGTTTTTACATGTATTTTAAATTTTAAAATTTTTGTGATAGTGGTCCATTAATGACTTACACATTCGCAGAATGCTTCCGGCTATTGGAGTGCAAGCATGTGGGGTGCGCACAGCTGAGTTTTAGACTTTATGGGGCTGACAGCAGCAACACTGAGGGGACCAGGAGGATGGTGGCGAGGGGGCGGGAGGAAGCCCCAGATAAGTAAAAATACTTTGCTGCAATTTGTCTCAGGAACACTTTAATACACAGTAATTGTAGGTGTGCAGCATTCAGAGTGCATCCAGTTATGATTCAATGGACTCCGATATCCCAACGCAGTGCATGCAGTGTGTTACTACATCACGCTCGCATTAATGGGCAGTGAAGAATACTTTTCATTGGTTGTATGCTTGAGGCCTCTTTTACACTGAGGCGTTGCGGTAAGCTATTTAACTGCAAGAGGTTGCTAATTCAATATAAGTCCATGTAAGGCCATGTAGAACGGTGGCAAGGTGGCATAGTGGTTAGTGCTTTCGCCTTGCTGCGCTGGGTCCCTGGTTTCAATCCCAGCCAGGTCAACATCTGCAAGAATATATTGTCTTGTCACTAACTTGCTCACAATCTAGTCCCTACCATAGTCATATGTCTATGTATGTGTCATATAGTGCATGTATCATAGTCTAGGGCCAATTAGGGGGAAGCCAAATAACTTATCTGTATGTTTTTGGGATGTGGGAGGAAACTAGAGTACCCGGAGGAAACCCACACAGACACGGGGAGAACATACAAACTCCTTGCAGATGTTGACCTGGCTGGGATTCTAGGGCTGTGGAGTCGGTACAAAAATCATTAGACTCCTCAGTTTATGAAACCTCAGATTCCAGGTACCCAAAATTGCTCCGACTCCTCGACTCCGACTCCTTACTTTCATTTTTACAAAGGCTATGAATTTGGTTAAAAAATCATCCGACTCCAACTCCTCTGTTTGTTGAAACCTCCGACTCCAGGTCCCCAAAATTGCTCTGACTCCTCAACTCCGACTGCACAGCCCTGTGGGATTCAAACCGGGGACCCAGCGCAGCAAGGTGAGAGTGCTATCCACTATGCCACCGTGTCGCCCACGGTCACTGAGATTCCCAAGGATCCCTGTCGTATTCACGTCCTTCCACACATGCACGCCACAGCTGCCACCAACCTTTTTAAAAGGTACGTGTTTCCCATTGACTTACGGTACTATCCACGTGAAGATGGATCAGGGGAACCTATAGCAACCCGACGCGACAAACAAGCATTCCCCCATCCATCTTCTACTCTGGGAAAATGCCACAGCATGATGGGCTCAAAACATGGTTCAGATATTCACTATACTTTGTGCAGGAGTTGTCGGGGATCTAAACAATCTGGTTCATCGTGACCATCGTCATGACAACTTCATGAAAGACAATCATTTAATCATTACTTCCGCTGTTGCTTCCGATTTGGAAACTCCCGACACGGCTCGGTAAATTGCCTCGCTGTGAAGAATCGTGGGGAAGCAGTCGCCTCTTCTCAGCGTGAGGCGGCTGCTTCCGTGAAGGGCATGGCAGAACGTGGAAGAGCAGCCGCCTCTACACAGCGTGAGGTGGCTGCTTCTGTGAAGGACATGGCGGAGAATCTGTACCTTATTTGTCCGTGTGTTTTCGACCTGGCTTGTCCGACCTTGAGAACCGACCTTACTGTTAGAGGCGGTTCCCAGTCCTGGTAGTGGCACTCCCACTTGAGTGTCACTCTCGTTCTGTCATTCCTTCTCTCAGCCTGACTCCTCCTCCCGGGAGAGTCCAGAAGGAATTGTGCAGTACTCCTTACTACACTGAGGCCTAGTCCTCTGTATATTACTGTTTGCACCAACACTCTTTCTTTACTCAGGTGTCCAGAGGTTAGCTTATATATCCGATTATCGGTGATACTGCAGATCACCCATAATCTGGTATATATCTGTATTCCCTGTGATACTGCAGATCACCGGTAATCAGATCCTCTCTCTGTTACACCGATCGTTACAGAACGCCAGACCAAAAAACAATATGGACGCACGCACTGACCGTCTGGGCGCACTTGCCACTTCAGTGGATAACATCAATCAAGTGCTGGGTAGTCATCAAGCATTAATTGATGCCCTATCAGGGTCTGTACAAGCCCTCCAGACGTCAGTGGATGATGTGCGATCCCCTCCTAGCGTTGATATACGTATGCCCGTACCTGAACGATTTTCTGGTCACAGATCTGACTTTCGTAATTTTAGGAGTAGAGTATTATCTTATTTCGAATTGAGACCCCGATCTTCAGGAACTGAGGCCCAAAAGGTCACATTTATAAAAACCTTGTTATCGGGCGACTCTCAAACATGGGCATACAGTTTGCCCACCGGAGACCTAGCCCTTACCTCCGTAGAAGAATTTTTCAAGGCTATGGCAGTAATTTACGACGACCCGGATCTTGCCTCGACTTCTGAGCGGAAGCTCAAGCTGTTGCGTCAAGGCAAAGGTCCGGTCGAAGATTACGCAGCCGAATTTAGGAGATGGTCAGTTACAGCCAGGTGGGACACTTATGCCCTGTTAGATTGTTTCTTGTCAGGGCTGTCTGATGAGGTCTCTGATCTGATGCTTAGTTAGCCCGAGCCCAGAACAGTCGATGAGGCCATCTCAGCGGCCATCCGTATCGACCACAGGCTGCGCTACCAAAAACAGACCAGAGGTAGTTCCCGGGTCAGAGTGGTGTCTTACGCCACAGCCCCAGTGACCCCACCTCCTACTGTCTCATCTCCTCCGGTTTTGCCTCCAACCAAACCGATGCAGCTTGGTCGGTCAAAGTTAACCCAGGTGGAGCGGAGACGGAGAATGACCGAACAGCTATGTTTGTATTGTGCTGAAGGGGGGCATAGAGTACGAAACTGTCCTAATAAGCCGGGAAACGCTACCGCCTAGGAGTTGTAGGGGGTATCCCCCTAGGCGCCCAACTCATACCCCTAGAAGAAAAACGGTTGCTTTTTCCCTGTACTGTTACATGGGAAGATAAGACCGAGGCCACGGAAGCCTTTATTGATTTAGGCTCCGCGGCTAATTTTATGAACTTTGAGTTTGCTAAAAAATTGGGTATTCCGCTCACTACGGTGGAACCACCCATTCAGGTTACGGCAGTGGATGATTCTCCTCTGCAGAGGAATCATCCGCTGTCTCAGACACCAGAGGTAGGAATCACTGTGGGGGTTCTGCATTGGGAAACATTACAGTTTTTTGTGTTACATATGTCTACGTCCACTATTATACTTGGTATGCCATGGCTACGCCTTCATTCTCCGCATATTGACTGGGCCACCGGCCAATTAATTTCCTGGTCAGATCATTGTTTCCAACAATGTTTAGGGAAGGTGACTTTGGGCCAAACCAGGATTCAGGTGGAGGGGGTTCCTGAGCAGTATTAAGAGTATTCTGACGTATTTTGTCCCAAGGCAGCAGACAAGCTACCCCCACATCGCCCTTTCGACTGTCCCATCGATCTCCATTCAGGTTGTATGCCCCCCCCCCCCCCGGGGCCATTTGTACAATTTATCTGGGCCTGAAAAAATGGCCATGCAGGAATACATCCGTGAAAATTTGGCCAAGGGTTTCATTCGCCCGTCCCGGTCGCCTGCTGGGGCAGGTTTCTTTTTTGTTAAGAAAAAAGATGGAGGCCTACGGCCCTGCATTGATTACCAGGCCTAAATAAGATTACGGTGAAGAATCGCTATCCGCTGCCCCTGATAGACGACTTATTCACACAGGTCACCAACGCCAAGGTCTTTTCCTAACTAGACTTACGGGATGCGTACAACCTGATACGGATAAGAAAGGGCGATGAGTGGAAGACGGCCTTTAATACACCCAACGGGCATTACGAATACCTGGTGATGCCCTTTGGGTTATGTAATGCCCCAGCCGTTTTCCAAGAACTCATCAATGAGGTCTTCAGGGAGGTGTTGGGGAAGTTCGTTCTAGTATATCTAGATGATATACTTATATTTTCCAACAACCTCTCTGAGCATAGGTGTCATGTAAAATTTGTATTGGAAAAACTGTGGCGGAACTCATTGTACGCCAAGCTGGAGAAATGTATCTTCGAAGTAACCTCTGTCACCTTTCTGGGATACATTATCTCCACCACAGGCCCGTCCATGGACCCTGCCAAGGTTTCCGCAGTTCTGGAATGGCCTCGGCCGGTTGGGTTGAAGTCACTTCAGCGATTTTTAGGCTTCGCAAATTACTACAGAAGGTTCATTAAAGGGTACTCCACTGTTATTGCACCCCTCACCAGCCTCACCAAAAAAGGGGCAGATACCACTCATTGGTCTCCAGAAGCTTTTCAGGCATTCTCCACTCTAAAGGATCTCTTTTGTTCTGCACCGATCCTTAGACACGTGGACACCTCATTCCCTTTCATTGTGGAGGTAGACGCCTCAGAGGTCGGGGTGGGGGCTGTGCTGTCTCAGCGGTCAGGTTTGCAGGGTCGTATGCACCCATGTGCCTACTTCTCTCGTAGGTTCTCCCCAGCAGAGAGAAACTACGATATAGGCAACAGGGAGCTCCTGGCCATTAAGTTGGCTTTTGAAGAATGGCGACATTGGTTAGAGGGAGCAGAACACATGATTACAGTTTACACTGATCACAAGAACCTGGAATATATCGAGGGGGCTAAGAGGTTGAGCCCCCGTCAGGCTCGATGGTCTTTATTTTTTTCTCGATTCAGGTTTATTATTACGTATACTCCAGGGAGCAAGAACGTTAAGGCAGATGCTTTGTCCAGGTGCTTTGAGCCAGAGACAGCTCAGCCCTCCGTCCCTGAGACTATTGTTCCGCAGAAATTGGTGCTGGCGGCAACTGATACTTGGGAAGACTGGAAGGAGACTTTAAGTCCCTTTCAGCAGGACATCCCGGAAGGGAAGCCTGAAGGGGTCATATTCATTCCTCTAACCCTTCCGTCTCCAGATCTTAGAGATGTTCCATGCGCACAAGAACGCTGGACATCCCGGAGCAGCCAGAACACAGGATCTTGTGGTCAGGTGTGCCTGGTGGCCTTCCCTGTCAGTAGATTGCAAGGAGTTTGTTAGGGAGTGTGCAATTTGTGCAAAAAGTAAACCCTCCCGGCTGGCACCTGTCGGTACCTTGCAGCCTTTGCCCGCCCCGAGTGAGCCGTTGACCCACTTGTCCATGGATTTTGTGGGCGAGCTCCCCAGGTCTGAAGGCATGTCGGTCATTTGGGTGGTAGTCGACCGCTTCAGCAAGATGACCCATTTCGTGCCCTTGAAAGGACTCCCCTCGGCCCAGGAATTGGCCGACCTATTCACAGTCCACATTTTCCGGCTACATGGCATTCCGGAAAACATAGTGTCAGATCGGGGAGTCCAATTCGTCTCTAGATTCTGGAGGGCATTTTGCCACCAAATGGGCATGAAGCTGTCTTTCTCGTCAGGCTACCACCCACAGACCAATGGGCAGACTGAACGTATTAATCAGTCTTTGGAGCAGTTCTTAAGATGTTACGTTGCGGAGGCACAGAATGACTGGGTAAAATTTCTGCCCTTCGCAGAATTCGCACAAAATAATTTGAAGAATTCTTCTTCTGGTTATTCTCCGTTCCAGATTGTGACGGTGAGATCGCCCAAATTCTCCCCTTTGCCAGTAGCCTCTACTCCGTTTCCTACTCTGGAGGCTTGGCAGAGGGCATTTAGAGATATTTGGTGGACGGTGAAGAGTAATCTAGAAAGGGCATTTCAGAGGCAAAAGGGTCAAGCTGACAAGAGACGCTCGTTAGAGTGGAGGTTCCAGCCAGGAGACTTGGTTTGGGTGTCCTCACGTCACTTGACCCTAAGACAACCCTCAGACAAGCTTGGTCCCAGGTTTGTGGGTCCATTCCCGGTAACTAAAAAGATCAATAACGTTACTTATGCCATTGATCTTCCCGCCAGCATGCGTGGGGTAAGGTCTTTCCACGTGTCCCTACTCAAACCTGCAGTCCATGTGGGTCCTACTCCTCCTCGTCCTGTGATGGTGGATAGCCAACCGGAGTATGAAGTAGAGAAAATTTTGGACTCATGGATGTGGGTACCTGAGGGCCGCATGCATGCTGATGATTTGAAGAGGGAGTTTCACACGTTACATCCGTAAAAGCCTAGAAGGAGCTGTCCGGAGTCCACTCCTCAGGGGGGGGAGTTTACTGTGAAGAATCGTGGGGAAGCAGCCGCCTCTTCTCAGCGTGAGGCTGCTGCTTCCATGAAGGGCATGGCAGAACGCGGAAGAGCAGCCGCCTCTACTCAGCGTGAGGCGGCTGCCTCTGTGAAGGGCATGGCGGAGAGCGGAGAAACCGCCGCGTCTAGCGCGGCGGTTAGCACGCATGGCTCTGTTGCGGATACACCGCAGAGCGGTGCTGACATGGCTGGGACTCATAGTCCTTCTAGGTTTAGAATGACGCGCGTCCGCGCGGAAAGGCAGAACCTATATGGCAGCCAGAAAAGGGTCAGCTGACCAAGCTAGTCAGCTGACAATTTTGCCTCTTTTCATTGGTCCAGCACTTAGGGAGGTGCTGGAGAGTGCATCTGTATATATATTGCTGGTAGTTCACTTGTTCCTTGTCTGGCGTTGCGATCACAACGTGGTAGCACTCAGACCTGAGTCAGATCCGAAAGTGTGCCGGGACCAGTTGGAGCTGTAATCCTACACTTAGCTAGATTCTATTTAATAGTCTAAAGTACTAGTTTGATTGTTATTATCTGTTATGACCCTTTGCTTGCCTGACTACTCTTCTGAACTCTGATTCTGTACCTTGCCATTCTGAGACTCTGTTGCCGGACCCCGGCTCGTCCTTAGACCCTGCATCTGCCTCCTGATTCTGTACCTCGATATTTCTGATACCCTGTTGCCGAACCCTGCCTGTACTTTAGACTCCGCCTCTGCCTTCTGAATCTGTACCTTATTTGTCCGTGTGTTTTCGACCTGGCTTGTCCGACCTTGAGAACCGACCTTACTGTTAGAGGCGGTTCCCAGTCCTGGTAGTGGCACTCCCACTTGAGTGTCACTCTCGTTCTGTCGTTCCTTCTCTCAGCCTGACTCCTCCTCCCGGGAGAGTCCAGAAGGAATTGTGCAGTACTCCTTACTACACTGAGGCCTAGTCCTCTGTATATTACTGTTTGCACCAAACACTCTTTCTTTACTCAGGTGTCCAGAGGTTAGCTTATATATCTGATTATCGGTGATACTGCAGATCACCCATAATCTGGTATATATCTGTATTCCCTGTGATACTGCAGATCACCAGTAATCAGATCCTCTCTCTGTTACACCGATCGTTACACTCGCGTTGTTGTTGCGTTACCCTGGGTAAAACAGGGCAATGCATCGCACACTTGAAATGCAAGTGTTAAAGGGGTCTTCTTGAACATTCACACACTAACAATAGTTTATCTGGGGGCCAGTTCATGGATTGTGGAATTAATGTAATTAATATATGTTTCATCGCTAAGACAAATGCTTTAAATATCTGTATAATTACTGTACCAATAAAATACAATGCAAAGGGCTTGACTGAAGCCTAGTGCACACCAGAATGGTTCGGCTGCGTTTTGCGATCCGTTTGCGGATGTGGAAACGCTTGGGTAATGTATTTCAATGGGCTGGTGCACACCAGAGCGGGAGGCGTTTTGCAGAAACGCATACTCCCGGGCTGCTGCAGATTTTGGATTGCGGATGCGTTTCTGCCTCCAATGTTAAGTATAGGAAAAACGCAAACCGCTCGGAAAAACTGCACTTCAGAGCGGTTTTGCAGGCGTTTTTTGTTACAGTAGCTGTTCAGTAACAGCTTTACTGTAACAATACATGAAATCTACTACACCAAAAACGCTTCACAAAACCGCAAAATGCTAGCTGAAACGCTACAGAAAAATAAGAAAAAACGTTTCAAAATCTGCTAGCATTTTGCGGATCTGCTAGCGGTTTTTGGTGTGCACTAGGCCTCAGAGCTACCTGATGCAGTTTGTACCATGGGGGAATGAATTATAGGTATATATCTGTATTTCCCATCACTTTGGAATTCAAAATATTGACTGGATAAACAAGTATGGTGCCTGGATTAGATCACATGATAGTTTATATCCTGAACTTAAGTCACCCTCTCAGATTTCGCCAGGCACCCCTCATAAATATCTCTTTACTGCCCTGGCTAAGGTGAGTAGTAGCGATGGCTATTCCCGGATATCCGTTCTTAAAATAGACCCACCAGCAATGCCTGCATTCATAGTTGTATCTCTGCCACGCTGATCTGCGTGTCACACGTTATAGAACTGGCCAGGAAGTCTTGGAAGGCATCTAAGGATTAATATTGGAGACTGGCTCTTGCAAGGCAATCCAAAGTGGATTTATTTTAAAATATATCTTCACTTTGAGCGAGCAAAAATTATTCTGATTAATTATATGCACTGCAAGAATTTTAATGAACCTTAGTGCATATTTTTACCTGCTTTGTATGCTGAATCTGTGCAGGTGTAGCTGGTATATCACTTTTTACCATCTGAACCAGCTATTAGGCCCTGTAGTAGCATGTTCCAAGGGGTGTCTCCCTCCTTTCCACTTAAAGCAAACCTGAAGTGAAAAAAAAACAACTAATGATATAATGAATTGTATGTGTAGTACTACGGATAATAAGTTGAACATCAGGAGTAAATAGAGCTTTTTTAAAGGGGTGTTTATTCAGCCTTTTTCCAGGCGCAGTGATTTTCAAAATCACCCTAAAAAAACGCGTGTGCAATGACTCCCTATGAGAGAGTTCACAGCTGAGCGGTCCGTTTCCGATCTGCTCAGCAAAGTGGTGCCTGTACCATTTTTGAGGCGATTTTGCCTCAATGGAAGGTATAGGAAAAATGCAAACGCTCACAAAATCGCTTTGTGCATCGATTGCGTTCGCGTTTTTAAGAATAAATACATTGTATTTATTATTTTCTGGTTCTAAGAGTTCACTTCCTGACTTGCGTCAGGGAGTGAATTTAAAAACCGCACTGGAAAAGCGATTAGAAAAGCGATTTTACCAAAAATGCAGCGCGCAGTGGAGCGCCAGGAGCTTATGAAGCTGGAGAAAGCCCCGGGTAAGTATCAAATCTATTTTTTGGGGGGGCCTCTCTGGTACACTTTAAATGCTTCAGAAAACAGGACTGTATTGACCCAGTTGGGGTGAATAACTCTAAAAAAGCTCTTCTGCATAAATCACAACTTAAGTGTTTTAACTCTTCCTGTACTAGAAAATAACATGAGGCTGTGTGTGAAAGAGCGAGTTTTCTGTTATGTTTTTTTTTTTTTGCATTTTGTGCGTACACAATTGTGCATTTGCGTTGGCTTTTTTTTTCGCTTATACGTTTTTCAATCGTTTTGCATTTTTATGCGTTTGTGGTTCGCATATACAAAACGCATATGCATTTTGTATGCGTTTTCCATGAGTTTTTATATTGAGTTTTATGCAAATCATTAGGAAGACAACAGGAAGCGGAAATACATCACAAAACAATAATAAAAAAAAAAACACATATAAAAACGCATGACAAAATGCATACCATTGCGTTACCATTGACTTTAATTATGTGTGTATGTGAGGAGAGAAAGATCCGGGCACCAGCTGAGTTGCAAAAGATTCCACCATTTTATTTCATCCCAACAAAGACAAATAGGCCCAGTGCACACCAAAACCGCTAGCAGATCGTCAAAACGCTAGCGGTTTTGGGAGCAGAGAGCAGATATTTGGCCGGGTGCACACCAAGCGGATTTTGTATGCGATCCACCAGCCGCATCAGCCAGTGAAAACGCTTGGCTATTGTATTTCAATGTGTGGTGCACACCGGCGGTTTGAGGTTTTTTAGCAAACCGCAAACGCGCAGCAGGAGGCGCGTTTGCGGCTTGGCAAAAACCTCAAACCGCCAGTGTGCACCATCCCATTGCAATACATTAGCCATGCATTTTTCCAGGCAGATGCGGCCGGCGGATCGCTCCAAAAACCGCTCGGTGTGCACTGGGCCATACACACGTATGCAAAAGCCTGACAGCTGCAGTAAATGCTTGTACATTGCTTAGAACCAATGATCATGTATTACGATTAAATATTATTTGTTAAGGGGTACTTGTGATAATGTTTACTATGCTAGGGGGTGCTTGGTGTGTACAGGGTTTTAAAAGGGGTACATACCAATAAAATGTTGAGAAACATTGTGTCAGATTAATCAGCTGCCAGCTACCTCATCGGTAGCTGCTGAATTTAATTGGTTCAGTTTTACTCTCTGCCTGGGTCAGAGGAGATTTGCCTGTTGAGCTAATTTTTTACTCATCACTAGAGCTTGATTCTGAAGTGACAGAGGCAGGTTTATTTACTGAAGGAGGTGTTGGGGGCAATAGAAAGCACAGAAAGGTTGATGGTGACACACAGTGGCAGTGACAGAATCTGAGATCTTCAGGCTTCCTTTTGCTTTATGATCTGAATGTATTAGGCCAGAAACCCACTAGGAGCGATTTTCTGAGCTTTTTGCGATTTGAAAAGCTCTTGCTAATGTAATGCTATGGGTGTGATCCCACTTGAGCAATGTGATTTTATAAAAAAAAAAACATAGCGTCTCATTAGCAAGAGCTTTTTCAAATCACGAGTAGGTTTCTGACCTTATATAAATTACAATGGATTGGTACGGAAGAGTGGCTGGCAGCTCTGGAGAGAGGCTTGGGGCAGAACTAGGGAGGGTTTTTGGGGTGTAGCAAGTGAAGGATTTAACTGTGGCTGGGTGGAGGTCATGTCTAATGCTGGCCATACACATTTCAATTGCTAAATTCACTTTCATTCTGCTCCATGTTAAATGCCAGCTGTATAGAGTCAAGCCATGACTTGGCTTACCCCTTGGTTGGGTATGAAACACCTGATTATATGGTTAGGCACTTCCAAATAAAACTCAAATTTATTGAAAATCATTAAAAGACATTGCAGATTACAAACCACAGCAGCATAGGAGAGTATAGCATGTAGGGAGGTCGACAGCTGTTTCGCACCCACTCAAATGGGTTGCTTCATCAGGACCACTACTCAACCCTTAAATAGTATACTCACTTATTGAGGAAGGAAGAACATTTATGGGGTACATCAATGAAAATAGTGTCAACATGTCATTCACTTACACTTGGGGAGATCGTAGAATTGAGTTTCTTGACTTAGATATAGATGTAGGTAGGGGTTCTGTAGTGACTAAAACATTCAGAAAGCCAATGGCTGTTAATTCCATCCTACACGCCACCAGCTACCATCCCCCCTCCACCATTCGGTCCCTCCCGTTTAGTCAGTTTCTCCACTTGAGGAGTAATGGTACCACTTGGTAAGATTTTATAGAACAGTCCCATCAGTAATGTGCTTATGCGCTTTGAGTCCCATGGGAGAAAAGCGCTTTACAAATGTTATTCGTTGTTGTTGTTGTTGTTGTTGTTGTTGTGATAGGCTCCTGGCTAGGGGCTGTAAGCAGGAGGTGATCAAACAGGCCTTTAACAATGCAGCCAACAAGAATAGGGATTCCCTTTTGGTACATAAGGAAAATACTTCCTCAGATAGATTTTTCATGCATTTCACTTTTTCTCCTACGTTTGATAGGATCAGAAAGTCCATTCTAGATAATTGGTGGTTTCTACAAGAGGACAAATCATTGAGAGATAAATGTAAACCCCCTTGCATTTCATATAAAAAGGTGCCTAATCTTAAAGGGATACTGTAGGGGGGGTCGGGGGAAAATGAGCTGAACTTACCCGGGGCTTCTAATGGTCGCCCGCAGGCATCCTGTGCCTGTGCAGCCACTCCCCAATGCTCCGGTCCCGCCTCCGGTTCACTCCTGGAATTTCAGACTTTAAAGTCTGAAAACCACTGCGCCTGCCTGGCCGTGTCCTCGATCCCGCTGATGTCACAAGGAGCGTACTGCGCAGGCCCAGTATGGTCTGTGTCTGCGCAGTACACTCCTGGTGACATCAGCGGGAGCGAGGACACGGGCGTGCAGGCGCAGTGGTTTTCTGACTTTAAAGTCAGAAATTCCAGAAGTGAGCATCGGTGAGTGGCTGCGCCAACACAGGATGTCTGCGGGGGACCATTAGAAGCCCCGGGTAAGTTCAGCTCATTTTCCCCTGACCCCCCTACAGTATCCCTTTAAAGGGCAGTTGTCCCATAGTGAATTTGTTAGTCACAGTACACAGAATTGGTTAGAAAGGAACAGACCGATAGGTAACTACAGATGTAACAATTGTTCCTGCTGCAACTTCTTAGTGACAGGGAGACAGCTTCTGAGATTTGGAAAAGTGGTAAAATTTAGACAGTTTATCAACTGTAAGTCCACAGGAATTATTTATGCTCTTGTGTGTCCCTGCCAGATGATTTATGTGGGAACTTCAACTAGGATGATGCAGGAGAGGTACCAGGATCATTGCCGCTCTTTGGGCAACCCACAGGCAAAGGGCTGCCCTAGGGTAATGGACCATATGAATTCTGTGCATGCAGGGGACTCCACCAAACCTTGATTTTTTTGGTCTTGAACATGTTACCAAGGACAGAAGGGGTGGAGATTGGTGTAAAAAGTTAAATCGCAGGGAAAGTTTTTGGATTTATTTCTTTAATGCAGTGGGCCCTTTAGGCCTAAATAAATGAAATGACCTTTCTGTATTTCTGTAATATGTTGTTTATTTAAGTTTTTGTTCTTTTATATAGATTTAGGGCTTGATTCACAAAGCGGTGCTAACCTACTTAGCACGTCTAAAGTCTTTAGACGTGCTAACCAGGGTGCTAAGTAGGTTAGCACCGGATTTCTCAATTGAGAAAACCGGTGCTAACCTACTTAGCACCCTAGTTAGCGCGCCTTAAGACTTTAGACGTGCTAAGTAGGTTAGCACCGCTTTGTGAATCAAGCCCCTAGTGTGTTTTAACCTCTTGAGGACTACAGTGTTAAACCCCCCTAAAGACCAGGCCATTTTTTGTAAAATAGGCCACTGCAGCTTTAAGGCCAAGCTGCATGGCCGCAAAACACAGCACACAAGTGATTCCCCTCCCCTTTTCTCCCCGCCAACAGAGCTCTCTGTTGGTGGGGTCTGATTTATTTTGAAGCAGTCTCTTTTGTTACTGGAAAACTGAAATGTTTAATTGGCTGAAAAATCAAGCAATGACTCTCATTTATATTTGGGGGGACAGCGGCCAGGGGTCCATCGCTTTTTCTTGGTTGTCTTGATATCACATGCTGTTACCGCTGCGCACCCCTGATTGACCTGGTCGGACCAAGATTTCAGCATGCTTGAAAGATACATCCAACAGATTTCGGCATGAAATCACTTAAATTGGCTATCGGGCATGCTTGTTGCGGCACCGTTTTTTATCCGATTCAATAAAATTATCAAATTGGATAGTACTGGTAAATCAGGCCCCAATATCACTAGAAGTGTGGCCAGCATTAATGTCTATGGAGTAAACCAGGGAATGTTATTGGATCATTCTGTAAACCCCTATCAGATACTGATTCATGTAAATCGCTCCATCTACTCATTGCACAGTATGTCAATCATACACACGGGTGTTAAGTTAGAGAAAAAAATCAAATAATTTACTGATGTATAATGAAATGATAATATTTGCTTATTATTTCTCAGAAGTAAGACAAATGATCGGCACAAGATCTCCAAGACTCAGAAAGGCGCCTGCAATACTATCTCAGAACTTCCTCCAATTAAACAGACTTGTTTTAGTAAAAATAGATTTCTTTGAATGGGAAGTGCAGACAAAGGACTGGCGCAGCGATGAAACGCACACTTGTGTAATGTGATGTCTTGTGATGTGAATGGAAAGCGCTCCTCAAACACCCGTCAATGTTGTAGCCACAAAAAAGTCTTCTCTCTTTCATCTCAGGCATTTCTTTTCGACTGGAGACAGAACTTCATGGCAGTGCAAGTCTGATGGCAAATATTTTTACTCCTCGTCTGAATTCAGGAAACAGAGCATATCAAATATGAAAAAAAAACAATAATAATCCTGTTAAAGCAAATTCACTGACGCGTTTCAGACCAAGTTGTGTATTTATAAAAGTTACATTAAAAATGTACCATTGAGATTTAAAGGGAAATTCCAGTTTTGCTAAATATTTCCTATAAACAGCACTCTCTGCTGCACAAGTCTTTAATTTACTGAATTTTTAAGCTTAGGTTTAGGTGTATATTTTATACAAAAAATGTTCATGTCCATTGAAGGAAATCAGATTGGACCTGACAGAGATGATCGATGGGAAATTGCATGGTGTATGCCAGGCATTAGAGGCAGATAATCAGCAGGACAGCCAGGCAAGTTGTATCATTTAAAAGGAAATTCAGTGGGAGACTTAAAGAGGAACTCCAGTGAAAATAATGTAATAAAAAAGTGCTTAATTTTTACAATGATTGTGTATAAATGATTTCGTCAGTGTTCTTCCATTGTAAAAAATCTTTCCTCTTCCTGTTTTACATTCTGACATTTATCACATGGTGACATTTTTACTGCTGGCAGGTGATGTTACTGGCAAAGGATGGTGCTTGCTTTTTTGGCAGTTGGAAACAGCTGTTATTTCCCACAATGCAACAAGGCTCCCACATGTCAGGACCTCGGAGCTGTGAGGCACTGACATCATTTGTGGGAGGGGTTTCACCACAAAATCAGCCATACAGGCCCCCTGATGATCCGTTTGAGAAAAGGAATAGATTTCTCATGGGAAATGGGGTATTAGCTACTGATTGGGATAAAATTCAACTCTTGGTTACGGTTTCTCTTTAAGGTGGCCATACACTTATAGATTTACAGCAAATTCAACCATCAGATAGATTTCTGTCAGATGCCTGTCAAGTCTAATCTGACAGGAATCTATCTGATGTGTGCCACACACTAGGAACAGACTTTTAATAGATTTCAGCATTGAATTTATTGGAAATCTATTGAAAATTGATCTAAATGGATTATTAGACCATTAGTTTCAATGCCACGCTATGGGCCATCGATCTGCTGCCAGCACTAGATCTTCCATCCTGTCAGATAGATCAAAACGTTCGAAATCGGCTGCAAATCGATCGACTAGCCAATCGATCGATCGAAGGCTGAAATCGACCAGTGTATGTGCCCCTTTGTAGTGTACAAGAGCACAAACACTGGTCCGCATGACAACCGGGGGCACAGGTCTCCCTCACTGGCTGGGGCCCCCAAACCACCATGCGATACCTAGAGGGAAGTGTGGACAAGCCCTGGACCTCGGTCTCTCTCACTGGCTGGGGCCCCCAAACCACCATGCGTCCCATGGTCTGCTGTATCAGCCCTGGTAACAGCTCAGTCACATCCAGTCTGGGTCTTCTGCGCATGCGCGGACCTCCCGTGCATGCGCAGGAGACCCAGACTGAGCTGTTACCGGGGCTGATCGCGACTGAACGGCAGACTGCTGGAGGACGGTGTGGGACTCTGCGGTGCTTATGGGGCTGGAGGAAGCCCCAGGAAAGTATCAAATCTTTAGTAATTTTAATCTCTTGTACACTTTAAGTAAAGCTCCCACACAGGAGCTGCCATTACCCCACCGTGTCCCAGTGGACAAGTGAATTTGACCTTATAAGTTCTCTTGTGCTTTCAATTTTCTGTTCATTGACATCTTCATTGAAGTATGCCAGAGCTCAAATTTACAGTACGGTATAAAGTATTGATAATTTTTTATTTCTTTCGTGCTCTCAAAAGCCATTTACTGTCAAGAAACTGTTTTATGGCTGTAATACCTTATCGGTGAGGGTTACCCTATCGTCCGCCCGTCCCGACCTGGACAGAAACTGTGCTTTGCATACCTGATGTTTAACTCTTTAAGGCAGAGAAAGAAAAAAAGGAACACAGCATGGTCATTTTTGTGCTTGGCACTGTACATACACATGTTTATATCAACATGTCACATGTCACCTGTCACCAGTCAATGCTAAATGTACATTTTAAAATTATCGTTTTTGCATGGGGGTAGGATCTGAATTCACCCGTGGGGGCTGCAGGGGGCACATACACGTGAATGTGCGTGTATGAGGCCCCTTTTCGCGGCCAATGGGGCTGGTGTGAAGTGGTTTATGTGAACCTGCCTTCAAATGTTTATGGAGTAAAGCTCAGTCCTGAGGGCTGTTTTGCACTGGGCACACCCGTTTTGTCGATTGCAACAGCACTACATTTAACATGTAAATTATGGGGCTATATTTCACGTGATTTGTTTCATTTCAGAGTAAAATGAGCCATACATTACTTTTCTCCTATGTTGCAGTCACCTACAGTAGGCAGTAGAAATCTGGCAGAAGTGACCAGTTTTGGACTAGTCCATCTCTTCATAGGGGATTCTCAGCAAGGCTTTTATTCTTTATAAAGATATTCCCTAAAAAGGATTTAAATATTGATGCTGGCCAGCTTCCCTGCTCCCTACACAGTTTTATGGCAGTTTGACAGAGCAACTGCCCTTCACTAAGTGCTTTTGAAAATAAATATATCCCTGAGAATCCCCTATAAAGAGATGGACTAGTCCAAAACCTGTCACTTCTGTCAGATTTCTACTACCTTCTGTAAGTGACAGCAACATAGGAGAAAAGTAATTTATGGCTCATTTTACTCTGGAAAAATGTACTTCTTATTGGTATATGTTTGGACATATTTAAAATTTTACAGGTTTCGCTGTAGTGCCCCTTTAATTAGGCAAAAAGGGACGGGCCCAGCTTATGACTCAGGCTTCAGCCACACTCCATAAATATCTGGAAACAGGTTCCATGTATTGTGGCAATTATAATTATGCATTTATATACTGTAGTGCTGACTTATATATTTTTTTTACAGAGTGAACTAAATGATTACTGTTCCTCAGATGTCCTCACAATATAATGGGTTGATTCACTAAAATCCGATAAAATAGCTGGGTACAGAGCTCAACCATGTTTATTGTCTTTACGCAGTAATATACTTGTCTAGGAAATAAAGTTATTTTGTTCTATGAAGCAGAGCTGTCGAGTCGGAGTTTAGGAGTTGGAGCAATTTTGGGTACCTGGAGGTGGTTTCAATAAACAGAGGAGTCGAAGTTGGATGATTTTTGAACCAAACCCATAGCCTTTGTAAAAATTAGACTAAGGAGTCGGAGTCAGGGAGTCGGAGTAATTTTGAGTCAATGGTTTCAGGGCTGTGGAATTGGAGTTGTAGTGGGAGTCGAGGAGTTGGGGCAATGTTGGGTAGTTGGAGTCGGATGATTTTTGTACCTAATCCATCGCCCTGGTAAGTATTAGACCAGGGGTAGGGAACCTATGGTTCAGGAGCCAGATGTGGCTCTTTTGATGGCTATATCTGGCTCACAGACAAATCAGCTTACAGTTAGGGGTTGCTCAAGCAGTACAGCTTAGTGTGACAGCACAAGTAAAATTTTCAAAGTAGGCACGTTACTACTGTAGCATGCACTACTAACTTACTCGCACTCCCCCAAAACTAAAGGCCGCTCCAATTTTCCCACCCTGGACCCTGTCAGGTCCAGTGACTTTGTAGGACAAGATCCCTGCACTTTAACTTTGATTGGCCCAATAGGCTGTCTGTCACTTGACAGGCAACAAATTGTGCCAAAGTGCGGAGATCTCGTCCTACAAAGTGAATCAACCCCCAAGTCTGCCAGCTAATTGTACAAGCTGTTAGTCGGTATTTCTCCTGTCTGGCTCTCAGAGAAATTGCTGATGTTGCTGAAACCCAAGAGAAGCTGAAGATGTATCTGACACTTCTGCTGCCTGGCGGATCAACTATATACACATCACCTTGGCAACAGGGATATGAGCCCTCTGCTGCGCATGCGCACTGTCCCATTGTATGGCTCTCAGGGAAATACATTTTGAAATATGTGGCGTTTATGGCTCTCTCAGCCAAAAAGGTTCCTGACCCCTGTATTAGACTAAGGAGTCAGAGTTGAGGAGTCGGAGCAATTTTGGGTACCTGGAGTTGGAGTCGGAGCTTTTTATAAACTAAGGAGTCGGAGTCGGATGATTTTTGTACCGATTCCACAGCTCTGCTATGAAGGTGAAGCTACACTTGATGCTTTGTCACACTGGAAATGAAAAGGTAGTCAGAGAATGAATGGTGAGCCTTTCCTCTAACATGCCAGAGCCAATGTATCATTCTGTCCATTTTGTGTAAAGTCACAACACTTGTATCATGCCTTGAAGCAGTGAGGAGGAATGTGCTGATGTATACACTCATAACAATTACCAGCCGTAAACTACGCTGCACAAACAGAAGCGCTTTTCAAAGCAGACACCTGCAGGGATTGAGATGGCCTCAGTGTACTCTAGCTCTGATCCTGGGAATCTGGACTCCTTTGTGCTTTGTATTAAAGCCTACCTCAACTGACATGGGCCCTGATTCACCAAACTGCGGTAAGGCCCCGTTCACACTCGGCAAGCACAATTTTGCAAACGGATGTTTGCCCATTTTGCGCTTTGATATTCTCATTCCAATTAATGATAAACGCAAATGCTGGAATTGCAATTGCAATAGCCGGGAAACACAATTGCGCAGCCATTGCCACAGTGTTAGTACTCTTATAGGATTACTTGTGCTGCAGCACTTTGCTGTTCGCCGGCGATTAGCCAAGAGCAAAACGTGGGCTGAAAGTGTCCAAGTGAGAACGGAGCCTAAGATTGCTGTACGAAGGCTAATGGGTTAACAGGCAGTGCTTCCCAGTCATTAATACTGGTAAAATTATGTGCGCTGGCTGCACACGGCAATCTTACCGCTGTTTGTTGAACCAGGGCAATGATGCGATAAACATGGGTACATGTGGCACTCAGCCCATTTAGGACCTGCCTGTGGTGCCGAGATTCTAGCATGTGTTCAGTGATTTCCCCCCCAACAAGAGATCCAGACTGTTGGATCATCTTGTCTGTAGAGATGGCCCTGCCTTTGAGAACTCACGGAGAAGCATGTGATCAGTTTGATCAGCTGATAAATTTGTATGTCTCTGATTTGCTGGTCATGATCATGTGTTAAACTGGGAAGTCATCACAGCAAATCAGAACCTTACAAATCTAACAGCTGGTCAAACTGATCACATGCTTCTCCGTGAGTTCTCCTGGGCAAAGCCACCCCTACTTGTCTGAGTGTTGGATGAGTTTACTGTTCTCCCACTTTCCGCCTCTTGTTTTATGCTGCTCCATCATGCATCGAGTGTTGTCCCTTCTGCCCATTCATAACAAATAAAAGCATGTTACTAGCTTTCTACAGAACTTGACTCAAACTTTTACCAAAATCCTAATCCCTGCAGGCAACAGTAATTGTGTATGTGTACACACCTTAACCACTTAAGCCCGAAGGGTTGACATTTTTTTACATCCGAGCAACTTTCACCCCCCATTCATTTGCCAATAACTTTATCACTACTCATCACAATTAATTGATCTATATCTTGTTTTTTCCGCCACCAATTAGGCTTTCTGTGGGTGGTACATTTTGCTAAGAGCCACTTTACTGTAAATGCATTTTAACAGGAAGAATAAGAAAAAAATGGAAAAAATTCATTATTTCTCAGTTTTCAGCCATTATAGTTTTAAAATAATACATGCCTCCATAATTAAAACTCACGTATTGTATTTGCCCATATGCCCCGGGTATTTCACCGTTAAAATTATGTCCCTATCACAATGTATGGCGACAATATTTTATTTGGAAATAGAGGTGCATTTTTTCCGTTTTGCGTCCATCACTGTTTAGAAGCCCATAATTTATTACATCATATTGTTATACTCCTTTGACATGCATATTTAAAAAGTTCAGACCCTTAGGTAACTATTTATGTTTTTTTTTTTTTTTTATTATTGTAAGTTTTTTTTTTTTTAATTTAAACTTGTATGTGGGTATTTTTTGGTGTGGGAGGTAAACAGGGTTTTTTTTTAATATATTTATATGTTTAATTTGATTTTTTTTTTTTACAGGTGTAATTTGCTATTTGGCCACAAGATGGCCAGGATCAAAAAGTCCTGGGAGCGATCGATCTCGCTCCCAGGCAGAAGAAAGGAGCCCAGAGCTCAGAAAAGCCGCAGCATCTGAAGAGACGCTGTCGGCTTTTATCCGGGGGGGTCCGATCAGCGAAAGGGATTTATAATCCCTTTCACTGATCGGTAATCTAGCGGCCAGCAGCGGGGGCGCCCACGGGGGGGCCCGCGGGAGCGCGCGCGACCCGCGGGAGTGCGCGCAGCCCAACTGGACGAGAAATCTCGTCCAGTTGGGCTTAAGTGGTTAAACGCGTTCTGTGGAGTTGTCCAATAAACAAAAACAGACACTTACCTGGGGCTTCTATCAGCCCCCTGTAGCTGTCATGTCCCGCGCCATCCTACTCCGATCACCCATTCCCCGTCACCGGGCAATTATACGTCTGACAAGACGAATAATGCCCGCTCCCGCTCGGTTCTCCGGGAGCTTACTTTCTCTCCTGTACCCTCACATATCCCATTTGATCCAGGGAAAAGAACACCTTAACCTTTAAAGTGGTCTAACACCCAGCATTTCAACTTTGCTTTAAAAGATTGCTTACAGCTTAGAAACTATTATGACCGAATTATTTTTTTTTTTTTGCAGAAATTCACTGAATGGGTTAAACATAACATTTTAGTGTTGCATTTAGCTAGAAATCCGTCTGTGCTGAGGTTTAGATACAAATGTATCTATTTACAATGTAAATAAACAAACACCTCTCTGAGAGAGCACAGAGGGCTTTCCAGACAGGCTTTTCAGAGGTCTATTTGCATTCCAAAGAAAGATACATTTGTATCTAAACCTCAGCACTGATGCGGATTTCTAGCTAAATGCAACACTAAAATGTCATGTTTAACCCATTCAGTGAATTTCTGCTTAAAAGAAAATCTGGCATAATAGTTTCTAAGCTGTAAGCAATCTTTTAAAGCAAAGTTGAAATGCTGGGTGTTAGACCGCTTTAAAAGGGACCTGAGATGGGGAAGAGAAAAAAACATACATACCTGGGCCTTCCTCCTGCCCCCTTCAGGCCGATTACTCCCTCACTTTCTCCTTGGGCCATTCCTATTCTCTGCTGGATGGCCCGATACATCTCAGAGGTTATGCTTAGCCACTCATGTGCAGTCCAGTCACGTGCCCCACATTGTACCTGGGAGTGCACAAACCCCAATTTCTCAGGTGCCAACTGAAGCCGACTGCCGGATTTAACAGGCCGCCTAGTGGAGGATCGAGGTGGCCTGGGAGGGTGATGAGGCAGCGATCGGCGTAAAGGGGGCTGGAGGAAGCCCCAGTTGTGTATACATTTTTTTTCTTTCCCATCTCAGGTACACTTTTTAAGGGGGGAAAATTCTTGACTCCGGGTGGCAGTCAGATATAATCCCTGGATCAAATCAGCTTTGCTGCCAATTAACTAGTAATTATAGCTATGTCCTTCAATGCAAGGATATAGAATTTGTCATAACTACTTCCTGTAATAAAATATTTCAAACTTGAACAACTCTTACTGTAAACAATCCCTTCCTAAATGTATGGCAGAACTTTTTTTCCCCATACGTAGATTATGTCCCCTTGTCCTTTGGACAAGCCTAGGGGCAAAAAGCTACCGTATATACTCGAGTACAAGTCTACAAATTTAGGTCTGATTCACAAAAACAGTATAGGGGTCAACTTGTACTTGAGTCACGAGCAACACAGAGCACTTTAAGTAATGTGTGTACCATTAGTGACTGTACTGTCACAACAGCCCCTCTATATTATTGTACATTGTTATTGAACATTGTTTATATTTTTTTTACATGAGTATATTCCAATTCCCTTGCAATATTTAGCTAGTTAGGATATCCCAACTGTCACTCCCGGCTCAGCAGACAATATTTTGCGTATCTTTCAGTTATAGAAGTCAGTTAATGAGGTAATCCTGTCTGTACCTTGCAATCGCATGGTCTTTTTACCTATGGAAATGCTCTAAAAACACCCCTGTATGCTTTAATTGCAAGTAAAGATATTTCGGATTATACCGTACTTGGAGTCTTTTTCATCAAGCTAAGCTGCCTGTGGAGGTTTCTAAATTAGTGTGGAGACATATTGCTATACAGACTGGGTGTTCTGGAGTGTGCCTCACACATAAAGCGGGAATAGAAACAGAACAGTGACATTCCCATTTGCTGCAATTTACCCAGTGGCAAGTGACACTTTCTTGATCAAGGAAATGCCCTCCCACAGGAAACTGTGAGGACCATGGTCCAGGCAGTTTCCTATCTGTGAACCTCGTTGCATTGTGGGAAATAACTGTTCACAGCTGTTTCCAACT
Organism: Hyperolius riggenbachi; assembly: GCF_040937935.1. Classification (NCBI taxonomy): domain Eukaryota; kingdom Metazoa; phylum Chordata; class Amphibia; order Anura; family Hyperoliidae; genus Hyperolius; species Hyperolius riggenbachi. The sequence goes on from NC_090656.1 coordinate 80,310,807, forward strand.
GCCAAAAAAGTAAGCAGCATCGCCTTCCACTGACCTCACCTGCCAGCAGTAAAAATAACACCATGTGATAAATGTCAGAATGTAAATCAGGGAGAGGAAAGCTTTTACAGTGGGCAAACACAGACTAAATGATATATACATAATTTCACCAGAATATCAGCCATACAGAGCCCCCTGATGATCCGTTTGTGAAAAGGAAAAGATTTCTCATGGGAAAGGGGGTATCATCTACTGATTGGGATAAAGTTTAATTCTTGGTCACGGTTTCTCTTAAAGGGACAAGAGGGGTTAATGGCTGCAGTACTGTACGCAGTGCAGTCAATAACCCCTACTGGTCCCCAAGTGCAGCTTTTAATTCTTCCTTATCTCCAAGTGCAGCCATTAACTTTGCTGGGCAGACTTATACTTGAGTCAGTAAAACATTTTCACCTTAAGAGGGTAAAATAATGGACTTATACACGGGTCCGAATTATAATCTAGCATATACGGGTAATCTGTCAAGCTTTTGTGTTGCCCTCTAATGTATTTATACATGTTAGGGCCCAGTCACACCAAAAAAACAATTTTTGTGTCGTTTTTGTTTTTTAAAAAACGCTTACATTAAAATCGCAGTAACATTTCCACGATCAAGATTTTTTAAAAATTCACGATCATGGCTATTTTGCGGCAATTTTACTGTGATTTTAATGTAAGTCAATGGAAGCATTTTTTTTTTTTTAAATAAAAGGAAAATGACCCACAAAACTCTTTTTGGTGTGTCAGGGCCCTTAATCAGGTCACCCCTGAAAGTGAAACTTGAAAGCGAAAAATCACTGAACACTGCGGCAATTTTTCCGCGATCGCGTTTAGCGCTTCTATAGCACTAAAACGCGATCGCCGGGAAATCGCCTGAAAATAGTGCAGGCGACGCTTTTGCATTTCACGATTTTGGCCGATTTACGGCGATTAGCACAAATCGCCCAAGTAAGAACGGGCCCACAGGGTTTTATTACACTAGCGCTTTTAAAAATCGCTAGCGTTTGAGCATTTTGCCGACATCGCCACAAAACGCTCTAGTCTGAATGGGCCCTTACAAATGATTTATACAGAGGGAGTAGTATACTAGGATCTTGGGATTTTATTTCCCATTTTATGCATTTCAGAATTTTATTTGCTTTAGCTGCTGCTGCTTGGCATTGTTTAACTTGTTATTAAGTCCTTCTCCAAGTCTGATGTTCCCAGCTGTAAGCCATTTATCTTATATATTGCTCTACCATTGGCACGTCAAAGGTGCATGACCCTACATTTATCTACAAACATGCCCCTGCTGAATATAAGGGAAAAGCGAGTTTTATTCTCACTTCAGACTCTCTTTAACCAGTTCTCTGTCCACAAACACACATTTTCTCCAAGTTCCTGTATTCTCATCTCCTGCAAAAGGCTATTGTGGGGAACAGTGTCAAAAGCCTTTGCAAAGTCCAAGTACACCAAATCTATAGCTTTCCTAAGATCTAAATGTGCATTTACCATTTCATAAGAGCTGAGCATGTTGGTGAGACAAGACCTGTCTTTAGTAAACCCATGCTGATGAGCTGAAATGAGATTATTCTGTGCTATAAAATCTTGTACAGCATCTCTTAACCTACCCATACATCTAGCAATTTTGGTGGCCGATCGACCAAGAGACAGATCTTTTTCTGATTGAATCTGATCAGTGCATGAGGGGTGTCACAGAGCAGGAATAGTATGTGGGGAGAACAATGGTCTCAACCAGCATTAAACCAAGTCGGTTTGCCAAGGGCATTGCTTGCCGATGGTCTGAAAGGGATCGGGGGCACTGTACACACCCTAGATTAAAGCTTAAAGAGAAACTGTAAACAAGAATTAAACTTCATCCTAATCAGTAGCCGATACCCCCTTTTACATGAGAAATCTATTCCTCTTCACAAACGGATCATCAGGGGGCTCTGTATGGCTGATTTTGTGGTGAAACCCCTCCCACAAATGATGTAAGCGTCTCACAGCACTGAGGTACTGACATCACACTGTGGGAGCCTTGTTGCATTGTTGGAAATAACAACTGATTCCAACTGCCAAAAAAGCAAGCAGCATCTCCTTCCAGTAACATCACCTGTCAGCAGTACAAATGTCACTGTGTGATAAATGTCAGAATGTAAATAAAGGAGAGGAAAGATTTCACAATGGGCAAACACTGACTAAATCATTTATACACAATTATTGTAAAAATTAAGCACTTTTTAATTACATTATTTTCACTGGAGTTCCTCCTTAAGGCTGTTTCAGCCGAGTGGAGCATCAGAAGTCAAAGTTTATGACAGTTATATAATGGAAGAGGAATTTATCTCTAGTAATAAGACAGGACAATATAGCTTTTTATGAGGGCAGATGGCTGTGTAATGTTATTGTGTGCTATCACTTTTATTAGGCTGTATTGTTTTGACCTCTTCCTGATTGCTTTTGTCAACCTCCTGGTGTCACCTCAAGGCCAAGCTTGATAAGTTATTAAAGTGTACCTGAGACAAACATATCACAAGGATTCATACTTATCTGGGGCTTCTTCAAGCCTCCTGTAGTTTGTTAGCTCCTCTTAGGCCGTCTGGTTCTCCCGTAGCCCCCCCCCCCCCCCCCCCATTCACGTTCCCATGGCCCAGACCAATCTGCGCATGCACAGTTAGCTAAGACTGTAACTGCGCTTGTGCAGAACGCTCCTGGCATTGGTAGCAAGATCGGTGGATGCAGGCAACTGGGACTGCACATGCACAGTGGCTCCCAGCCTGGCTGGATTGCGGACTGCACTGGAGAGCAACAGAGGGGATCGGACCGACATGGAGGAAGGTAATGGACTACAGGAGGCTGGAGAAAGCCCCAGGTAAGTATAAATCCTTGTGATATTAGGCGACATATGACATGATGAGATAAACGTCTTTGTACAATGCAAACCATTAATGGCCAGGCTGCTCTTCCTAGTTTATTTTGTTGCCTGAAAGGGTTAATTTTCTTGCATGCAAGTGACAGCTAGAGTCTATCTTGTTGGTACCTTGTTTAGAATAGAATACACCCCACTCATATGCAAATTACAGCTATAAAAGTTTTCCTGGCAGAGACTAATGAGGGCAAGGGAGCGATAGAACAAGGTCAATAGTTCATGTACAGTAGCAAGAAAATGTATGAGAACCCTTTCGAATTATATGAATTTCGACACAAATTGGTCATAAAATGTGATCTGATCTTCATGTAAGTCACAACAATAGACAATCACACACATAATTAAATGTTTCCATGTTTTTATTGAATACCGGACGGATCACCGGTCGATTGCTGTTCATCTGATTACTAGCCGATTGCCATTCAGCTGCTTCCGTACAGTTTCCATTTTTTATTTACACATCCAATCACTGAGTCACCTCAGCCTTGCTTGTAAACACAAGTGATCATCTAGGTAGGGAAATAAATGGAAGAGGAGGAATATATTATAGATAAAAAGAACTCCCAGCATTCAAAAGAACTCCCAGAATTCAACTCTTTGGCACTGGGGCCAGTGCTCCTAAAGTATGTGATAACTCCAAACCATAACAGCAGAAAAAGTTTTGAATGCAGGATTAGCATCTTTATCACTTAATACACTCAGACCAGTTGCTGTTGAAATTTGATTCTTATGGTAATAATACTGCTTTAATGATCACTGCTATTCAAAGCACATGTAGAGGTTATAATTACTAGAAGAACACCAATGAAGAGTTAATACAGTGCCTGCATGAGGGCCCTTCTAGACCAGGGGCCCCGGTGCAGTTGCATCCTCTGCACCCCCTATTGCTATGCCTCTATATGTTTGCATATTCTGGGCAGGACAACTGAAGACTTCAATGAAGTTTGATGGGAATTGTTTTAGATTGTGTTTATCAGTACCCTGTGTAGCTGTCCTTAGCCTTTATCTTAGAAGACTATTGTGCTTATGTTAGCTTTTTGTGACATTAGCCAGTGCACATTCCAGGCCTAATCTACACTGTGTGACTCTATCTCCCATGTATTCAGCCAAACAGAAGGGATACTGTGACCTCCTGGCTGGGAGCTGGTGATTCACTGTACCAACAAGACCACTTCAATGCCTGTTTCAGCTGTACTTATGTTCTTATGGGCACTTCATGTAATGATTTGGGCTATGTTTTAAGTGGATGTGTCAATGTAGCTGAAATGCAGTCAGTATGATTTTTCAGCTCTATAGTAAGGTATGCAATACCCGATAGTCATGTAATGATTCTTGTTAAAGCCTATTATGGATTCCTAAGTTAGTAGTGTTTTGTATACCAGTAGCTGGAGTCATGGGATTCTGTGAATGAGGCATTGAATAAGAATGTTGTTTGTGATACATGCTGATCAGCATAAATATTAAAACTACCTGCTTAATGCCGTGTATGTTTCCCTCAGAGATGGAGGGTGCCCATACATCCAGCGACTTGGCGCGTTATCGAATCGGATGAAAATCGGTGCCACCAAGTTCATGCCCGATCAACAATGATGTCCAATCTCGGGCTGAGCATATCGATCGGACATGCTGCAAGATGTCCGGCCGTCGTGATGCATTGGGAGCATGGCGGTAATGGTGACCGATATCTGGTCCTCCCTAATGTTAAATGTGATCCCCCCCTCCCCCATACCCTATACTTTACCTGTCCACATCGGGCTCTGCTGCATTGCGCATACACGCCTCACACGTGGTTTGCCAGAGTAAAGTGCACCAGGTGGGAACATTTGGAGGACAGTGTTGGGCCGGCGTATCCAGCCTCATAAAGCCGATCCCTGATAGGTTTCATGCTGAAATCGATTGGGAAAAGGCCTGCGGTGTATGGGCAGGCAACAGATCTCTCCAATCAGATTTGATCAGAGAGAGATCAATCTCTTGGTCGATCTGCCCATACATCATCTGATGTATGGGAACCCTAAGGCATAGCTTCCAACTGTCCCTTTTTCTGAGTGACCGTCCCTGGCAACTAAATCTCTGTGTCCCTCTTTCTCCCTCATCTGTCCCTCTTTCAGAACTCATGTACAGATCTATGTAAATATATGTATACTTCAAAAGAGAGAGGCAGGCACTCAGTACAAACTGCAGATGGAATTAATTCCGCTGAATGGCAGTGTAGAAAAGCTTCATCAGGAGCTACGTGCTCATGACAAATGGAGTTCAAACATTGTGACAACTTCATACAAAAAAAGAGCAAAGGATGTCTGGCACTGTAGCATTAATGCGTCACAGCAAGTGTACAATCAATGTAACATCAAACACAAGGACAAAGTCCGTGGAAGAGGTGGTACTTATCGTGCTCTGCTGAAGGTGGGGAGGCAGCTGTGGGCGCCAGTGGGTGCACGGCCTTACAGCCGTTTTGCAATGGGATGAGCCTTGCTTCTTCGGAGGCTAATCGTGCACAATGTGCTGGATGGAAGCGGCCATTAAGGGCTGGTTCAGACGGACGTCTGTGTGGCGTCGCGTCTGGGGGCGTTGCGGCGGCTGCGCGGTCAGGCTTTCAGTAGCCTTCGGTCGCGTCGTGATGCGGTCGCGTTTTTTTTTCCCGTAGGGGAACATTAGCCGTCGCAGTTGGCCGCTCCCTGGAAGCTACATGTTGCTTCCAGGGGCAGCCCGAACGCTCGCGAAAATCGGGACCCGAACGCCGCATTCGGGTAAAAGCGCACAAAAGCTAGGTGTAAACGCTCCCATTCACTTGAAGGGGAGCGTTTACCGCGACGGTCCGAACGCTTGCGGTAAACGCTCCGCAAGCGTCCGTCTGAACCAGCCCTTAATCGCCTGCTTCCGTGTAGGGTCCCGCCTACCTGTAGGGAATGACGTGGGGCTCGGCCATAGGCTGGTACAGATGCGTCATCGTGAGCGGCGCTAATACGTCACTGCGTTACGAGGACGCGAATACGTCACTGCGTATAGATGACGCGTATGTATGGACCTTCAAAATGTTGCGATGGCAACCTAGGCCGCCCCTGGACCGCAAAACCAGGCGGCGGCTAACACCGCCGACCAATAGGCGGACAAGGGGCGGGTGCGTAAACACGCATCTCGGCTGCCAAGCAACAGGTAGTAAGCAAAACTCTGCTCCATAATGGACCAGGACCCAGAAGACCTGCCAGAAGTTCAGAGCCACCGGTGGAGGAAGAGAAGAAGCTGTCTGGAGCAGGTAAATTTAGCTTCAGACTCCCAACTCCCACACACTCAGCAGCCAAACGAGTAATCCCGTCAGAGGATTACGCTGCAGGCAGCTACAAACGATGTATCTCCTTTGAAGCTGCCATTGGGTTAATAGACTCTAAATGTTATACATATTATTTAAATTGATATATTTCTTATTTTTAAATGTTAAAATAAAAGAGAACTAATGATGATAGAGAGGACCAGTGTGTTCTGCATTTGAAAACTTTGTCTTTTGCTTCTGAATTCCTTCTTGTATTGGTGACTGGGGTTGTGGTGGAAACGTGATTAGGGGTGTGGCTGGGGTGTGTCTTAAAGTGTCCATGTTTCTTATCTCATAAAGTTGGGAGGTGAAATGCGGCCCTAGGCAAGTAACAACTTTGGGCCCACCCTTGATGGCCAACTGGCTTTTGGTAAGGTTTTGTGGAGGTAATGTCACTTGGGCCCCTAGTCTTTCACCAGGCCCTAGGATTCTGCCTAAAGTCCCCCAGCACAGCTATGACCTGTCCAAGCGTGGATTCCATGTGACCTGTGAGGCCCTGTTCACAGTACTCCGTTGCGTTGCAGAATAATTCTGCATGTTAACTCACTGCCCATACAATTCTATGGCTTGTTCACAGTAACATATCACATTATTCTAACTCGCTGCATGCAGGCTTTGCATTAAAGTCTATGTCCTGTCTCCATTGCAATTCACACTCATTTTATGTGTGCGTTATGCAGTTGACCACTGTGAACCTAGCCTAAGGGTGTTCTGTTGTATATAGCAGGTTAATAGCAGATCCTTTAGGCCCTGTTCACAATGGTCAGTTGCGTTGCCAAATAATTCTGCATGTTAACTCACTGCCCATACAATTCTATGGGCCTGTTCACAGTAACGGATCGTGTTATTCTAACTCGCTGCATGTAGGCTTTGCATTTAAAGAGAATCTGTATTGTTAAAATCACACAAAAGTAAACATACCAGTGCGTTAGGGGACATCTCCTATTACCCTCTGTCACAATTTCGCAGCTCCTCGCCGCATTAAAAGTGGTTAAAAACAGTTTTAAAAAGTTTGTTTATAAACAAACAAAATGGCCACCAAAACAGGAAGTAGGTTGATGTACAGTATGTCCACACATAGAAAAATACATCCATACACAAGCAGGCTGTATACAGCATTCCTTTTGAATCTCAAGAGATCATTTGTGTGTTTCTTTCCCTCTGCAGCTATCATCCACTGAAGTGTCAGGCTGTTTCTTCCTGCAGAGTGCAGACAGCTCTGCCTGTATGTAATTCCTCAGTATGTGAAAGCCCAGCCAGCTCAGAGGAGGATTTATCCAGCTTGTAAGGGCTTGTTTCCACTGTAGCGGTGCGGAATCGCCTGGATTCCACCGCTGAAGAAACCGCATGCGGCTGCGTTTCCCCATGCGGATTTCCCCGCGATTTCGCATGCGATTTCGCATGGCAAGGAGCCATGCGAATTTAACCATGTCACTGCCTGTGTTAAGTTCCATTGGCTTTCATGCGAAATCGCATGCGAAATCGCGGGGAAATCCGCATGACAAAGCCGCATGCGATTCCCCTATTGAATACATTAGCGGCGATTCGCCCGCATTCCTGCCGCACGCGAATCTGCACGACCCTGTCGTGCAGATTTTCCCCGCACCGAAAAACGCCGCCGCCGCCGCACACGTGGAAACAGGCCCATCCACTAACATTAAGTATGCGAATCCGCATGCAGTGCCCGCATGCGGATTCGCTATAGTGGAAACAAGCCCTAAAAGATAAGAGAGAAGAGAGAAGCTGTCCTAATCTAAATAATACACAGGCAGTGTGCAGAGAGGGGCCTGGAGGGGGGAGATGCATCACAGAACCACAACACTGAAGAACTTGGCAGCCTTCCAGACACAGGCTGACAAGTCTGACAAGAGAGAGATAAGTTGATTTATTACAGAGATGGTGATAGTAGAACGTGCTGCAGTAAGCCTGAACACATTAGAATAGCTTTTGGAACTTGTAGGATGATAAAAAACAGGATGCAATTTTTGTTACGGAGTCTCTTTAAGTCTATGGTTAGTCTCCATTGCATTTCTTACCAGGGGCGTTTCTAGGGTCCTTGGAGATCAGTGGCACCTGTGGGCACCAGGCGGGGAGGTACATGCGGCGCGGCAAAAAATGGGCGTGGCCATGCGGTGAGTGGGCGTGGCCATGGGTGGGGCCAAATGTACATGAACTTAGCAGCGGTGTAAGCTACGGATAACGGGCCTGCCCATCGAAATATTGGACGGAGCCCCCTGTCCTTTATTTCGATCATTTACAATCAGTATAGGCATAGATCAAAGATGTATACGCACATACAATTTTGATTGGTCAATCACTGACCCCCAATTTCCCACCCCCGTGCAGTAAGTGGGCCAACAGACAATGAATTTTATGAACAGAGCTAAAATTGGCTAATCAAAATTATATGTGTGTACCAGGCTTTACAGCTAATACTGTACATACTGAAAGTAGCAGGGATCAGCATACAATACAGCTGGTTTACAATCAATAAAAGGCACAGAGTAACACCTTACACTGTACACACTGGAGGTAAATCAGCACACAGTGCAAGCACTAGAGAACAGCGTATACTGTACATACTGTAGGCAGCAGAATTCAGCACACTGCAGCTAGCGTGCCAAAAATATGACGATCACCTTGTGCGGCGTGCTTATCGCGCCGCACCAAAAAATGGGTGGGCCATGGACCAGAATATAGGTGTGGTAACGGGTGGAGACAAATTTACATGAACCTAGCAATGGTGGGACATCAGATTAGGACAGTGGTGGCGAACCTTTTGGAGGCCGAGTGCCCAAACTGCAACCCAAAAGTCACTTACCGGTATCTATCGCAAAGTGGCAACAGCAATTTAAACTAAATACTGTACAAACGTTTTAACTCATACATGAACATTATGGAAAATCCAAGTTGAAAATAAACTGTGAAGATAAACAATTTCATCCATCCTACTCCTGAAAAATGTATTCAATTTTTTAGAACCTCCCAGTTTTATTTTCTGTTTTAAAACGCTAAAAAAGTAGGTTTAATGCTATTGTCTCATATGATAAGGATTCAGCTTTTCCCATAGTCTCGCAGTTAGCAATCATGTGACCCCCAACAAGACATATTCAGCAATCATGAGGCCCCCAACAAATCAGGAGGCCCCCAACAAGACAAATTCAGCAATCATGAGGCCTCCAACAAATCATGAGGCCCCCAACAAGACAAATTCAGCAATCATGAGGCCCCCAACAAGACAAATTCAGCAATCATGAGGCCCCCAACAAATCATGAGGCCCCCAACAAGACAAATTCAGCAATCATGAGGCCCCCAACAAATCATAAGGCTCCCAACAAGACACATTCAGCAGTCATGAGGCACATAAATAGACAGCATTTCACATAAATAGGCAGAATGCCCCCTTAATATGGTAGCCCCGCCAAGTTAGGTAGTGAGTGACAGGGACCCCCAGGTTAGCTAGTGAGTGACAGGCGCCTCCAGTTAGGTAGTGAGTGACAGGGACCCCGATAGTGAGTGACAGGGAGCACCTTTAGGTAGTGAGTGAGTGCCAGGGAGCCCCTTTAGGCAGTGAGTGAGTGACAGGAAGCCCCTTTAGGCAGTGAGTGAGTGCCAGGGAGCCCCTTTAGGCAGTGAGTGAGTGACAGGAAGCCCCTTTAGGCAGTGAGTGAGTGACAGGGAGCCCCTTTAGGGAGTGAGTGAGTGACAGGGAGGCCCTTTAGGGAGTGAGTGAGTGACAGGGAGGCCCTTTAGGGAGTGAGTGCGTGCCAGGGAGCCCCTTTAGGGAGTGAGTGCGTGCCAGGGAGCCCCTTTAGGGAGTGAGTGTGTGCCAGGGAGCCCCTTTAGGGAGTGAGTGCGTGCCAGGGAGCCCCTTTAGGGAGTGAGTGACAGGGAGCCCCTTTAGGGAGTGAGTGAGTGAGTGACAGGGAGCCCCTTTAGGGAGTGAGTGAGTGACAGGGAGCCCCTTTAGGGAGGAGTGAGTGAGTGAGTGCCAGGGAGCCCCTTTAGGGAGTGAGTGAGTGCCAGGGAGCCCCTTTAGGGAGTGAGTGCGTGCCAGGGAGCCCCTTTAGGGAGTGAGTGAGTGCCAGGGAACCCCTTTAGGGAGTGAGTGAGTGCCAGGAGAGCCCCTTTAGGGAGTGAGTGAGTGACAGGGAGCCCATTTAGGGAGTGAGTGAGTGACAGGTAGCCCCTTTAGGGATTGAGTGAGTGAGTGACAAGGAGCCCCTTTAGGCAGTGAGTGAGTGACAGTTAGCCCCTTTAGGGAGTGAGTGACAGGGAGCCCCTTTAGGCAGTGAGTGAGTGACAGGGAGCCCCTTTAGGGAGTGAGTGCGTGCCAGGGAGCCCCTTTAGGGAGTGAGTGCGTGCCAGGGAGCCCCTTTAGTTAGTGAGTGAGTGAGTGAGTGACAGGGAGGCCCCCCCTCTAGCCGCCGCCGCTCCCCCCCTACCTCTCAGCAGACCTCAGGATCAGCGGCGACCCGACCAGATGTACGAGCGGGCGCTGGACGCACCCGCTCGATATGCGGAAGTGATGTCACTTCCGCATATCAGTGCGGGCGCTGGGTCCTAGCGCCCGCACGATTGGTCGCCGGCTCGCCGCCTGATCCTGAGGTCTGAGACTGTCAGTGACGCGGCGGCTGGAGGGAGCCGCTGAGTCTTGACATAGGGGGCGGCCGGGCGGAGATCCGTGGCACCCCAGGAAAGATTGGGGGCACGTGCCCCCCTAAAACAGGGCTAGCGACGCCCCTGTTTCTTACACATTTTAACATGTACGCTATGCAACTGACCACTGTGTACCTGGCTTCAAACTGTAAGGGCTGGAACCCACAAGGGCGTTTTTGTGAGCATTTAGGGAGCGCTTGAAACCGCTAGTGTTTTCCCAAAACGCTCAGCTAATGTTAATGGATGGGGCAACTTCCACAGGAGCGTTTGCAATTTGGAAAATCGCAAGCGCAGGACATGTAGCATTTTGTTAGGGTTTGCGCTTCAATGTAAAGTATATAATCGCTGGCTCATCAAAACCTGCACGGAGCGATTTTGCTAGCGTTTTCAAGTTACTGCACACTGTAACAAAATTAAAATTAATTGAAAGGACCAATCAGACTTTAAAACGCTAATCGCTACACAACCGCTGGCAAATCGATACACTTTTTAAAAATGCTCCCTAAAACGATCATGAAATCACTTACAAACTGCTCATACAAAACGCTAGTGCTTGCGATTAGCGATTGCGTTTTGCAGTGGGTTCCAGGCCTTAGGGCTGGAACCCACTAGAGCAATTTTTTGAGCATTTGGGGAGCGATTTGAATCGCTAGCGCTTTCCCTAAACGCTCTGCCAATGTAAATAAATGTAACAAATTTCACAGTTTGCAATTAGCAAAATCGCAATCGCAGGACATTCAGTGAAGCGCTGGCAAATCACTCATGAATCGCTACACATAGCGATTTGAACGCTATTGCAAACTATAAATAAAATTGTGATACATTGAAAGGACCAATCAGAATTAAAATCACTAATAGCAAATCGCTACACAATTGCTGGCAAAAAGCTTACACTTTTTTAGAACCTCCCAGTTTTATTTTCTGTTTTAAAACGCTAAAAAAGTAGGTTTAATGCTATTGTCTCATATGATAAGGATTCAGCTTTTCCCATAGTCTCGCAGTTAGCAATCATGTGACCCCCAACAAGACATATTCAGCAATCATGAGGCCCCCAACAAATCAGGAGGCCCCCAACAAGACAAATTCAGCAATCATGAGGCCTCCAACAAATCATGAGGCCCCCAACAAGACAAATTCAGCAATCATGAGGCCCCCAACAAGACAAATTCAGCAATCATGAGGCCCCCAACAAATCATGAGGCCCCCAACAAGACAAATTCAGCAATCATGAGGCCCCCAACAAATCATAAGGCTCCCAACAAGACACATTCAGCAGTCATGAGGCACATAAATAGACAGCATTTCACATAAATAGGCAGAATGCCCCCTTAATATGGTAGCCCCCCCAAATTAGGTAGTGAGTGACAGGGACCCCCAGGTTAGCTAGTGAGTGACAGGCGCCTCCAGTTAGGTAGTGAGTGACAGGGACCCCGATAGTGAGTGACAGGGAGCACCTTTAGGTAGTGAGTGAGTGCCAGGGAGCCCCTTTAGGCAGTGAGTGAGTGACAGGAAGCCCCTTTAGGCAGTGAGTGAGTGCCAGGGAGCCCCTTTAGGCAGTGAGTGAGTGACAGGAAGCCCCTTTAGGCAGTGAGTGAGTGACAGGGAGCCCCTTTAGGCAGTGAGTGAGTGACAGGGAGGCCCTTTAGGGAGTGAGTGAGTGACAGGGAGGCCCTTTAGGGAGTGAGTGCGTGCCAGGGAGCCCCTTTAGGGAGTGAGTGCGTGCCAGGGAGCCCCTTTAGGGAGTGAGTGCGTGCCAGGGAGCCCCTTTAGGGAGTGAGTGCGTGCCAGGGAGCCCCTTTAGGGAGTGAGTGACAGGGATCCCCTTTAGGGAGTGAGTGAGTGACAGGGAGCCCCTTTAGGGAGTGAGTGAGTGACAGGGAGCCCCTTTAGGGAGTGAGTGAGTGAGTGAGTGACAGGGAGCCCCTTTAGGGAGTGAGTGCGTGCCAGGGAGCCCCTTTAGGGAGTGGGTGCGTGCCAGGGAGCCCCTTTAGGGAGTGGGTGCGTGCCAGGGAGCCCCTTTAGGGAGTGGGTGCGTGCCAGGGAGCCCCTTTAGGGAGTGGGTGCGTGCCAGGGAGCCCCTTTAGGGAGTGAGTGAGTGACAGGGAGCCCCTTTAGGGAGTGAGTGCGTGCCAGGGAGCCCCTTTAGGGAGTGGGTGCGTGCCAGGGAACCCCTTTAGGGAGTGGGTGCGTGCCAGGGAGCCCCTTTAAGGAGTGAGTGAGTGACAGGGAGCCCCTTTAGGGAGTGAGTGAGTGCCAGGGAGCCCCTTTAGGGAGTGAGTGCGTGCCAGGGAGCCCCTTTAGGGAGTGGGTGCGTGCCAGGGAGCCCCTTTAGGGAGTGAGTGAGTGACAGGGAGCCCCTTTAGGGAGTGAGTGAGTGACAGGGAGCCCCTTTAGGGAGTGAGTGAGTGCCAGGGAGCCCCTTTAGGGAGTGAGTGAGTGCCAGGGAGCCCCTTTAGGGAGTGAGTGCGTGCCAGGGAGCCCCTTTAGGGAGTGAGTGAGTGCCAGGGAGCCCCTTTAGGGAGTGAGTGAGTGCCAGGAGAGCCCCTTTAGGGAGTGAGTGAGTGACAGGGAGCCCCTTTAGGGAGTGAGTGAGTGACAGGTAGCCCCTTTAGGGATTGAGTGAGTGAGTGACAAGGAGCCCCTTTAGGCAGTGAGTGAGTGACAGGGAGCCCCTTTAGGGAGTGAGTGACAGGGAGCCCCTTTAGGCAGTGAGTGAGTGACAGGGAGCCCCTTTAGGGAGTGAGTGCGTGCCAGGGAGCCCCTTTAGGGAGTGAGTGCGTGCCAGGGAGCCCCTTTAGTTAGTGAGTGAGTGAGTGAGTGACAGGGAGGCCCCCCCTCTAGCCGCCGCCGCTCCCCCCCTACCTCTCAGCAGACCTCAGGATCAGCGGCGACCCGACCAGATGTACGAGCGGGCGCTGGACGCACCCGCTCGATATGCGGAAGTGATGTCACTTCCGCATATCAGTGCGGGCGCTGGGTCCTAGCGCCCGCACGATTGGTCGCCGGCTCGCCGCCTGATCCTGAGGTCTGAGACTGTCAGTGACGCGGCGGCTGGAGGGAGCCGCTGAGTCTTGACATAGGGGGCGGCCGGGCGGAGATCCGTGGCACCCCAGGAAAGATTGGGGGCACGTGCCCCCCTAAAACAGGGCTAGCGACGCCCCTGTTTCTTACACATTTTAACATGTACGCTATGCAACTGACCACTGTGTACCTGGCTTCAAACTGTAAGGGCTGGAACCCACAAGGGCGTTTTTGTGAGCATTTAGGGAGCGCTTGAAACCGCTAGTGTTTTCCCAAAACGCTCAGCTAATGTTAATGGATGGGGCAACTTCCACAGGAGCGTATGCAATTTGGAAAATCGCAAGCGCAGGACATGTAGCATTTTGTTAGGGTTTGCGCTTCAATGTAAAGTATATAATCGCTGGCTCATCAAAACCTGCACGGAGCGATTTTGCTAGCGTTTTCAAGTTACTGCACACTGTAACAAAATTAAAATTAATTGAAAGGACCAATCAGACTTTAAAACGCTAATCGCTACACAACCGCTGGCAAATCGATACACTTTTTAAAAATGCTCCCTAAAACGATCATGAAATCACTTACAAACTGCTCATACAAAACGCTAGTGCTTGCGATTAGCGATTGCGTTTTGCAGTGGGTTCCAGGCCTTAGGGCTGGAACCCACTAGAGCAATTTTTTGAGCATTTGGGGAGCGATTTGAATCGCTAGCGCTTTCCCTAAACGCTCTGCCAATGTAAATAAATGTAACAAATTTCACAGTTTGCAATTAGCAAAATCGCAATCGCAGGACATTCAGTGAAGCGCTGGCAAATCACTCATGAATCGCTACACATAGCGATTTGAACGCTATTGCAAACTATAAATAAAATTGTGATACATTGAAAGGACCAATCAGAATTAAAATCACTAATAGCAAATCGCTACACAATTGCTGGCAAAAAGCTTACACTTTTTAAAATCGATCCCAGAAGCGCCGGAACACACTCATGAAATCGCTTACAAATCGCTTATTAAAAACGCTAGCGATTGTACTAGCGATTTGCGATTTGTAGTGGGTTCCAGGCCTTAAGCTGGCCATTACAATGTAGGTTCCTGGACGTGAGATTTACGTCCAGCACTAAATACCGCCGCCGCAATCGTGCGTGTGCATGATGCTAGCATCAGTCATTCACATAAGGTTACAGTAAAAAAAAAAAAATATATATATTTTTTATGTTTTAACCCCTAATAAACCCCTTGTGCTAACTATACTTTGCCATAAGATTCGTGCACACCTATAATGGCTGCTGCCAACAGCGATCAGATGCGATCACTATGGCGACAGCTCGGGGACCCGATGCTGTATAGATGCATCGCTATGTTGTTGCCTAGCAATGCATCTATACAGCACTCAGGTCCCCAAACTGTGCGCCCTAGCAATCGCATGCAATTGCCACAGACTGGCGCTAGTGGTACACTTCATGCCCAACTAGTGATTAAATATGGCATGTATGGTATCATTTTAATGGGAATGAGCCAAATAATGTATTTTAAAGTGTTTTAAAATTGTGGCACTTCTCATGAAAGAGTTAGGAAGGGGGAAACATGAAAAAAAAATTAATTATTGCGAATACAACTAACTCCCTGTGAAATTAAATAGCACGTGAAAAAAAATATAACCGAAAAGCGACACAGCCGATATGCCAAAATTGTTAGGAACCTCAAGGGGTAAAAACCACTGGAACCTGAAGTGGTAAAACAATACCAGTTGCCTGGCTGTATTGTTGATCCTCTGCCTCTAAGGGCCCATTCACACTTGAAAGAGCAAAACGCCGGCGCTTACTGAACACTGCAGCGATTTTTCCGCAATCGCGTATATCGCTTCTATAGCACTGAAACGCGATCGCCGGGAAATCACCTGAAAATAGTGCAGGTGACGCGTTTCATGATTCTGGGCGATTTGCTGCAGTTAGCGCAAATCGCCCAAGTAAGAACGGGCCCATTGGGGTTTAATTACACTAGTGCTTTCAAAAGCGCTAGTGTTTGAGCGTTTTGCCGAAATCGCCAGCAAAACGCTCAAGTGTGAATGGGCCCTAAGGCCTTTTTTCCATGTACTGTTGAGCTGTTTGCTCAGCAAGCAGTTACCAGGCAGCAGTGAGCAGTTACCAGGCAGAAGTGAGCAGTTACCAGGCAGCAGTGAGCAGTTACCAGGCCGCAGTTAGCACGCAGCAGTAAGCAGTTAGCAGGCAGCACTGAGCAGTTGTAAGTTTGAGAGGCATTTTACTGCCTATCAACAGTCCGTGGAAAAGAGACCTTATACTTTTAGGACCCGTTCACACTGCACGCATTGCTGTACGGATTTCGGCAACGCGTGCAGGAGGCTGACACACATGACATCAGAAGTGCATAGACTGCACTGTCTGATGTTCACACCGTGATCTGGACAAATGTGGTCCGGGATAGCATACTGCACGCATTTTTTCACAAAACGTTCAGTGAATGGGATCAGCCACGCAACGCAGTGTTGTGCACGGCCATCCACGTTTCATGATGTGAACGTAGCGTTAGCCATATTCCCCAAACAAGCATGCAGATCATGTGCTCTAACTCATGTCTAACAATGATTAGCAGCATGCTTGTTTCAGGTGTGTAATCCAAATACTAATGCAGCCAAAGAGATCAGCAAAACCAGGCACCTAGTATTGTTAAAGGGAATAAATATGTCAGCTTTTATATGCCTCTCAGTTCAGGTTTCCCTATGGCCAGGGTCACATGTAGGCCTGTTTTCTACAGACTGTTGATAGGCAGTGAAATGCCTCTCAAACTCTCACAACTGCTTTCTGCTGATAGGCAACTGTTCATTGCTGCCTGGCAACTGCTTACTGAGCACACATTTCAACTGTCCATGGAAAAGAGGCCTTATTTGAATCACAGGCGTTTTAGAAAACGCATGTAAAAACGCACATATTGCTGGTTTATTGGCCGCACAAAAAATGCATTGGTATGCATTTTTAGATGCGTTTTTAAAACACTCAACAAGTTCATTCTTTCTGCATACTGTATGCAGAACGCATGTGTTCTGCATGCAATGCTTTCCAATGGTGAAAAAAACGTTTTGCATGCATTTTTGCCCAAATAAGGTAAAAACTAATTTGAACTTATTTATATTTACTTGTTAAATAAGACTAGTAATGAAAAAAAGGAAACGTATAAAAACACACACGGAAAAACGCAAGCGCAAGAAAAAACCGCCCATAGCCGAAAACTGTTTTCCGCATGGACAAGTGTGACCTTAGCTTAAAGTGAACCTGAGACCATAAGCGTCTCAGGTTCCATACTCACAAAGCCAGCCAGGCGCGCTCCCGTGGCCTGGCCGGGCCACACATGCGCAGCAGAACGCAATTCTGTTAGGCTTTCGGGGACAATTACGAGTGACAGGAGTCATCTAGGGAGAGGGCGAGGGACGAAAAGCCTTAACGGGGCTTAAGGAAGCCCCAGGTAAGTATGGAACCTAAGACGCTTCTCCTCTCAGGTTCACTTTAAGGTCTTGTTCATACTACAAGAGCTTTTTTAAGAGCTTTGTGATTTGAAAAGCTCTTGCTAATGTTATCCTATGTGAGTGTTCACAGTGGAGCAATGTGATTTTGTAAAAATCCCCCATAGCATTGCATTAGCAAGAGCATTTCAAATCACTAGTGCTTTAAAAAGCTCATGTAGTGTGAACGGGCCCTAAGCTCATCTTTGTGTCAGAAGTCAAAACACATTTTATAGATTGCCACTTGATGAGGCATAAAGAAAGATCTCTTTATGATCTGAATGTGATCAGAGAGGCATCTATCCTTTGTACACACTGCATGTAGATTTTTGGCATGAAATCTATTGAAAATCTATCAACATTGCACTGCTTGAATTCAGTGATCAGATTGAATCTGCCAGGAAGATCGATACATGTATGGCTACTATAAGGACTGTACAGTATCATTTGATTTCTACTCTACATAAGCTTCCATGGAAATTCAATTGTGTGTATGGTGCTCATATATACAGATTCTCAGGGACCAGAACTGGCAGCACATTCTTCCTATCCATAAACCCATCTGCATGGAGGTATAACAATTGCATACTGCATAGGGGTCCCTTTAATGTAACTCTTTGAAGTGTGAAGATGTGTAACCTGCCAGTGTGAGCAGCATTGGATGTGACTGAGGAGGCTTCTCTCTCTGGCCACTTCCTTGTTAGTCAGCCAGCAGCAGAAGCTGAAGAGGCTGAACTTGAAAATTTGCAGTAATGAAATTGTAGCTCTTCTTGTTTTTCCTGGGCAGTGTTTAGCATTATTGCAAGCATGTGCTTCTGGTGTGCTGCTCCCTGCAGCCAGCCTTGTCATAAGCTTCAAAGTAAGCAGAGAGATGAGATTACTGGGAACTGACTGACTTTCACACTACAGCCAGCCAGACAGCGAGGATCCCGCAGCTGCTGCAATACTGGAGGAGCAACGTGGGGCAAGGTAGGAAGATTTTGCAACTTGTGTGCTGCTCGGAGTGCAGACAGTGTATCATAATGTTTAATTGCTGGATTTACCTTGTGCTATCATCACCTGTGGTGATCATAACCAGCTTAGCACCAATAAAGAGCTAATAAAGTGGTTGAGGGAGAGCCCCTAGTGGGCCCCTCTGGTTCAGGGGCCCCAGTGTGGTCATTAACTTTGCATCTCCTATTGCTACGCCACTGCTGTTCATTGCAGTCAGTTATCTCAATACTTCCAGTGCTTTGCAGCGATCTCAGTACTTTCAGCGCTGGGCAGCGATCTCAGTACTTTCAGCGCTGGGCAGCGATCTCAGTACTTTCAGCGCTGGGCAGCGATCTCAGTACTTTCAGCGCTGGGCAGCGATCTCAGTACTTTCAGCGCTGGGCAGCGATCTCAGTACTTTCAGCGCTGGGCAGCGATCTCAGTACTTTCAGCGTTGGGCAGCGATCTCAGTACTTTCAGCGCTGGGCAGCGATCTCAGTACTTTAAGCGCTGGGCAGCGATCTCAGTACTTTAAGCGCTGGGCAGCGATCTCAGTACTTTAAGCGCTGGGCAGCGATCTCAGTACTTTAAGCGCTGGGCAGCGATCTCAGTACTTTAAGCGCTGGGCAGCGATCTCAGTACTTTAAGCGCTGGGCAGCGATCTCAGTACTTTAAGCGCTGGGCAGCGATCTCAGTACTTTAAGCGCTGGGCAGCGATCTCAGTACTTTAAGCGCTGGGCAGCGATCTCAGTACTTTAAGCGCTGGGCAGCGATCTCAGTACTTTAAGCGCTTTGCAGTGATCTCAGTACTTTCAGCGCTGGGCAGCGATCTCAGTACTTTCAGCACTGGGCAGCAATCTCAGTACTTTCAGCGCTGGGCAGCGGTCTCAGTACTTTCAGCCAGGGCTGTGGAGTCGGAGTCGTGGAGTCGGGCAATTTTGGGTGCCTGGAGTCGGAGTCGGGAAAAAATGCACCGACTCCGACTCCGACTCCTAATGAATTTGTAACTGTAATTAAAATAGAAAATATGATAAAATGTTCTATTTCTCAGATAATAGTCATTAAAAATAATGTATATATACAGTAATAGCTGTGCTTAGTCCACAAAAATGAAATAAACCAATCAAAATTAGTTACTTGTGCTGCTTCAATAAAGCAGTCCCCGTATTTTTAAGGTCAGATATACATATCTGATTGTGACTGTATATATGATGTGTACACAGGAATCTCTTCTATATACTAAATAACATCTATGCTGTAAGAATAAAGCCTGATGTGTAGCTGTGTCACTAATAGAGATGGTCAATGAGATGGAAATAATTCAGCATTGATGCTGGTTTATGCAAATGTATGCACTCCCTTTGCTGATGAAATCAAATAATTTGATATGTTGTTAAAATTTGGTTTAGTGACTGCAAATTAAAGGGTACCTGAGACGGATGAAAAGTAAAGTTTTATACATACCTGGGGCTTCCTCCAGCCCCCTTCAGGCTAATGAGTCCCTCGCTGTCCTCCACCACCCAGATCTTCTGCTATGAGTCCTGGTAATTCAGCCAGTCAGCGCTGTCCGGCTGCATGCCGCTCCCACAGCCAGGAACATTCTGCACCTGCGCAATAGTGCTGCACAGGTGTAGTATGCTCCTGGTGGCGGAGTGTGTGCATGCGCACTACGCCCGACTGGCTCAAGTACCTGGACTCATAGCAGAAGATCCAGGTGGTGGAGGAGGACAACGAGGACTGGATTATCCTGAAGGCGGCTGGAGGAAGCCCCAGGTATGTATAAAACTTTAATTTCATCAGTCTCAGGTTTACTTTGTTACACAGTAGTACTATACTCTACATATGCACTCCCCACAGAGCTGCAGGGAATCCACTGAGAATGCTGTGCACATTGAACACAGAGGTGTTGTCTGTCACCCATAAACCTTGTTCAGATTGTGCATGAAGAATGTGTAATAGAGGAAGAATCTCCTCATTCCCCTGCAGAGTACCTGCACATCATTCTTACATGTACCCACACTTACATTGCCTAGGGCCTGATAGATGTTCTTTGTTCCGGTTTGTACCTTTTACGAGTACTCTTACCAAGGACTAGTTTTAGTCTAAAGGGAATAAATATAGTAGTCTACATATCCTTCTCACTTCAGTTGTCTTGTAAAATTCCTAAGCGTTGGCAGTTAAGAGACGAATTTCACGTTACATACTTTTAATCAACAAAATTGTAATATGCAAATTAGAGGAGTCGGAGTCGAGGAGTCGGAGTCGGTGGAATCCTAAACTGAGGAGTCGGAGTCGGTGGATTTTTGGACCGACTCCACAGCCCTGCTTTCAGCGCTGAACAGCGGTCTCAGTACTTTCAGCGCTGGGCAGCGATCTCAATACTTTCAGTGCTTTGCAGTGATCTCAGTACTTTCAGCGCTGGGCAGCGATCTCAGTACTTTCAGCGCTGGGCAGCAATCTCAGTACTTTCAGTGCTGGGCAGCGGTCTCTGTACTTTCAGCGCTGGGCAGCGATCTCAATACTTTCAGTGCTTTGCAGTGATCTCAGTACTTTCAGCGCTGGGCAGCGATCTCAGTACTTTCAGCGCTGGGCAGCAATCTCAGTACTTTCAGTGCTGGGCAGCGGTCTCTGTACTTTCAGCGCTGGGCAGCGATCTCAGTACTTTCAGCGCTGGGCAGCGATCTCAGTACTTTCAGCGCTGGGCAGCGGTCTCAGTACTTTCAGCGCTGGGCAGCGATCTCAGTACTTTCAGCGCTGGGCAGCAATCTCAGTACTTTCATTGCTGGGCAGCGCTAGCAGTACTTTCATTGCTGGGCAGCGCTAGCAGTACTTTCATTGCTGGGCAGCGCTAGCAGTACTTTCATTGCTGGGCAGCGCTAGCAGTACTTTCATTGCTGGGCAGCGCTAGCAGTACTTTCATTGCTGGGCAGCGCTAGCAGTACTTTCATTGCTGGGCAGCGCTAGCAGTACTTTCATTGCTGGGCAGCGCTAGCAGTACTTTCATTGCTGGGCAGCGCTAGCAGTACTTTCATTGCTGGGCAGCGCTAGCAGTACTTTCATTGCTGGGCAGCGCTAGCAGTACTTTCATTGCTGGGCAGCGCTAGCAGTACTTTCATTGCTGGGCAGCGCTAGCAGTACTTTCATTGCTGGGCAGCGCTAGCAGTACTTTCATTGCTGGGCAGCGCTAGCAGTACTTTCATTGCTGGGCAGCGCTAGCAGTACTTTCATTGCTGGGCAGCGCTAGCAGTACTTTCATTGCTGGGCAGCGCTAGCAGTACTTTC
Source organism: Hyperolius riggenbachi (assembly GCF_040937935.1). Lineage (NCBI taxonomy): Eukaryota > Metazoa > Chordata > Amphibia > Anura > Hyperoliidae > Hyperolius > Hyperolius riggenbachi. The sequence goes on from NC_090656.1 coordinate 80,332,489, forward strand.
AGCGCTGCGCAGCGGCCTCAGTACTGCTAGCGCTGCGCAGCGGCCTCAGTACTGCTAGCGCTGTGCAGCGGCCTCAGTACTGCCAGTGCTGTGCAGTAATTGGTGGGGGGAAGGTAAAAGCAGGCTTGAAAGGAGAGGGAGCATGGAAGCTGCCATTGCTGTCCTCTTTGTGCATGAGCGCGGCCATACTGCTCCTCTGCGAATACAACCGCATCTGCACAGTAGCACAGAGTCTTCAGCTATGAGAACATATCTGACAAGCACTTGTTGGATATTTTCATGGGGTCTGTGCACGGCAACGGTGGGGCAGAGGAGAACATGGGAAACTTCTTGACTATCCAGAGGCTTCCCTCTACCTAGGTGTGCTTTTTTGTTTGTTTGTTCTGTTTTTGCTTTGTGTGTGGGTTTTTTTTTTTCCTTTAACTTTTTTATGGTTTCAGGTTCACTTTTAATAATGCTACATACCTCTTAGATCTGCTGGTTTCAGTACACACTTAAGGTGCCCATACACTTACTCGATTTCCCGCCGATACACAGCAGATTCGATCACTATGATTGAATCTGCTGTGAAATCAGTGCGCAAACGCTGACCGATATACTGATTTCCATCTGAAATCGATCCCGTCGATCTGTCCGCACAGAAAATTTCGCTCGATCACCGGTGGGTCGGGAGTGCGTCGAAAGCGGCGTTCGAATGTCCGACCGATGCTAGCGGCAATACACTACCTGTACCGGCGGCGCGTGTCCCTGCGGTCCCTTCCCTGCGCTGGGCTCCGGTTGGCTTCATTTACTTCCTGTCGGGGGAAGTTTAAACAGTAGAGCAGAGCACCCTCTACTGTTTAAACTTTCCCCGACAGGAAGTAAAGTGAAGCTGAAGCCCAAAACATGGAAGAGACAGCAGAGACCGGGGGACTTGCGGTGGCCGGATCAGGTAATGTTTGGGAGGGGGGAGGGGGGGGGGGCAGCGGCAGCTCCACATATTGTGAATCTGTTTCATAGTGAAATCGATTCAAAATCTGTTAGCTGTGTAGACAGCCAATAGATCCTTCTTTTATCAGATTAGATCACAGAGGGATCTATCTGCTGGTAGATCTGGTGGCAATCGACCAGTGTATGGCTGCCTTTAGTAACAGACCAGCAACCAGCATAGTTGGTGAAGTTAGATCTGAGATATGCGAATGTAACCATGTCACTGCCTGGTTCAATTTACATTAGTTTTCATGCGAATTCGCGGCAAAAAACGAATGTGCGTTTTCCCTATCAAATACATAGCCTGCGAATCGCCTGCATTCCACACGCAGGCGAATTCTGCAGGCTCTACCGTGCAGAAAAATCCTGCACAGAAAAATGCAGGAAAAAACTGACAAGTGGAAACAGGGCCATCCACTTGTATTGGTTATGCGAATCCGCATGCAGACAACTCATGTGGATTCGCTCTAGTGGAAACGGGCCCTTAAAGGAAATAAATATGGCGGCCTCCATGCCTATAATTTTGGGTTCCTTTATAAATATCAATTGTGAGTGCTCTACATTTTAATAGGTTTTCCTTAGATTTTATGTTTGCAGTACATGTATGGCCAGATTGGTATGCTGTCGACCTCTGCAAAGCTTGGTACTGCTTGGGATAGTACAAAGATAGTGGCTGAAGAGGTACAATCCATATTTGTTATTAGGATGTATAGGCAGATGTCACATTTGGTTGTAAAGAGGGCACAGTCTGGCTGACTCCCATGCATGGCATGATTGGCTCCACTAAACAGTGGTTTTGTTTCCCTAAGATTATGGCTCTACATGATGAGGAAACCCCTTGACAGCAGTGCCAGGACAGGTGAACTAGCAGAGGTACACGGACAGCCAACCATCAGGGCTCAGACACACTATGGGCTTGATTCACAAAGCCGTGCAAACTGTTTAGCATGGGTGTGCTAAACAGTTAGCACGTGAAGTGCCGTTCGCGGACTTTTGCGCGCGCAAAGTGCCGCGATTGTGCGAATCGCTGCACCTTGCGCCTAGTGGGCGCAAACCACGGAGTTAGGTGGTTTGCGCCCACACATTGCGCACAGTGGTGCACCAGTAACAGTGCGCAGTGCGACGGTAACGTCACGCCCGGTGTGCCGAAAACGGCTGTTTTGGCACTAAGTGGCTTTATGTGCTTTTCTGAGCGCTTTCGCGTCTTCAGCACTTTCTGAAAGCTTCAAAAAAAAATTGCTCCTATTCATTTGCAGTAAAATTGCATAAAATGTATGCGACCGTGGTGATTTTAATGCAAGTGAAGGGCGTTTTTTTTGTTTTTGTTTTTTTTTCGCTCATAAAGTGCTGATTACACAAAACGCTCAGAAAAGCGCTTAGGCCCCATTCACACTTAAAAGCGCAAATTGCGGGAATGATTTTTCCGCAACGTGGAAAAATCACTGGACATTGCAGAATTTAGCGCTTTTATAGCACTGAAAGGCGATCGCTGGGAAATCGCCTGAAAATGGTGCAGGCTACACGTTTGCATTTGGCAATTTGCGTTAATCAGAAATTTGCTTTAATCGCGGGTGATTAACGCAAATCGCCCATGTGAGATCGGGCCCATAGGGTATCATTGCACTAGTGCTTTAAAAAGCACTATCGCTTGATCGGTTTCCCGAAATCGCCGGCAAAACGCTCTAGTGTGAATGGGCCCTTATAGTGTGTCTGAGCCCTAAATGACCTTTGATCGCACAGCAAAGCTTTCTGTAGAGCTGATGCTACAACAGTTGCACAGTCGGAATAAGGAGGCAATCACATGTCTGTACTGTAGGTCTTCAGAAGATGCCAATCACTAAATGTGAACCGGATACATAGAAATCTACAAGAAATACTGAACATGTGTTAGAAACACACATACACACATATACCGTAGTCATCCAAAAGTCCTGAGGCCGGATCCACACTATGAAGAGCTTTTGTGAGTGCTTGCTTTCACTTTCTTTAAAATCGCAGTAGAAATTGCCGCAATCGCGTACGTGAAAAACTTACACAATTGTGATGATTTTTACCATGATTTTAATGAAAGTGGGAGCGATTTATTTATTTACAAGTGTTCAGCAAGCGCTCATAGCGTGAATCTGGCCTAAAGGTGTATATATAGGCATGATCCTTTGGTGTGCAGTATCGCCCATTTTGGCTGACCAGTTGCTGCAAGAAAGATCTTGCGATTTGTGCCTATTGGTCTTTCCAGTCTGAATAAGGAAAAAATGGTGCAGGAGCCCTTACCGAAAAAAAGGAGCCCATTTATAAAAGCCACAATTTGCTGCAAGTTGCAGCTTTTTCGGCAAAGAAGGTACATTGTGGTGACTGGAAGCGCCTGATAGAATCCCGGGTGCCGAAGTATGCGAATAGGCAAATTGTTCCAATGCATAAGAGGAGCAGAGCCCGCTATGCAGAATTCACCTTCTTTCCTCCAGCCCCCAGCTAACCTAGCAAGCCCGCCCTTTCCCTCGACGGTTGTGGAATAGTGTATTTAGCACCAGGGGTGCACATCCGGATTCCGGATATCCGTGTAACCCGGATATCCGAACTTTTTTCCGCTATCCAATTCGGGTGCCGGATTTTTTTTTTTCTTAAATCCGGATAGCTATCTGCGGATATTTGGCCGCATACCGCGGATATTGCGGATATCCGTATCCAAAATACTGTAAGTAAGGAGATGCCGTCCTGGAGCCAATCAGAGGGCTCCCAGCAGAAGCTCTAGCAACCAATCACAGAAGTAAACCCTGGTCAGCCCCACCTGACCTCATTGAGCCAATCAGAGGGCTCCCAGCCTAAGCCCTGGCACCCAATCACAGAAAGGAACACTGGCCAGCCCCCCTGTATAATAAGGAGGGCTGCCATGAGACATTTCGTCTTAGCTTGCTGAATGCTCACTGAGAGACATGCTCCAGTGCTGTTGGCCTAGTTGTACACAGTTATAAACCTAAAGCTGTTCAGTGACTAACCCCTTCACTATCAGTACACTATTGTTAAACCATTAATTAGTTTGATGTCATTTGTGTGACAGTCAGAGTGTGTGCTGCAAGCAGCTGCTATGTGTCTGTGTGTGCTGTGCACAGACCAGGCCAGCTGCTGCCTGCTGGCCAGCTATTAGCCTTAGGTATAGGTTAGGCTAGGTATTAGGGGATAGGATTACTGTGTTATTGTGTAGTTAGTACTGTAGTACTGCAGCCAGTGCTAGTAGTTGTTAGAGTAGTAGTACTACTGTATTAGCTTTCTACAGAACTTCTTCTGTGCTGTGAGCAGTGGCAGTGTGACAGTTAGTGTGCACTAGTGTCTTCTCCTCTGCTGTCTGACTGTCACTCGGCATGTGGCACTGGCACGTGGTACGTGCCAAGTGGCACTTGGCAAGTGCCACTGATACCACCTATATCCTAGCACACGTTATACCTGCTGCTGCTGCATTGCCCTGCTCCTGCTGCAGCTCCCACCGCCAGGCCAGGGTGCCACAGGCCACTGATACCACCTATATTTAACCCAAAACACAATTGCTGCGTAATTTTTTTGGGAGGTGTCTGAAAACTGTCATGTCCCAGTTGTGTGGTTGGACTTGGGACACAATGTGGGCTGCAGGACCGCTGTCTGGAACCTAGTCCTAATGTTAATTGACAGCCATTTTTTTTGGGGGGGGGGGGGGGGGGGATTTTAAGTCCCCACATCATCAATAAGTGTTCCCCTTTAAAAAATAATGATGCTACATGCCTCATTTACCCCTAAAAACGTTTTAAAAGCAATTTATAGGGCACTTCCTTTTTTTTTCAATCCGGATATCCCCGATAATGCGTTCGGATATCCGCAAGAACGCGGATATCTGAAAGTTCAGATATCCGATCCGGATATCTGGGTATCCGGATCAATTCGGATTTTTATAAAGGGGTATCCGAGCACCCCTGTTTAGCACTCATTAGCTGCATCAGAAAAACTCCTTCAACCACATGGCGGTTTTCCGATGGTCTGTAGGAGCAGGCTAAAATATTTACGCACTCCAGTGGTAATAGGCAGTTCCAAAGCAGTTGTAGCCATACTGTATACTGGTAGTTATAACCATCTTAATGGTTTCTCCTCCCACCAGAGAGAATATAACTCATATCCTATAGATGCCATTCCTCCAAGTTGATCATCAATTTGTTTATAAAAGTGATACAAGTGTTCCTAAGGTGGACATTGTCATTCAGGTCTACTTTAGGTAGTTGACTCAGTTCATCAAAGTTGGCTGATTTTATCAATGCTTGTATGCACACCTTTAGGCCTCGTTCACATCTAAAATCGTAATCGCAAGCGTTTTGCGGTTTTTTTAAAAAAAAAAAATTTAATCCCCCCCCCCCCCCGGCGCTCCACTGCGCACTGCGTTTTTGGTAAAATTGCTTTTCCAGAGCGGTTTTGTCATTCACTCCCTGACGCAAGTCAGGAAGTAAACTCTTTGACCCGAAAAAGAATAATTATAATGTATGTATGTTCCATTATAGCAAAAAACGCCCCAAAAAATGACATGAACCTTCTCATTGGGAATCATTGCACAAGCGTTTTGTGGGTGATTTTGAAAATTGCCTGAGCTGGAAAAATTAGTGTGAACGAGCCCTTAAAGGGAACCTAAACTGAGAAGGATATGGATTTTTCCATTTAAAACAATACCAGTTACCTGACTCTCCTGCTGATCCTGCATCTCTATACGTTTAGCAACAGCCCCTGAACAAGCATGCAGATCAGGTGCTCTGACTGAAGTCAGACTGGATTGCTGCATGCTTGTTTCAGGTGTGTGATGCAAACACTACTGAGGCCACAGAGATCAGCAGGACTGCCAGGCATCTGGTATTTGTTTAAAATGAAACATCCATATGCCTCTCAGTTTAGGTTCCCTTTTAAAGGAGCTTGAAGTGGAATGTGTACAGAACTGTAGCTGTCTCATTTTTTTAACCACTCTAGGACCGCAGTGATTGAGATCTACGCCCTGTATTGGTGGGCTCCTGGCTGGCAGGGCGTAATTTCAATCACCACCCGCAGCGCGCATCCGCCGTTTCCGTCACTCCCTGACGATCACGCCGCTCAAACCCGACGTCTCTCGCCGCAGCTCACTGGCTCTGCCTGTCTCTATGACTGTACTTTTTTGCCTTTAAGTTTTAAAGGACAGTACCCACAATATATATTAACTCTATGATGGCAGAGCCATGTGAGCCAGTCAGGAGCCGATTTCATTGGCTCCTGGCCGTGTCTATCAATGTAAGCCGCTCCCATAGGTTTACATTCATAGACACGGTCAGGAGCCAATGAAAGTGGCTTCTGACCGGCTCACATGACGGTCGTCATAGAGACAGCAGAGTCTATGTCAGGAGGATCCTGGCGTACGGCGGTTGCGGTGGGTATGCGCAGCGATTCGTCAGGATTCCGTCAGTATTGTACCAGCGGTCTCTCGTCCTTAAAGGGAACCTGAACTGAGTAAAATTATTTAAAATAAACACATAATGTACCTGCAAATGAATATTACATACTTACCTCACGGTCTGTTCCTCTCAGAAGCTCAACTTTTTCTTCTTACAGTGATCCCTTCCAGTTCTGACAAGATTTTGTCAGAACTGAAATATACCAGTTGCTGTCAGTTACAACTGAATGTGCAAGGTAATGTCCATGTTTCCCTATTGCTCAAGTGGGTGATGTTACAATTTAAGTGTTCTGACCAGGAAGCTGTTATGGGGTAATGGCCATTTTCAAAACGGAGGATAGAAAATGCCATCGATCACAGTGGACAAATATGCGTCAAATACCGCCCAACGCTAATGGCCATGTGAACGGAACGCAATGTGAACAAGGCTTCAATGTGTATGGGCTTTTTGAGCATGTCCTAAAAAGGGAATGGAAGACAAGACCCTTTTATCTGGCTGAGAAAGAACTGCTGATAAGTTTTAACACTGAAAAGTTTAAAGGTCATTCAAGGCTGAATTGGGCTCTCTGCACACTGCAAATCCGTTTTGCGATTCTGATTTGCAATTCCGATTTTCTCTGAATACAATCAACAGAAAAACGGAGGAAAAAACACAGCATGCAGTAACGATTAAAAATCGGAATCGCTGCACACTGCATGTGATTCCGATTCCGCTTTTTAATCGTTTTTTACATCCGATTCCGATTTTTAATCTTTACTGTATGCTGCGTTTTTTGATCCGTTTTTCTGTTGAATGTATTCAGGGAAAATCGGAATTGGAAATGGAATTGGAAAACGGATTTGCAGTGTGCAGGGAGCCTTAAGCTGATTTTATATCACACTGTCATAGCTGCTGTTTAGAATTCAATGAATGAATTGTAATAAAATAATTCTGAAAATAGATAAGGTTAAAGAATTCTGAAAACGATGAAAGTGATGAGACTGTTCTATGTTACTAATGTTTTATTTACCATTAGTACTACGCATACATTTATTTAATCATCAGTGGTTTCATAAGTTTGTCAAAAAGAAATAGTTCCTGTCATTCCCAAATGATTCATGTGATGTCTTTTAGACTGTTCTTCTGTCAACTGTTTTTCCATAGATTTGGACAGGAATCACTTTTTAGTATTTTGTGGGACTGGAAATGGCTGCATGCCAGTTTTTACCATTCCGCCTGCCTTGAGTGTGTACTCATGCCCCTCAACCATCCCTGTCACAGCCCGCAAGGCCGGTCTGCGGATGGGGTCAATCGATCAGCGTCAGAAATCCTCTCACACGGTCATTTGTTCATCACGAATGGTAACCCGCGTTCGCAATTTGATGAACTGACTCGCGAAGGGAGCGTTCGGATGCCAACGGATTCACCTCACACATACAATTCAAAGATCTGCCACCAAGCGAGTTACACAGCCCGCTACTGTAATTATCAGAATCACTTTATTTCGCCAAGTACAGCAGAGCTATACTCTGAATTGGTTGTGGTACACATGGCATAGACATAGTATGAGGACAGAGGACAGTTGCGCAAACACACAGTTAACAATGATACAAGTACAGAAATGCAGTAGTGATATAAATGTGCTTTCAGGTGAAACTGTCCCGAGGCAACAGTAAGTCCAATAGAGCTGCTACTGATAGTGGATGGGTAGTGATGCTACAGTGGTGATAAAGACAGCGACAGTGGCCCGGGCAGTGGGGACCAGGCAGGCAAACGGGCAAGAGCTAGCTGCCCGACCCCACCAGGGCAAGCTAGTGGACGGGCCTTGTCGGGGGAGGGTTGGAGTTAAGCAGCCGAACCGCTTGGGGGAAGAAGGAGTTGTCCGGCCTGGTGGTTTTGGATGTTAAGGACCTGTAGCGGCGGCCCAACGGGAGGAGCTCGAAGTAGCGACTGCCTGGGTGTGAGGGGTCTCAGGAGATCATGGTGGCTCTTTTCATCATCCTAGCGGAGTGGAGGAGATCAAGGGTTGGAAGAGGAGACCCGATGATCTTTTCTGCATCCGTTATGACTCTCTGCAGTTTGTGCTTGTCACTGGTCGTTGCGCCCGCGTACCAGACTATGACTGAGGAGCAGAGGATGGACTCTATGGTGGCAGTGTAGAAACTTGTTAGCAGTTTCCGGGGCATGCCGAAGCGCTTCAGCTGGCGCAGGAAGAATAACCTCTGCTGCGACTTCTTCTGAACTTTGGTGGTATTCTGCCCCCATTTCAGGTCATTCGTGAGAGTCGTGCCGAGGAACCGTACTGATGACACCCTTGAGACTTCAGTTCCCCCAATGAGGACAGGTGGGAGGGTTCCTCCTGAAGTCTACGACTAGTTCAACCGTCTTTGCTGTGTTGAGTACAAGGTTGTTGTCTTCACACCAGTTGCAGATTCTCTCGACTTCGCTGCGGTATTTGTGCTCCCCGTTGCTGCCAATTAGGCCAATGATGGTGGTATCGTCCGCAAATTTGATGACCTTCACAGAGTCCGCGGATGATATGCAGTGGTTGGTATAGAGGGAGAACAATAGCGGTGACAGTAAACAGCCTTGTGGAGCCCCAGTGATTCTTACGCTGGAGTAGCAGTTTCCCAGCCTCACCTGTTGTGTTCTGTTCATCAGGAAGTGCCTGATCCATGCCCGGAGGGTGGGATCCTCCCCAAGCTGCGTCAGGTTTGTGAGCAGGATGTCTGGGCAGATTGTGTTGAACGCCGAGCTAAAGTCTAGGAACAGTAGCCTAGCATAGGTGGCAGGGTTGTCTAGGTGCTCCGTGACATACGCCAAGCTGGCATTGATGGCGTCCTTCACAGATCTGTTTGCCCTATATGCAAATTGGAGTGGGTCAAGGTGGGCGCCCGTGAACTTTTTCAGGTGGGCAAGGACCAGTCGCTCCAGCAGCTTCATGATGTTAGAGGTTAGGGCCACCGGTCGGAAGTTGTTGTGCTCAGTGCTGCCCAGTTTTTTGGGGACTGGTACAATTGTAGACCGCTTAAAACAGGAGGGGACTATGCCATCCGATAGTGACCGCTTGAATAAGGAGGAGAGCACGGGGCTAACTGATCGGCACAGTATCTCAGGCAGATTGACGACACTCCATCTGGGCCAGAAGACTTCCTGGGATTCAGCTTGCGGAGGAGCCAGAGTACCTCGGTTTCGGCAGCAGGAGCCAGGGTGCCGGATTCACCCAAGGGGGGGGGTCACCATGGTTGTGGCTGTACGGTCCGCGAGCTGGGTGGGTTGTCACTCGAACCTGCAGTAGAACTCATTGAGCTCCTCTGCTAGTCGAAAGACTTGGGGGTCACCGGTTGAGGAACGGGTTTAAAGTTCGTGGACGCCCTCAGGCCCTTCCAAACCTCCCGTGTGTTGGTAGACTGGAGGCAGTGCCCCAGCTTCTTGGAGTAAGTCCTCTTTGCTGATCGCAGCTCTCTCTTCAGGGTGTACCTGGCCTCCCTGTACTCCTCAGGTGAACCAGACCTGTACGCTTCCTCCTTGCGTTTCCGAAGCCAGCGGAGCTTGTCGTTGAACCAGGGCTTGTTATTGGGGAAGACCCTGAAAGTCTTGGATGGGATGCATGTTTCTTTGCAGAAGCAAATGTAGGTTGTGACATTTTCGGCCCATTCATCAAGGGAGGGTGTCTCGAGGGCCGACCAGTCGGTGGTGTCGAAGCAAGCTTGTAGCTCCATTTTTGCCTCGGCTGTCCATTTTTTGGTTGTTTTGATGGTGGGCTTTGAGGTCTCCAGGAGCCTCCTGTAGGTGGGAATCAGGTGGATTGTGTTGTGGTCGGAGTTCCCCAGGGGGACACCCTGGGAGGCCTTGTAAGCGTTCTTGTGGACCGTGTAGCAGTGGTCCAGTATAGGACACAGGTAGGTGGTATTAGCACAGTAGATTGGGGGAACGAGCAGCACAGCAAGGCAGAGGGCAGAGTCCGGGGGGCAGAGGGTCCCCGCAGGGGCGTCAGTAGATAGTGTAACCAGCAGCACAAGTAATGTGAGGCAGGCAGCGCAGCACAAGTCTGGTACACAGGTGTAGGCACAGGTAGGTGGAATAGCAGACAGGCAGCACAGCATGGTATAGGGTGCAGGTAGGTGATGAGGCAGGTAAGTGGCACAGTATGTTCTTCTCTTCATCACAGCAAGGCATGGGGCAGAGGCAAGACAGGGCAGAGACAAGACAGTGTATAATGGATCCCAATGGGGAGCGAACAGCAGAGGGACTCACCATGGGTGGCACCGGGTAGCACCCAGCAGGATCCACAGTCCTTGGAGTGGTGTGTCCGGTGGTGGAGGCTGGTCCTGGGGTCACTGTTTGCGCACCTGGGGGAATCCACTGCTGCCCCGACAGGCCAGGCCACGTGGGATCCGTGGAGGAGGTTGTCTCCTCAGGAGGGTGGGAGGCAGACCGGGCCCCGCCGGGAGTTGCGCTAGAGAGGCGATCCGGGAGGCGTCCTCCGTCGCTTTCTGCTGCTGGAAGGCAGAGTTGCAGCGGCCGCCAGGGGCTAGGACTTCCCCGGGGGGTGCAGCAGCCGGGAGCGGGGATGCGTCAGGTGTAGCGGCAGATGTGGAGGCCAGGAGCGGAGGTCCGACGGCGGCGGAGGCCAGGAGTGGAGGTCCGACGGCGGCGGAAGCCAGGAGCGGGGGGTCCGACAGCGGCAGATGCAGGAGGCCAGGAGCGGAGGTCCGTCAGCGGCGGATGCAGGAGGCCAGGAGCGGGGATCCGTCAGCGGCAGATGAAAAGGCCAGAGGCGGAGGTCTGGCAGTACCCTCCACAGATGGCAGCAGAGTGTCCGGCAGCAGGCAGCGGTGTGTCCAGCGAAGCGGCAGGCAGGAGCAGGGCCCGGGGCAGAGGTCGGGGCAGTGCCAACAGTCGGGGCCTGAGACTCTTCTGAGGGTACATGTGGGCATCGGGTGAGTAGCCGCAGGACCAGCTAGCTAACGGCTCTAAGGACAGGACTGACAAAAAGGACTAACTTTAACTTTTCCTACGACTATCCCTAAAAACTATCTCTAAAAACTACCCTAACACAGGAAAAAACTATGCAAACTGCAAAGGTTGCAGGAGCCATGTGACTGAGGCAACCTGCATGGGCGCCATGTAATTATACTAGGACTTCGAGAACGCTCTATTAACCCTTTGCGGTATGCAGGAATCTGGGTCAGATCGGACTATCTGAGCCGGATTCACGCATACGGGTTATAAATGTATACTTCTATTAAACACAGGGTAGCGAGTTCAGGAGAATAGGTACGATTGTGTATGTTCAGCAACAGGTCATAACCGCTAAACGATTTTTAAAACGTTTAATAACAAAAATGCATTACATACAGTTATATACACCAATTAACATATACACAGAGCTTAAAAATAAAAGGGAATAAAATCAGAAAATTCTTACTTAGTTATGCTGAGCAGTCCATTTGAAGAATGAAGAAAAAGAGTCCAGTTTAAAAGTAGGCATTCAGGTTAAGAGTCCTTGAACACAGCTGGCGCTGGCTCTCCTTAACCAGCCGGGCGGTATGGACGAGCTCAGCTCGTCCATCACCGCCGGAGGCTGCCGCTCAGGCCCTGCTGGGCCGATTTGCATCAAATAAAGAGCAGCACACGCAGCCGGCACTTTGCCAGCCGCGTGTGCTGCCCGATCGCCGCCGCTCTGCGGCGATCCGCCGCGAGCAGCGGCGAAAGAAGGTCCCCCCAGCCGCCTGAGCCCAGCGTAGCCGGAACAAAAAGTTCCGGCCAGCGCTAAGGGCTGGATCGGAGGCGGCTGACGTCAGGACGTCGGCTGACGTCCATGACGTCACTCCGCTCGTCGCTATGGCGACGGTGTAAGCAAAACAAGGAAGGCCGCTCATTGCGGCCTTCCTTGTTTATTCTGGGCGCCGGAGGCGATCGGAAGAACGCCTCCGGAGCGCCCTCTAGTGGGCTTTCATGCAGCCAACTTTCAGTTGGCTGCATGAAATAGTTTTTTTTTTATTTAAAAAAAACCCTCCCGCAGCCTCCCTGGCGATCTTATCAGAACGCCAGGGTGGTTAAGCGCCTGCATGGACGTTCCTGGTCGATGGAATTTGGAGAACTGGGCAGGTTTGGTCCCGCCCCACTTTTATAGGACCTGAGTTGTGGGGCTGTCACTACCTGGAAAGTATGTGTGTTTAATGCAGGGTTATCTCCTGGCAGCAAGGTTGCCATCCTCAGACTCAGAGCAAGAAATGTACCAATTATTTATTAATAATCTGCGTGACTCCGCCCCAGATTGGCGCATCGCAAATCCGAGACTATATTCATAAGCGGCCTGCAACCCTGTATTAAACGAGGCTATACATGCCTAGTCTATCGCATTCGCTCTACGCAGGCCGGATACAGTGGTTTCTCTACTGATTCCTGATAGCTAAAAAATTGCAATTCAGGTGAATGATAGAACTGATTTCTAGGTATCAGGAAATGTAATTTTTGTATTGCTGTGCCAAACCTATTTTGAATTATTGATAAATTAAAGTTCTCTTTGTTTGAAGCTTATGAGTTTGGAGGGAATCTTCTTATCTGAGCCAGTTTGAGCTGGCTTGGAGACATGAGCTGGGTAGCCAAATGGCTCTACCCAGGGGGGTTGCCCACGTGTGAAATTCTTTCCTGACCTGACACAGGATGTGGGGGGAAGGTTACTGTACTCTCTGCAATGCTCTCAGAGGGGGGAAAAGGGAAAGGAAAGGCATTTATTGTACAGTTACACAGTACTGACAGTGATGGTGCGGGACCATAAGAAAATCGTTGGCGATTACGCACACGACTTTCCGTAATGTTCGCCACAATTCCCTTCCCCATACTCACTCCTGAGGGTCTAAACTTCAGGGTCAAAGGACCCCACCATCTGACCATGCAGGATCCGGAGATGATTTGGCTCCATTTGATGCTGTCCTGATGCCTTCACCACCACTTCCTCGCTGTAACGATTGTATAACGTATTGGTGTAGCAACACAGACGTCTGATTATTGTGTGATCTGCAGAATCACCAATAATGCAGACTCTATACCTGATTATGTGGTGATCTGCAGTATTACCAATATTGCAAGTATAGAAAGCAGAGATGTAGTGACAATAGTGTTTGGTGCAACAGTAGAGGGTAGATCTCACCAGAGGGGCTGGAGAGAACTACCAGAGGAAATGGCAGATAGTTTGACTAAACCTCACCAGAGGAGCTGGAGGGTACTAGTCAAGATAGAAGCTGGGTAGCTAGGAGCCCACACCAGAGGGGCTGGTGAGCGCTATCAGCAACAGTAACTAAATAGTAGCTAGACCTCACCAGAGGGGCTGGTGGGTACTATCAGAGCACCTCTCCAGTGGCAAGGGCTCACTGGAGAGTAGAAGGGTCAGACAGGCAAGGTTCAGCAACAGACAGGCTGGTACAGTACAAAATTAGAAGGCAAGAGAATAGTAATGATTCAGGCAGAGGTTCAGCAACTTAGATCAGATGAGTAGAAGTACAGAAACGTAGAGCAGAATCAGAGTCAGAGATGAGCCAGAGTCGTACACAGAATATCAATAATACAATAAGGCAATAATCCTAGTCTTGTGTGAAATCCCTGGTTTCCTCCCAGATCAAAACACAACGGAACTAGTCTAAGGTCTGAGCGCTAACACTGAGGTATTCGCAACAGCAGACAGTTTGCAAGTGATTGGAGAATGCTTATGAAGCAGCGAGGAGAGCCCACAGCCACGCCCCTGCCAATCAGCCAATCCGGGCGCCGTGAGTCTCTCCTGACGTCAGCCGACCGGCAGGTCAGCTGACGCGCCTTCTTCCAGCATAAAGGTCCTGTCTCTGCACGTGCCCACGTGAGACAGCGACCCTATGAGCAACTGACAGTCCCGTCCCTGGTGTGCTAGACGCCAGCAGAACGGATGAGGCCTCAGTACCGAGAACAAAGGTGGCTGCAGAGGTATCCTGCGTACCCGCAGCCGCCATCATAGGGGATGTTACACTCGCACTGCCTACCATCAGTCCCCCGCTCAATAGGTTTGTGGCTATAATAGCCATGCTTCCAGTCAGCAGAGATGGGATTGGAGAATGGTACAGATGCTAACACCCTTCCCAGATGCCACCACAGGAAACTGGACTTCTAGGATAGCACGGTGGCCCACCTCCAGAGGCTGACAGACACCCAGGAGTAAACATTACTAAAGCCTGGTACACACAGTGAGGTTTTCACTTCAGATCCTATTCAAGCAAGTGTTCAGGTTGACATTAAGATCTGACATTGATCAGATATAAAAGAAACAAAATGTACACATGTATGCTATTTTATTTATTCATTTATTTATTTTAATTCTGATAATTTTTCCAATTGGATAGCGATCAAAAATTATTCGAAAGGACATGCACGCGGAATGATGGCCAGTATTGTAATCAATATTTTCCAGCATGTCCGATCTCCTTCCGATCGACAAAAATATTGATTTTTGGCATTCGTAGGCTGTATATTTTTTATTTTTCCCCCCAGATCCGATAATTTTTTTGATCGTAAATAGAATCTGAAGGGGAAATAAAGGTGGCCATACATCAGGCGAATTGGCAACCAAATTGACCGCCCGATTCGATTATAATAATCAGAATCAGATGAAATTCTGTGGCACCAAGTGCATGCCCGATCGACACTGCGACCAAGTTTGGGCTTAAATTGATCACATTTATTGGTCGGACATGCTGCAAGATGTAGGGCCGACTTGCTCGCCTGCGTGCGCAGCGGTAACAGCGAAGGATATCGGGACGAGCGATGAACGCGATGAGACCCCCGACAGTGTTCACCCCCTGATGCCCAGTGCACTGTACATTACCTGTCTGCGGCCTCCGCTGGCCCTGGGCACACTCCTCGCTCCATACACGCGCCCCACATGGTTGCCGGAGGAACGGGGCACATGTGTGACGCCGCGGGGCACGTGTATGGAGCAAGGAATGCGCCAGGGCCAAGCAGCGGACAGGTAATGTATATAGCACCAGGGGGGATCATTACACATTAGGGGGGAGGGCGGGGCGGCGGATGCGATGCACAAGGGCGATCCCTGATGGATTTCAGCATGAAATTGATCGATCGGTCTGTGGTGTATGGGCAGCTCTAATTAGATTTGATTAGAGAGAGGGACTTGTCTCTTGGTTCGATTCTGTCCAAACATCACCTTATGTATGGCAAAAAGGAAGATGAAGGCACTGAGCTTGCAAAAGATATACCTTTAATCCACGGTGGGAAGACACATCAGGGTATACAGTGGGGGTCCTTTCTGTGCCTTTCTGTTAACATCTAGTGCCAGTCCTTTTTTCCTCACTGTTGTGCATCATCGCCTTATGTATGGGCACCTTTACATGGTGTGTACTAGGCTTTATGGTAATGGGGGGGGGGGGGGGGCTGAAATCTTTAAAACTGTAGAAAGGCTTTTACTGAGCAAATGTTTATTTCAGCTTTGTCTTTTCAGAATGATTGTTTTCTGTTATCTTACCAAAAGACAGTGTGTTCTTTTACTTCACTTTAACAAACAATCTGTCATCTGATATGAAAATGCAGAAGAAAACATTTGTTTAATTGAAGACTGAGTTGCTTTTACCTATTAAGGTGTGTACACACTCAGTGATTACCCACAGGTATTGGTACTTGATCCCTTGGGTGATAGTTTGGTGTTAAGTGCCGTACAGACATATCATGTGGCTGCAGCCTAGCGATGTCTTCTGTTGCTATTGAGGGGAGATGACTGCACGGTGTACAACGGAAATACTCCCAGCAGGCGAGGTAAGGTGGGCAAAACTGCACTTGGCCCAAGATGCTCCCGTGCGACATATCTTTCAATGATGCATTGAGGCAGCTGTACACATGCTAGATGTTCAGGAGAGTCAACCCCTGACATTGGTCCACTCCAGCAAACATACAGGCAGTGTACCTAATGTAAACCAACACCAGTCACACGGAACCGCAGGGAGGCTGTCCACTTACAAGCTGCACTCAAAAGTAGGGATGGTCAATGAGATGCAAATGATTTTGAGTTGATGCTGCATTGTGCAAATTTATGCAGCTTGAAAATGAACCAATCAAATCCTGCTGAAGTAAAATTTGATTGGTCCACTGTCAAGCTGCATAAATTTGCAAATAGAATTTGCATAATCCTAAATTTGCATCTAATTGACCATCCTTACTTACAAGGTGTGGCCTTGACCTAGAGTTTTGAAAAGAACCTGCACTGAGTGAGTCACTGCCTCCCTAAGGCTTCACTTTTAGAATTAACCTTTTCTACCTCAGCTGCTCTAATTGCTCTCCCTACTAAAGCTCGGCTTTTTCATTCGTTTTTGCCAATGTTTGTTCTGGTGCCACCTGATACAGGCACTTGTGGTGACGGTGGAGGAAGACTGGAGTCGCATCAGTGGACCAGTGAGACTTTACAGAGCATGGGCTTTAGGGGGTGGGGACTTTTAATACTTGTGGAGACAGTGACCGGCGGTCCGTCGCGTACATCGGTCGTCGCTATAGCACACGTCGTTAGTGCCATGCCCCTGATCGAGCACGTGTGACCTAGATTTTCAAGCATGTCCAATCGATGCTATTGATCAATTTCGGCCCAAAAGGTGTACTCATTTTTGTTGCCAGCAGTTTAGACCTTTAATGGTGGCGTGGTGTTTTCATGGTACAGAAAATTTAAAGTATTTAACGTACACACATGCGATAAGTGTCGACCAAAATGGCCAATAACAAACGTTTCAGACGACAATCGTTCTGTGTGTACGGTGGCTGCCAATCGATCCTACTCTGTTATCAGGCTTCATTAATGATCCGTCTTGTCAGATCCTTAATGCCCCGATGCCCGAACACAACCCATCACAAGGCTATTTTCCAGTGTCGTAGCTAGAGTCTTCTGGGCCCTGATGCTGATTTTGAAACTGGGCCCCCCCCCCCCCTCCTCCCTCATTTAGGCCAATTTGCTTGCAACCTATTTTGCTGAACTCCACACAAGCGAAATTATCCTTAAAGACATACAGTCATGGCCGGATTTCTGGCAAGGCCACATAGGCCATGGCCTAGGGCACCAGATAAACAAGGGGCGGCCTGCATTATTTGCAGGGCATTATTTGCAAGTGTCCAAACAAATGAAAGGGGTCAGGATAACTGCACCATTAGTACCAGCTGGCATTTGCCTGTGCTGTGCTACAGGCAGCTGCAGTCCGTTAACCAAACGTTTGTGAACTGTGTGTGACTAGCAAAAAGCCAGACCTTGTCTAATGACATAGCAGCAGCTGCAGGCAGTTACAGAAGGCCGGGTCTCACACACTTGGCGTGGGGGATGAAAGGACCAGGGGCAGCACCAGCAAATAGTACAGAATACAGAAAGCAGCCTCTCACAGTACCCATTTCTTAATTATTGATGGCCAGCGCTGTTACCCTGGAGACAGCAGTGGGTACAGGACTCACTTTTACGTGTTGCTGACCCCACCCAATGTCCAATTGTGAGCCACTTTTGACTATGTGTGTGTGGTGGATGGCTCCCACCACGCCCATCACCTGTAGATCGCTTGATTGACCAGTTCCCCGTGTGACATGATTGATTCACTTCACGTTGCCATGGAGACCTCGGTACTAGCCCCAATAGTGGACACCATCGGCCCAAAGTTTTTTGTGTGTGTGTGTAGAGAGGTGGTAGGATACGGTTTCGGTTGGGGCGGCTGGTAATAGTCGGCCTTGGGCGGTAAGAAGTACAAATCCGGCCCTGCATACAGTGTAATAATTATCAATAATTCACAGCTAAAGACATGGCTATGTACTCTGTGAAGTGCTGCAGAAGATGTCAGTGCTATATAAATACATAATAATAATATGGTAGGACGTTAGATTATGACTATGGTAGGATTAGAGTGTGAGCTCCTCTGGGGACAGTCAGTGACATGACTATGTACAGAGTCTGTAATGTGCTGCAGGAGAGGTCAGTGCTATATAAATTCATAATAATATGGTAGGACATTAGACTAGGACTATACAGCCAGACACTTTCTCTTCTCCCCTGATGCATCACACATGCTTGGACAAAGCACAGTCCTGCCTGATTGATATGTGCCTGGGCCCCGTTGTGCAGTGACATCTGACAGTGTAGCCCCTGTGATCAGGGGCGTCTGAGTCACTAGGCAACTCTAAATTTTTGCCTATGGCGCCGTGGGTGGAAGTGGGCGCCCTCTCGCCAAGTTGCCGCTCTGTGCGTGGTTTTTTTTTTTTTCAGCCAGGTCGACGCCGGCTGTGACAGGCAGCTCAGCCTGTGCCCGGCGCCGCCTACTGGTCCACCCCCTTCCTCTCCTCCTCTCCGAGCGAGCAGCAGCAGCACGCACATTAGTTTATGTGCGAGTGCGATGCCGTCGCCTACTGGTCCGCCCCCTCTCTCCCTCTGTGTACAGCGTGCGGCCGCCGCACGCTAGGTTTGGTTACATGCCGCGCTGGCGCTGCCCCTACCTCTGCCCCCGCCTGTCACACGTGCTTTAGGCACCGTGTGTGTGTGTGACGCAGGCTGGACGGAGGGACCACTGCTACCGCGGCGCCGGCTGACAACTGGCTGAACCGGCTGACTGAGCAGTGTGCGCAGTGCGCACAAACTAGCAGAGACGACGACACCTGCACACACCTCACAGTGAGTGCCATCTCTGCAGTCAGATCTGACTGCTGCTCTTGATAACTTTTTCATATACATCCTCCTGGCTGGCCCTGATTACGCCCCCCCCCCCCCCCTCCCCGCTCGCCCATGTGGCTTCTGGCCTGGTAATGGATATTAAATAATACAGGGGGCAGGAAATATAGCATCATGCCTGCTGCTGTGTGGGTCTGGGACTCTGGGCACAGTGGGCAGGACTCGGAGGGAGACACACATGCTGCACAGTGTGCAGAGCAGCAGAGGGGAGACCCTCATAGTAAGTGGCGTGCCCCCTCTTGATATTATATGCCCCACTGTCCCCTGGCTGGCCCTGAGATTTGAGTGTGTGTGTGTGGGGGGGGCGGGGGCAGCTGAGCAGAGATGCTGGCGATTGGCGAACATCTGGGCCCTGTACTACTTCCGGGTCGCTATGACCCGGAGTAGTACGCATGCGTAGTCCAGCGGTGCACGTCATAGTATCGCGCTCCTGTTGCTGGGCACTCTCTGTGCATGTGCGTGACGTCATGAGTGACATCACGCTCATGCGCAGAGAGTGCCCGGCAAAAGGAGAGCGATACTAGGACGGGCCCCGCCGGCCCGGCCACGCAGGCGTACTACTCCAGGTCATAGCGACCCGGAAGTAGTACAGGGCCCAGAGAGATGCGAACGTTTCGGGCCATCTCTAGTTGTGAGTTGGACAGACTGTCACTAGGTGTAGGTGGGCATTGGGCAAGCTGTGCTAGGCACTGTGAGCAGAGTTGTTAGGGCCCTTTTCCACTGGCTGTGATCCAATTGAAAAAGGATCGCAGCCGTTTTTCTAGACGCAAGAGCACCGCATGTAAATTGTGGTGCTCATTTTCCACTATGCCGCTTAGATCGTGGTTTGATTTTTGCAGAAATACGATCGCCGGCCAACGCGATTCTTGTCATGATCGTGTTACGATCCCGATGGCGGAACACGGACAGTGGAAAATAGTAGCTTGCGTGATCACAAGCGCAGGTGATTTGCGCTTGCGATTGCACTTGCTAGTGGAAAAGGGCCCTAAGTTTGAGTGAGGCAGCTGCTGCAGCACCACTGATGATAATATCAGCAGCGAGCAATCATGCTGTCTGAGGTGATGCTGCAGCATTGCTGCTGCTGAATCTTAGCCTCAGTCAGAGACACGCATTTTTGCGGAAAGACCTAGTCGGCGTGCGTGCACTGGACTAGAGGTTGGCAGGGAGTATGGTCACCAGGTGCTCAAGTGGGCATACTGCACATGAGTGCAGTATGTCTAAGTCAGAGGGTAAACGCGACTACTACGTCTTCTTCCCCTTACTGGAGATATAAAACATGGAAAGTATAAAACACATAAATTGTGGAACTTTATAATTACAGTATATAGCATTTTTTTGTGTGTGTGCTTGCTTGTGGTGGGGGCATGGGGGTGGGGGTGGAATAAGGGTTGGCGCTATGTGAGGGGGGGGGGGGGGGCGCCACAGGTTTTCTTGCCTGGAGTGACAAAGTGGCTAGAAACACCCCTGCCTGTGATGTGCCGTATACTTGTCCCCAGGGTGCTTTTTTTCCTGTTTGTAACCCCCGTGTCTGCTCAGCATCTCACCCTCCCCCTCGTTTGAGCAGACATTGCTGGAAGAGAGGAGAGGGATGACAGGTATATGGCACACCACAGACGCTGCACTGTCAGATGGCACATATCAAGCAGGCAGGACTGTGATTTGCCCAGGCCAGAGGTGCAAATTACCAAAGAACGTAAGTCAGTGGACGGAGCCTTTGGGAGCAAGTAGAGGAGAGGGAGAGGAAGCCTCACTCACCAGACACACAGAATCTGCGCTGCGGCTGCTCACGCTGATTCTTTACTCGAGGAAGTGGGGAGGAGGAGCCGGGCCCCAGCCAGCTAAAGACTGTTAGGCAGGGGTCACACTTGTCTTTCAGTTTCTACACTTTGCAGAAAACTGAAAGACAAGTGTGACCTCTACCGTACAACAGCTAATGTAATTTATAGAGAAAACTGACAAATTGCGCAAGATGTCAGTTTTTTTTCTGCATGCGAAATCTGCATTAAAGTGTGACCTAGCTCATTGATTAACATGAGTTCTCAGTTGAAGTCAGTTTTTCTGTGCAGAAAACGCGTACGAAAGCCGGTAAGTGTGACCCCTGCCTCACTGTAGAGATGGGAAGTTCGGATCTTTTCAATGATCCGGATGATTCGAATCGGATCATTGAAAAGATCCGGATCTTTGATTCGAATCTCGGATCATTTTACTACCGGAAGCATTCGGGGTGAAATGAACAGCAGGACAGTAGAGATGGGAAGTTCGGATCTTTTCAATGATCCGGATGATTCGAATCGGATCATTGAAGAGATCCGGATCTTTGATCCGAATCTCGGATCATTTTACTACCGGAAGCATTCGGGGGTGAAATGAACAGCAGGACAGGTCTGTGGACAGGAGACGGGGAGGGAGTGGACACACAGAGAAGGGGAGAAGATGGACAGAGGGCAGGGAGTGGACAGAGAAGGGAGGAGGGACGAGCAGAGAGCAGAAATGTTTGCACGTAATACCCACATGCTGCAATCATATGCTTTACATATATTTCACCTATATGTTCATCTGTACACTTTAAAAGAAAAGGTCGCACAGTGAAAGAAAGCATTCCCAGAAGATAAGTGCAGCTGTTTAGTGCTGAGTGCAGGAGGATTATATTGCCTTTCAATCACACTGTCTGCAAAGTTACTGAGCTGTGCTGAGCCAAAAGCTTCCCATGTGTTCACTGTGCAGCACTATGGAATTTTGTATTCCTTGATGACACGTGGAGCCCAAGCTTGCCTTTGTTTTGTATATGCAGCACTATGGAACAGCCAGCCTATAATGGGCAGCACATTATAGCCAGTATGTGTGCTCTACACATATCTGGCAGTGGCACCCATGTCCCCTCTCTCTCATCTACCTGTCTCCCTGCAAGGCTGCCTCCCTTCCAACAGAGCGATCCATCTCAGCTCTGCTTCCAGGACCCCGCTGCCCGCGGAGAGGGGGCGTGTCGCTCCTGGCCCCGCCCCTTTTGCGATCCGAATCACTCATTTTGATGATTCGGATTATCGACTCATAAAATAGATTCGGATCAAAGATCCGAATCGTTCATGATCCGGACAACACTACAGGACAGGTCTGTGGACAGGAGAAGGGGAGGGAGTGGACACACAGAGAAGGGGAGAAGATGGACAGAGGGCAGGGAGTGGACAGGGAAGGAAGGAGGGACGAGCAGAGAGCAGAAATGTTTGCACACAATACCCACATGCTGAAGTCATATGCTTTACATATATTTCACCTATATGTTCATCTGTATACTTTGAAAGAAAAGGTCGCACAGTGAAAGAAAGCATTCCCAGAAGATAAGTGCAGCTGTTTAGTGCCGAGTGCAGGAGGCTTATATTGCCTTTCAATCACACTGTCTGCAAAGTTACTGAGCTGTGCTGAGCCAAAAGCTTCCAATGTGGTCACTGCAGCACTACAGAACAGACAGCCTGTAATGGGCAGCACGTTATAGCCAGTATGTGTGCTCTACACATATCTGGCAGTGGCACCCATGTCCTCTCTACCTGTCCCTGCAAGGCTGCCTCCCCAGTCCCCTCCAACAGAGCGATCCATCTCAGCTCTGCTTCCAGGACCCCGCTGCCCGCTGAGGGGGCGTGTCGCTCCTGGCCCCGCCCCTTTTGCGATCCGAATCACTCATTTTGATGATTCGGATGATCGACTCATAAAATAGTTTCGGATCAAAGATCCGAATCGTTCATGATCCGGACAACACTATGTTACTGGCTGCAGGGCTAACTGAGTGCCTGGCATAGAGGTTATGCCTGCCGCTGAGTTACGGAACAGTGTAGTAACTCACGCGGTATGTTTGGGAGTCAGGAGCGGAACTCTGCAGTCCGGACAGTAAAGCAGTCCTGTCGCACACGGGCCCCTGGAGCACAAGGGCCCAGTCGCGGGTGCGACTGTTGCGACTGCGGGCCCTACGCCACTGCTATTTTCAACCCCCGACTGTGAGAAGCCACTCCATTATGCACCGATCTTTGTCCCTCCGTCCCCCTCCCCTCCATAGCAACAGACCACAGATGTGTCTGTACAACCTAATTCCCCAGATTGTTGCCTGAGAGATTGTTTCCCGATCCCCAAAGGGCGACAGTTGCACTTAGCTTTGTACAAGCTGTACACTGACTACTTTACATTGTATCAAAGAGTCATATCTTCAGTGTTGTCCCATGAAAAGCTATAATCAAATATTTACAAAAATGAGGTGTAGTTCTCATACTGATCTTTTAGCTTCATTAAGGTGGCTATACATCTAGCAATGATGGGCAGATTTGAACAAGAGACAGATCTCTCTCCAGTGTTGGACTGGGAGGTGGTAAAGCTGGGGAAATCCACTTGCTGGCTAAGCAGCAGTAATCATGTGTTGCTGATCACAGTGAAGACTTGCTACTGGTTTCTATTGGGAGTGATAACACAGGGTTACTGCTGCTTGGCCAGCAGGTGGATTTCCTCAACTTTTCCACCTCCCACTTTAAGGGCTGGTGCACACCGAGCGGCTTTTTCAGCGTTTCTGCAGCCGCTTGCGGCTGCGGATCCGCTTGGTTAATGTATCTCAATGGGGTGGTGCACACCAGAGCGGGAGGCGTTATGCAGAAACGAAAAATGCCGGGGTGAGGCATTTTTTGGATTTCGGATGCATTTCTGCCTCAATGTTAAGTATAGGAAAAACGCAAACCGCTCTGAAAAACGCCTGTTCAGAGCGGTTTTGCCGGCGTTTTTGTTACAAAAGCTGTTCAGTAACAGCTTTACTGTAACAATATATGAAATGTACTATACTGAAATCCGCTGCAGCAATCCGCAAAACGCTAGCAAAACGCCATAGAAAAATAAGAAAAAGCGTTTCAAAATCTGCTAGCATTTTGCGGATCTGCTAGCGGTTTTTGGTGTGCACCAGGCCTGACACTGTGACTCTCTCATCTAATCTGATCAGAGAGAGAAAACTATTGGCTGCTCATACAACACAGGCCAATTCCCAATTGATTTCAGCATGAAATATCTTGGGAATCAGACTTGCGATGCCACATTCGCCACCTTTTGTCGCTGTCTCCCTAATGTAAATATGACCCCCATGCATTTAAATACTTTACCTGTCCGCTGTCACCCGCTGCAGTGCCCATCCATCTTCTGCATTTCTGGACCACGTGGCTACCGGCATACAGCATGTGGGGCACGTATGTGACATCACACATGCGACCCACTTTCTAAATGCCAGTAGCTAGGTGGGGAGGAAGTTGGATGGGCACTGCGGCGGGTAAAGTATTTTAATGCGGGGGGGGGGGGGCGGGGTGTTGCACGTTAACATTTTTGGGGACAAGACAATGTCTGGTGTTGCACGTTAACATCTTTGGGGACAAGACAATGTCTGGGTTCTGTCACGATGGTCACTTGTCCCGATATTGTGCGCCATTACCACCATGTACCCGATCAACCACGTAAGCCCAGCATGTCCAGTTGAAACATAAACATTTGACCGACTTCTGGGCCGGAATTTGTCGAATTGTTTAATGGGAATGCTTGTGGCAGCACCGATTTGCATCCGATTCAATAATTATCAAAACAGATGGTTGTAAGGCTTCCATCAGTGTTTGAGCCTCACCGATTAAACAGGCATACAGCCAGTGAGGTGAGAAGACTTGTTTGTTTGAAGCAGAAGATCAGCATGGCAGCCAGGGAAAAGTCATTGCTTGGATTGCACTGTCTGATGTTCCCACGTATATGCTGTCCAATAATAATGCACTGCTGCATGCATTTTGGACTGCAGTGCTGTCCCATTCATTGGCAGTCAATGGGATCAGCACTACAATGGCAATACTGTGTGTTGATGTGCAGACAAGGCCACCTGCTTTGTGTAGTGAATATGAGGCCTTAGTGAAGGTGTCTGTAGTGTTAGTGTGTGTAACATACACAGTCATTAGGAGTGTTCTGAATCTGTGTAGTTATAAAGTGACAGAACTGGTATGGCAAGAAGAGACGCTGGGCTGACACTGTGTCCTGTCAGTGAATAGATGTTGCCTGATACACCCATTTTTCAGACAGTGATTCATTATTCCTTCTCCCCCATGCGAGGTATAGTGTATATTGTTTATTCCCTCATTAGCTGGAGGCATTCCTCTGATGAAAGCCAGGATTAAGCTGTGGAAGGTGTTTCCAATATTTGTCTCTTGGATTAAAACACTGCAAGTCACATTTTGATGCAAAGCCAGGTATAACCTTTGCACACTACTAGGCCACTCGGTGCTGCCCCCAAGACTGTATACTTTTGCAGTGTTTACTTCCAAAATATTACAGAGCAGTGTACTCCCCAGGCTTTTTTAGCCGGGTACTCCACCCAGCTAATTTTGGTGAGCACCCGGCTTTCATCAGATCACCTCCCTCCTATGTTGTAAGCGGAGTTGTGCCAAACCAGCATTCTTCTGTCGCGCCCCACCCGGCTACTTTTTCATACCACCCGGCTGGAAAAAAATTCTGGGGAGAACACTGCAGAGTATACAAAATATTGTGACAGATAAGAAATGGTACGTGACTTTAAAGAAAAGGGTCGTAATATTAATGACCATATTTCTGAAATGGCCACAAGGGATGCAGCCTAGGGTACATGGTGTGTTTGTGTGTCAGCAGGGCAGAGCATTGCTCATAAAAGGAAGGCTGCTGCTATGGAAGAGGAGAACTGTAAATGAAACAGCCTATGCAAATAAGACAGCAGTTATTGGCCATGGAGAACTCTACAAGGAAGGGGGGGCTGGTATATGTGGAATTGATTTTTACACGTTAAATTGACACTGAAGTGGAAAAAAGCGAATGATGAATTTTGGGTAGTACGGATAATAGAACATTGGTAGCAAAAAAGTCTATTTTTTATTTTCAGTTACATCTTAGGTATTATTCATTATATCATAAGTTTATTTTCACTTCACATTCCCATACCTAATATACACTGTATTAGTAGAACTGCTGTAATATTAGCATTCCTCACAACTTTTTGAGATAGGAAAGAGGGGAAACTTTAAGACATGCCCCTGTCACACCTCTTACTGCGCCCCTCACCATGCATACCACAAAATAAAATTTGAATCAAAAGATGCAGTTTTAAAATTCAAACTAGGGCAGTTTCTAGGCTAAATTGCACCCAGGGCGAGGGTGTAAAAATTGCCCCCCCCCCCCCCACGTGGCCTGTGGACTCACGAACCCATATTACACCCCCAGTATAGGTAGTCAGGTATGGGTACACCCAGTATAGGTAGCCAGGCGTTGCACTCCCCAGTGTAGGTAGCCAGCTGTAGGTCCCCCAGTATACAGTTGATAGCAAGCTATAGGTGCTCCAAGTATAGGTAAGCTAGGTATAGGTGCAGCCAGTATAGGTAAGCTAGGTATAGGTGCAGCCAGTATAGGTAAGCTAGGTATAGGTGCAGCCAGTATAGGGTAGCTAGGTATAGGTGCAGCCAGTATAGGTAAGCTAGGTATAGGTGCAGCCAGTATAGGTAAGCTAGGTATAGGTGCAGCCAGTATAGGTAAGCTAGGTATAGGTGCAGCCAGTATAGGTAAGCTAGGTATAGGTGCAGCCAGTATAGGTAAGCTAGGTATAGGTGCAGCCAGTATAGGTTAGCTAGGTATAGGTGCAGCCAGTATAGGTTAGCCAGGTATAGGTGCAGCCACTATAGGTTAGCTAGGTATAGGTGCAGCCAGTATAGGTTAGCTAGGTATAGGTGCAGCCAGTATAGGTTAGCTAGGTATTGGTGCAGCCAGTATAGGTTAGCTAGGTATCGGTGCAGCCAGTATAGGTTAGCTAGGTATAGGTGCAGCCAGTATAAGTAGCTAGGTATAGGTACCTTCGGTATAGGTAGCTAGATATAGATGAGCTAGGTAGGTGCCTTCGGTATAGGTGCAGCTAGACTGATAAGGGAGATGGTGGAGGGGGGAGCCGCGGCCACACTGAGTTTCAGCCGCGTGGAGGGGAGCCCGACTTCTACCACCCCTCCTCTCCCCAGGGCTCCCCTCCATGCCCCCCCCCTCTATGCAGAGCTAGTGCAGGGAAGCCTGGTAAGAGGAACTCTCCTTCCTGCTCGTTCCAATTGCCGCTCACTTGCCACTGATCTCCATTTGCATAGCTGCTTAGACGCACTCTACTTCCTGCGTAACACACTGGTTACTATAGGCACAGAGGCGCTTGGTGTGACTCAGACCCTATTCTGTTATATATTCCCCACTTTCCATTGCCTGATGAAGCAGGATTACACCTGTGAAACGTGTTGCAACATTGTATTCAGAGTATGTCAATAAATTTGTCTTTTTGAATCTGACAGTCTATATGCCTGCTTCAAGGAGTTAAGTCCATCACTTCCTCCTGAGCATTAAAATTTTTTTTACCCCTTTTTATCTTCTGATCTGCAGAGAGTAACTTCTTAATCCTGAGTGGGGACAGGTATACTCTCCCCACCTGCATTTACAGTGGTTGCCTTGGAGTTAACCCTGGTTTGTGAGTATAATTTAATACTCCACATTTTATAACCTTATACCAGTACATACTACACTATACTGGGCTCTCGGTGTCCCCTCCTTCTTTTATATACTATGGTTATATGATTTTGTTTCGAGTTGTACATTTTGCAGCCATAGCGTCTCCTCTGAGTAGTGCTTAATTTACACATTTGCCACCCAAATTCAAATTAGTACTTGCTGAGGAATTGGAGCAGGAACCGCATTTGCGCTCGGAAAGCAAGCTCATCGCTCATGTGAGAACACTCGTAAAGAGCAACATTGATCAAGCGCATTTAAAGCGATTTTTAAAAAGCGGTAGCGCTTAAAAAAAAAAGGAAAATGACTGAGTATACAAGCCCTAAAAATGTAATATGAGAATTTGGAACCTGTACTGCACATACTGTATAGGGCAGGGAGGTGTTGTTACAAAATAGGGTCAAGAGGCAGGAGTAAGTTTAGTATTCATAGATTAAAATGTTTGCTGAGTAAATGGGAAACGTGCATTCAGAGTTCAGTTCCACATGGACTGTGTACATAAAGCAAAGTCACACGGACAGCCAATAACTAAACTGCCCCCACATATAACGTATTGTATGAATAGCTTGGCAGTTCATGTTTCTCCTTCAATTAAGACAATGCATCTGCTTGCAGCAGACAGGTTCACTTAAGGATATATCAGATGCAGAGAGGGAGCAAGGGAGCCAGAGGGCTCCGATAATCATTTGTGGCTGAGATTATTTGAACTTTATAACATAATTATGGCAGTCTTGTATGAAACTGGTGGCCACATCATCGTCCTATTTATTCTGAAAGCATGCCACACCGACATTCTGTATAGGGGCTGCAAACCACATTCACAAAGAGATTTTTCACATGCTTTTGATATCTTAGTTTTTTACTGTAGTATATATTTACTTTTTTATTTAGTATTTCCTTTTCATTTTTACAATATTTATATTGTGTATTAAATGTTGGTTTCATGATCTGTGCTTAGAGAGAGAAGCATTACTAACAGTGGGCACTAATGAGGCAGGCACCATTGGGGAGCCCTATAATGAGGAAGGCACCAGTGAGGGGCCCTATAATGAGGGAGGCACCAGTGAGGGGCCCTATAATGGAGGCACCAATAAGGTGTCCTATACTGAGGGAGGAACCAATAAGGGGCCCTATAATGGAGGCACCAATGAGGTGCCCTATAATGTAGGC
This sequence comes from Hyperolius riggenbachi, assembly GCF_040937935.1. Taxonomy (NCBI): domain Eukaryota; kingdom Metazoa; phylum Chordata; class Amphibia; order Anura; family Hyperoliidae; genus Hyperolius; species Hyperolius riggenbachi. Next base: position 80,361,307 of record NC_090656.1, read on the forward strand.
ACCCATGATGGGCCCTATATTGAGGGAGGGGTCCCATAATGAGGGAGGCACCCATGAGGGGTCCCATAATGGAGGCACCCATGAGGGGTCCCATAATGAGGTAGGCACCCATGAGGGGTCCCATAATGAGGTAGGCACCCATGAGGGGCCCCATAATGAGGTAGGCACCCATGAGGGGCCCCATAATGAGGGAGGCACCAATGAGGGGGCGGATAAACACTAATGGGGAAGGGGCTACTATAATGATGGAGCCACAAATAAGGGACAGTTTTTCTCAAGCTTTCATTTTTTTCTTGCCTGGAGAACCCTTTTCAAAACTTCTCAAGCAACGCTGCATAAAATTCTTTACAACTCAGATCTATGATCAGTAGGGTGGATATGTAGATGAGGCGTCAGTCATTACCCCCCAAATATGGAATGCAGCAGTGATTATTCCCCCAGGTAGCACTTTGAGCAGTTATTGCCCCAAATATCAAATGGGTGGCGCTGTAACACTTTGGTGAGATCAATGATGGCGATCTCACCAGAGTGATTCAGAGCCTCCGAGGACAGGAAGAAGAATGGCTACCGACGTCTGGATTGCCCGGAATGGGAGTATAAGCTCCTGCTGCCCCCCATTCACTTTCATTGAGCCTCCAGCACTAGCCCGAGCTTGGCTCGGGATTACCGCCAGGGAGGTTAAGCTATGTACACATTGCTGGATGACTGTCAGATGAGAATCTAGAGTTCAGGAATGTCCCAACGTCGCCTAATGATCTGGTGGTTGGCCAACCCCAGAGAGCATTGTTTTCCTCCTCACACTGCCCACCAGAAGCCACTCTGTCATGTGCTACGCATTGTCGCTCCTCCCTACATAGCAACAGACCTGTCACTAGCCTCTAGGGGGGTGAGCGTCAGGAGCAAGTCATCTCAGGGCTACATAGATTAAAGCCCTTACCAGAACTATGGAACTCCTCTTATAGTCTCCAAAAATGGCAAGAAAGAAAATTTGTGTTTTTGGAGAAAAGGGACAGCAAATTTTGTCATGCAGAAAGGCTACAATTTGTCTCCAAAAATCAATTACTGAGGAACAGGTCCAGCAGAAATTATTAGCATAAAGCAGCGTACATGCACAAAGATTGCCTCCCACATTGCTGCTAAGGAGAGGGAAGGATGACTGACGTCGTGGCGCACAATGGAACTGCTTCCAGCAGAGGGGGTGAGTAGGGGAACTATGCGCTTGGCCAATGCAATCCAGCTCTCCTGATCCTTCAGCAACAAGGCGCAGCTGAAGGCTTGCTAGATCCTTAGCAGACCTCAGATGCGTACAAATCTTCAATTAGTGTCACCTGTCAGGATCAAACTCAATCCTGTGGGAGGTTTCGGGAGGAAAATTTGGAACTTCTGTTGGGAGTGAATAATGCCAATTGGAGGATGTGCAGTACATATGGCAAACCAGTTTAGAGGTCTTTAAGCTTTCCTTCTACCCAATGTGCATTACCAGGTCCACTTCTTTATGATCTCCTTAATGTACTTATCCATTGTTTCTGGTGTAGGTACTTTGAGCTTTCATGAATCAAATATTCTTGTGGGTGGAGTAAGTTCTAAAACTACATACGAAGATGTTTTTTGAGCTATGTTGAGATCATGGTATTGTAATTTTCAAGCTCATTTTGGGACACCATAGTAGAAATAATAATGGACATGCTCCCCAATCCTCGTGATTTTTCTCGTCATGCCTACTGTTGCCTAAAGTCCTATCTGAAAAATAAAATGGGTTGAATCTTACCACCAGCAGAGGGGGTAGATTACAAACTCAGTACGGGCTGGTCTCCTTTCTATTCAATATAGTAGAAAGGCACTGTCTACATTTATGACCCCCTCTGCTGGTTGGAAGACTTGGCTTGTTAATATCTGTAAAGAAAAGACCTCTGATTTTGTTTAGAAAAAGCAGGTATTTTTGTTCTGTTGTTTCTATGGAGACGCAGCCCACTTACAGCAGGATAAGTGGTCCGTAAAATCCTACTTATCCTTTCATATCTCCTATTTACCTACTGTAACCCACAAGGGGCCAATCTCTTCAGAAAAGCAGCTGCCTTTTGTGGAGTCAAAACACAGCTGAGACCAACAGCTGTCACTCAGGCAGCCTTGCATAGTGTAGGCCTGTCAGTACTGCCTGGTATTCATTGTAGGTGGGAGTTATTAGCAGAGCTATTTTCCAGTTATTTGCTGGGATTCATTGGGATTATTCTTATAGCCCACACACTGCTCAGCTGTCATATGGAGATATCAAAGCAAATGAGCTCACCGTATAACTTCACTCTTTATGCTTAACATCTCAACCCAGAACAAAGGAAGGAGAAAGTAAGAGGCCAAAAACTAGACCAGTAACTTTTTCTAATCCATCCTTTCTTTCTTTCTAGTTACGGAATGTAAGAGAACAAGAAATTGCTCCCTGTTTTTACATTGTAGACAACATCTGGTGCTCAGCTTCATAATAACAAGTGTCCGAACCCAAAACCTACACCTTGTAGAGATGTTAGTGCCAGAGGTGATGATGAAGGTGCACATTGGTTAGAGTTACAGGTTAGGTGTCATTTTAGGAGGGTTGTTGTCATAGGGTTCGTTTTTCCGGGGGTTAGGATTAGGCATGACAGGTTACAGGGGGGGCGGGGGGGGGGGCTAGATAGGACTTTGGGGGAGGATAGGGTTAGGTGTCGGGCAGTGTATATTGGTGAGGGAGTTGCAAGGGTTAGGTGTAAGGAAGCCGTTTACATTGGCAAGCTAAGTGTTAGAGTTAGTTATATAGTTGGAATGAAACATTTTATATTTGTGAGGTAGACGTTGGAGTTTGGTATAAGGAAGCAATTTATATTGGCGAGGTAGATGTAAGGGTCAAGTGTAAGGAAGCCGTTTAAATTGGCGAGGTAGGTGTTAGGGTTAGTTTTAAGGAAGTACTATATTTTTGGGACTATAAGATTCTTTTTCTCCCCCAAAAGTGGGGGAAAAAGTCACTGCGTCTTATAGTCCAAATGCAGGGAGTTCCTGACTTGTGAACGCCTGCCAATACGTACCTCCAACCCGACGCAATGTCGGGGACTCCCTGTACTGTGCCCATGCAGAGGAGGACACGGGGACAAATGTAAGACACAGGGGACGCAAAGGGGGACAGAGGAGGACACAAGGGGGGCAGAGGAGGACACGAGGTACAAGGGGACATGAGATACAAAGGGAGCATAATCCACAAGATCCCCCTGGTTTTTGTTTTCTAAACCTGCATGTTACGTTCAGAAGTGTCTTATAGTCTGTAAAATATAGTAGTTTATATTGGCAAGGTAGATGTAAGGGTTAGGTGTAAGGAATCATAAGGGGATCAATGAGGAATCAAACGAAATCGTGTCACACTGTTTTGTGACAGTAGTAAGAGATTATTCGCCTGGGTGTAGCTTTAGAACAATAAAATCTTTTGTCATGCAGTTTTTACTGACAGTAACGTCTGATTATGTACATGTTCAGTTTATATTACCCATGTTTACTTCAGGGTCACATTAAAGAAAATGTGTTCACGTGTATAACTCACTGTCATTATGCATTTATACAGTGCTGACACATTTCCCTCTGGATGTCACAGAGCGCACTGTACAATCTGAGTCACTGTCCGTCGGTGAGGCTCGCGATCAAATGTCCCCACCGCAGTCTAGCACAAATTATTTGCTGAGGGAAACTGAAGGTGGTAACACACAATACAAGAAAATTTATTTTTCTGTGTCAATCGATCTCATAAAATCCAAGCAATCAGATCTCTCCTTTTTTTTGCTATGTCGATCAGGAGAGGTGGATTTTTCCAATTGATTTTTATGAAAGTTGAATGGTGTAGTGGGGATTTACTTTTTTTGTTTTTGTTTGTGTCAGGTGTGTGTGATTCAGATAATATTAATACCTGGAAGATCAGCAGGACCTCAGGCAGCTGTGTTATGGCAGCCTCCTTATCCCTCTTGCGTCGTATGTCCTTTTAAAAACCCTGCTTTGTAAGTTAATGCCACACAAATACAGCTTGCAGCCACATTTGGGGCCCAGCCTTTTATCCGTGTGACCTGTATGGCTGCTAAGGACTCCATGAATATAGTCAAAGGGCCTCCTTGGCCGAGCACCATCTAGCACAAGGGTGCCCATTAGGCGATCTACCGGTAGATCGCAAAGGCCTTCATGGTAGATCCCGACCCCACTACATTTTCCATTCTGTATATACACGTGTGTTCCTAACATTGTGCATAATACAATAACACTTGTAAAGCGCTTTTCTCCCATAGGACTCAAAGCGCATAGCTGTGTCTCAGATTAATACAGGGTTGCAGACTGGGTTGTGTTACAGAGGAGATAGTCAGATGTTCATGAATGCCAGACTGAAGAGGTAGGTTTTCAGTTTAGACTTAAATGCTTCCAGGGATGGAGCTGTCCTGAATGGGTGTGGCAGGGAGTTCCAAAGTGTAGGGGCAGCATGACAAAAGGCTCTGTCTCCAAAGGTTTTGAGGTGGACTCTGGGGGTGACCATGGTGTTGCGTCCTTTTGATCTAAGATTGTGGGGGGTGTGATGTAGTTGCAACAAGTCCTTCAGGTATCCAGGGCCCAGATTGTGCAAGGATTTGAATGTCAGCAAGCCAATCTTAAACAGAATTCTCCATTTTATCGGTAGCCAGTGGAGTGAGCTCAGGGTTGGTGTTATGTGGCAATGGCAGGGTTGGCTTGTTAACAGCCTTGCGGCGGCATTCTGTACTAATTGCAGGCGGCGTAAGTCTTTCTTATGCAGGCCTGTGTAGAGGACGTTGCAGTAGTCTAACCTTGATGTGATGAAGGCATGAACTAGGGTTGGAAGATCCTCTGAAGGAATTAGGTTTTTAATCCTTGCAATATTCCTTAGGTGAAAGAAGGAATGTTTCACAACAGCTGAGATTTGATTCCTGAAGCTTAATTTCCCATCAATCAGTACTCCCAGGCTGCGCACACAGTCTGAGTTGTTCAGGTCTTAGCTCCCTATCCTTAGCGGTGTTGGTTGAGACTTGGGCTGCTTTGCTGTTGAGCCCTGGCCCTCGATAACAAGAACCTCAGTTTTGTCAGCATTAAGTTTTAGCCAATTATTATTCCTCCACTCCTGAAGCTCAGCTAAGCATGCGTTTATTTGTGGAGTAGGGTCTGTGACGTCAGGTTTGCATGACAAATATAGCTGGGTGTCATCAGCATAGCAATGATATGTCAGGCCATAGGTAGATCACTTTGACTTGCTAATTTTTAAAAGTAGCTCACGAGCCGAAAAAGTGTGGGCACCTCTGATCTAGCATGTTCAAGGCTTAAGAATTTGCACAGGGCATTGTAAACTCTAACGCCGGCCCTGACCACTGAAATCCATTTGGAAAGCCTAAACACCCCATACAATTAAAAGATCCAATTTTACACCAATTCGACAAATACGGTTGGTTGTCCTGCAACAATTGAAAGATTATTTATTTATTTATTTTTTCCATTTGTTCAAGAAATCTGATCGAATTTCTTGTTTTTATTCGATTAAAAGAAGATTGGAAGTGTTGGATTTTTCTGGTCAGTTTTTATGAAAATTAAATGGTGTAGGGTAGAGTGTCAATTACTTGATGTGCAGATCCGTGCAATTTTTTTTCTGAGTTTTCTCTTTATTTTATGCATGATTGGCGAAACATTGAACGTGTGTGCGTGCGTGCGTGTGTGTGTGTGTGTGTGTGTGTGTGTGTGTGTGTTGTGTGTGGTACATTGGTCAGCTTTTTTAGATGTTACAATCAGTCAGAAAAATTGATGGCAATTCTTGAATTCAAAAGGTGTTTAAAAAATTGTATGGTGCGTGGCCACCTTAAGGCCAGAGACCCACTTAGCAGAATTGTATGAGTTTTCCACTATGTCCTATGGGGAAAACCCATGCGATTCTACTAAGTGTATCCCTGACCTAAGGGCTGGAACCCACATTTAGAGAGCGCTTTCAATCGCTGCTGGTTTTCCTAAACGCTCTGCCAATGCAAATGGATGGGACAGATTCCACCATTAAGGAAATCGCAATCACAGGACATGCAGTATTTTGGGAGCGTTTCCATTTGAATGAATTGTATAGGAGCAGGGAAATCGCTCCCAAAATCGTTTGCAAAACGCTATCACAAATGACTAGCGATTTCGATAGCGTTTTGCACTTTCTAGTGGGTTCCAGGTCTAAGGCTGGTTCCACAGTGGTCAGTTGCAAAACACTCGTTATAGTGCGTTTAAATGTGTCAGAGGGCTGGTTCACACTTAGCGCAAGCCGTAAACAGTGCATGCAGCATCTTTGAGGTGATTGCGCTGTTATTCTTGTTCCATTGAATGGGAATCACAAGCGCAAATCATGCTGAATAGCGAGATTTTCCCCACCGAAACCGGCCCTGAACTGCAATGGAGACTGGACATAGACATTAATACAAAGCCTGCATGCACCGAGTTAGAATAACAGAGATGTGAACAGCCCCATAGAATTGTATAGGCAGTGAGCTGACCTGCAGCATTAACTGCAGTCCGGATCAGGGGAAGATTAGGGGAAGTAAATCCGTACTGCAAACTGATGAAGGTGCATCAGTTTTGCATCAGTTTCCGTTCAGTTTTTTCCTGACAGAAAACGTCTCTATCATTAGGAAGGAGTGGGAGGATTTTTTTGGGCCAATCATAAAGCTTAGGCTATCCGTTTTCACATCAGTTTTTTGCCTGTGGAGCTGGAGTTGCATTTTCTCATTGCTTTTCACTACCCCTGCGTGTATCCGTGGTCCTGATCCGTTGCGTAAAAATGCAGCAGGTCCGGACCTTCCGTTCAGGTTTTGAAAACGGGTCCCCGCAAACGCAGACGGATCCGTTTTTTACTTGGGTGAGGCTGGCTGCTATTTTAAACATTAGTATCCGGGACTCCGTTTTTCATCAGGTTTGAAAAACGCAGCCACGGATACGTTTCCGGACCTAGTGTGGACGCAGCCTTACTCTACAACACAACTGAATTAATGGTTTTTTTTTATATTACAAAGCAGGCTGAAGAAAGTGAGACACAGTAATCCATAGTAATCAGTGATGCATTTACCTGGCTGAATGATTTATAACCAGAGATAGTCAATGAGATGCAAATTTCATGTTACCGTAATTAATACGGTTTGGACTTGGAACAATCAAACTGACAGGTTATTATAATTGGTCCATGTCACGATTTCATGAGCGCCATTGTGGCAAGCGCATAAAAATGCACCCAAAATATGATCTGGAGTATCCCTTTAAATTCCTTAGCCTGCTTTTAGAAAACCATGTTCTTTCATTCCACAGCCCTGCTCTGGGGAATGAACAAACTCACCTCACAAGTCCTGGTCCGCTAGGGAAAGCCACATTAAACCCTAAAACAGAGAGCCAGATCACGTAGCTCACAGATTTACTTCAGAAGACTTCAGATAAGAAGCAGGATACAGGGATGCATCATAAGTCATTAAGCACCACATTTCTGCTCTAGCCTGATGAGAGTTGGAGAAAATGACTTTAATTCACCTTGATATGAAAGAATAAGTCATTCAGAAATGTTACTAAATTAATCCATTTTCTGCCGACGCTAGCTATTTCGAAATTAGCAGACAATTATTAAAAATTATTTGTGTGTGGTGGGTCCACTCAGCATGTCCCTACCACCTTCCGAAAGCAAGCAACAGTGTGCTCTGCCTTAAAATACCCAATACCCACATGTTTGGTATCTGTGTGACACAGAGAACGCCAGAAGCGTGCTTCTAAACATATATAATAGGAAGTTGTAAACATCGGCAAGACTATGAAATTTACTGAAATTCCATACATTTTCTGTTTTATAATATTGCTGTAAACACTTTTTTTATATTACTGGCACAAATGCGAGCTCTTATTAGATTATACACATTTGCTCCGCTCTGTGAAAGGCTTTGGGTAGATGAGTGCTTGCAAAGCACCCAAGCTTGACTTGCTTCAAGCTCTGCTCTGCGCAGCCGAATGCTGAGCCAGGAGGGAACATCTATAGGCCACGTTTAGGGTTCATTGGCTTCAATGGAGCAGCACTACTGCAGGATAAACTGCTGTGTGATGGTTTTCCTAGCCAGACAGGACGGGGGCTACCTTAGGCAAGACTGTTAATTAATCTACCCACATCTTAAGCGCTGTTAGATAGCATTATACATGTTCAAGAAAAACGAAAGTGATAGAAGTATGGAGCGTGACCTCTTCATTTGCTTTAACTATGGAAAGTGACAATTGGCTGCCTGTCATGCTGACATTTTACACTGGTTTCTGAATCTCACCTGGAGCGAGAGTCTGGCTAGTGGTGTAATAGCACCTGAGCGGCATACTCTTAGATCCAGGACTGAAAGAATTCCGGTACCCATAGGCTTGGTCAATGTGTTTCTTACAATTCTGAATTGGTGCAAATCTTATGCTGATTGTATGTAAACACATGCAGGTAGGAAGTAGGGACGATTCAGGATAAGCAAGTTTCCCTGAGTTTATGCAAATATACAGTACATACATTTTGTTGCAAATCTACGCAGCTTGAAAATGAACCAATCAATTTAAACCTGGGTGGGACTTTATTGGTCCATTTTCAAGCTGCGTATATTTGCATAAAAATGTACATAATATGCATATCATTGCTCATCCCTAGTAGGAAGTGGACCAAACGAGGGAGCAGATGAATGACCTTTCCTGGCTGAAACCCTAATTGATCAAAGCAGAGTTTTTATGACAAAAGGAGCCCATACATTTACCGATTTTTTCCCAGCAGAGACTAAAGCCCCAACATGGTCACCCAGTCATAATTTTGATAGTTTTTCAGTCTGGATGGAAAGATCTCTATCAAAAGGGGGGTGTGGGGTGGTAGAGTTGCATGCCGATCTATGGACCCCCCATCTGAAATTGTCCACGCATTGCCCCCTACAGAATGTTAGTGGTGGAACACACCCACCTGTCTGCCAGGATGCTTCCTCCTGTTCCCATGACCTGGTGGCATGTAATTTAAATGACTATGTACATGCCGCAGGGTCAGGGTATAACAGGCGGCCAGTGGGAATGAAGACCGGACACGAGGGGTGCTCCGGTGGGCAGGTAAATGCGCTCTGCTGCCAACACTCTGCACATTCAGGTAGACCTGGGAGGCCAGCATTAGATTCCCCTGTTGACCCAAAGCCGGCTGACAAACTGCCCTGGTCCCCCCATAATAGAGATGCCTCCATTCTTGCTGGCACCTCTTCTCCGTGACCTGGCGACGTGCGAACTCTTGTAATGTGCTGCCAGGTCATGGAGAAGAGGGGCCAAAGAGGTGAGGTAATTAGTCTCTCAGTAGTGTCGATTAACTACCTGCACTGTTAGTGGTACTTGAGGACAGAGTTGGGAAACCCTGGAGAAAAGGAATGCAACAAGGTTTATTCCCTACTTTGTGCAGACTTATGAGACAAGAAGAGAGAGGAGGTATCTGGATATCTTTTAGGTCATGTTCACAGTGGTGTGTTGTCTGCATCGTTCATATTGCGGTGGGAGCATTGCGGTATATCTGGTTGCAGCATTGTAAGGCAGTGTGTTACTGCTAAACTCGCACGTTAACAGTAAGAGTGAAGCATACTTTTCATTGTATGCTTCACTGTACCCGACGCAATTCAAGCATAATGTGGAGCGCCATTGTGTCAACTGTGAACGTAGCCTTACGCCAAGCTGCATGCTGTTGCCAAGATTTCCATTAAGTTTCATAAAAAAAAAAATGATAGTGGACTGAAGTTGGAAGGTATTTGATGGCTTTCACTGACAAAATGACCTGTAAAGTGATTTGTTGTACAGATTTTGTAATAAAGTGGGTTAACATTCATTTCTGCTGCCCTTCTTGATATGTAGAGCCTGCAGAGATGTGCTAGGGATGGAAGATAACCTGATATCTGTGGCTCAGGGATCCTTACAGGGTACATCTTCTGTGTCGCTAGCTCCAGGGGGCCCAGGTTTAAAAATAACTTAGTGCCTGGAAGTTCCCTTTAACGATAACAGTCGGTATGGGTAACCTGGATGTAAATGTCACTCTTGCTCAGCTGCAGCCAAGTAATGAGACATACAGTGTGACATAATCAGGCTACGGGGTCAGGTCACTGCAGGAATGTGATACTGATTCAGGGTAAAGGTTTTACATTAAGAGATGACTCCACAATTAGATCTAGTGTCAGGTTGGGGATTTATTTTTCTCCCCAATCACAGCTGTAATTGCTATAAGGACAAGACAAATGACATTTATATTGTGCTTTTCTCCTGGCTGCAGCCACTAGGATGGACTCTCTAGGCAGCAGCAGTGTTTGAGAGTCTTGCCCAAGGTCTCCTACTGAATAGTTGCTGGTGAACAGGAAGAACTGAGATTCGAACCCTGGTCTCCTGTGTCAGAGGCAAAGCCCAGTACACTATCCATCCACTTCCAGCCATAAAGCAGTGGCTGGATAGTGTACTGGTTAAAGGCACCAACTTTGATATGGGAGACCAGGGTTCAAATCCTGGCTAAGGTCAGTTCCTATTCAGTAAGGAGTTCAAGGCAAGACTCCCTAACACCGCAGGGTGGCCTCTTGAGCACGGCCCAGTGGCTGCAGCTCTTGAGCGCTTTGAGTCCGACAGGAGAAAAGCGCTATACACATATTATTATTATTAGTAAAACATATAGGCAATGTAGGCCGATGCATAGACACATCAGCTACAGCCAGAGTGCCAGCCATTCCTGATACATACATGGAAAGGGAGATATTATGCTCTATTGTGCTTACTCTGCATAGGGGGAAGGGGGTAAGCCCACCTAATATTGCTATCTGAGCAATGGGTGGAGCACAAAGCCCAACCAATACCACTATTTGGAGGATGGGTGGCACAAACCCCACCTAATACTGCCATCTGGAGCATGCCCATTAACACTACTGGTGGGATAGGGAGCATGTTCATTTTGTGTAGAGTGCCCTATTTTACCTGACCACGTTACCATGCTTCAGATTGCACATGTGTAGAGACCAGAGAATGGCATCCTAGAGGAGCTCGCCTAGCGATGATCAAAAGGATGCTAATAATTCCAGCTTGCAGGCAAATTTAATGCAAATGATATGCACTTTGGAATTAGGTAATGCACTCCCTGCTCATTTAGATTGACCCCATTCCAAGCTGCATACAATTTGAATTATATTTGAACTCGTTCTGGAATGAATTGCATGTCATTGGCCAAGTCTGCTGCCCACATAGTATCTAGCTGGGAGTGTGGATGAGAACAGGAGCCACCTGGGCTGCGGCAGGGGGAGACTTATCAGGATGCAACTAAGGCCTCTTTTCTACGGACAGTTCATAGGCAGTGAAATGCCTCTCAAACTCTCACAACTGCTCACTGCTGCCTGGTAACTGCTCACTGCTGTCTGGTAACTGCTTGCTGATGCCTGGTAACTGCTCACTGACCCCTGATAACTGCTTGCTGAGCACACAGTTCAACAGTCCTTTGGAAAAGAGGGCCTAATTCAGGTTTCCTTTTTGCTTTATATTATCCCAGCGCTGGGACCCCCAGAACACTGTTGACAAGCCCTTGTTGATGGCTCGCATCTGTGTTGTAGCATGTACCTGATCTGGCATGGCGTTTTCTGCCAAAGCCGAGTGGGTCTGTTACTGCGCAGACGCAGTATGGCCACACCCCTTCACATACGGGAGCACAGCCGTGAAGTTCCAAGGTTTCCCGGCATACAGGAGGGTCTGGTGGAGGCCGGGGGATCCTTTTTTAAATCCTTTTTTACAATTTCATATTCATTTTTTAAAAAATGCATCTTTAGCACTACACAACCATTATACATTCTGTTTAATACTGCTACCTAACATTTCATTCAATATTTATTTTAAAATGAGCAGAAATACATTTTTTTTTTCTTCTTTCAGGAAGGACGCATTGGCCAGTATGGCGTGTGAGGCCAGTCACATGCTCGAGGCGGCCTTGGAGCAAATGGATGACATCATAGCAGGTAAGTTTTCTTTGTGGAATTTGGTAACATTTCAGCCATTCATAACATTTCCTCTCTGAGCATGCCTGGAGATGTACTACAAAAACTGAGAATTCCTGGATGATGTATCTGTTTGTTTTATATCCAGAGTACAACGCACAGGTTAAAGCGGAGCTGTCAACGCTCTGAATATATTGTGCAAGATAGAAAGAGGTGCCCCAATTGTGAGACAATATGTAGTGAGTGGAGGTCAGTTATAGGACCAGTCTTACCTTGTGATAAGAGGATAAGATTTTTGTTCGATACCAGTAAAAGACGTGTCTTATTAGACCTGTCCGCTTAATCAGGTCAATTCGAGATTGTTTGTGTTTTGAGCTATGTATCTTTGTTTCTGAAAGCCAAATCCAAAACGGAGACATAGCTCAGTCACTGTCTTGTATTTTCCTGAGGAATCAGAAAGGTCCCGTGAAATGCATTGTCTTTTTATTGGTGTCTAAAAAGAAAAATATTTACCTTTTTATTACGCGGTAAATCTGTTCCTATTATGCTAGGTACACACGTTACGTTTTTTTCGTTCGATTGATAATATCGGTCATGTCCAATATTACTTTTGACCGTTTTACCGCTCTATTTCTCATAAGGAGTGAATGGAAATTGATAATAAAACATAAGAGTATTGAGCAGAAAAAAACGAATTTGAAAATTTAAAAAACGCATAGTGTGTACCCAGCATTACTTACCTCCACTCACTACGTATTGTATTACAATTGGGGTGTCTCATCCCATCTTGCTTTGGCTCCTCCCACATCCCAGCGGTTACTTCTGTGACTGCATCCAGTGGTCCTTTACTTTTTTTTTTTGTAGTGTGACCCATGTTGACCCAACCAAGTCATCATAACCACACAAGTTATTTCTTTACAGTTCTCAGAAATACTATACTATTGGCATTCCTATTGCTCTTTTTGTCTCCTTTTCTTACTGGTACCTGGGTTTCCAAAACTTAAATTCATATACCAGACCTCCCAGGATTTTCTGAATATAACTTTCCTACTATAAGATTTGACCCCAACAGCCTTCACGTGGGAGGCTGAAGGTGGTCGGCCGCTGCTCCTGTTATACTGACCTGACATATGGTAGTGCTTGGCATGGGCAGTGGAGAGGCAGCCATCACATCGCATCTGAGATTTTTAAATTCAGTGGACCAATGTAGAAGAGGTTATCAAAATTTGAGTCCCCTGTACATACACTTAATTATCACCTGAAACAATTGCAACAACTAGTTTGAGATTATGTGCAAATTTGGACAGAGGCGCCAGGCAGGTTAAAATGATCTAAAAACAACTAAAAAGGAGGAGTACAGGTGGACTTACCTCCTGAAATGATGGACAATCGAGATTGTTCAAATCGCAAATAATTTATTTTGGCACTCCGCAACGCGTTTCGCAGGTATAACCCGCTTCATCAGGCAAGGAGTGCAAGCTCAAAAAGGTCCAATAGTGGCAATGCGCCTCTGTCTCAGAGGCGCATTGCCACTATTGGACCTTTTTGAGCTTGCACTCCTTGCCTGATGAAGCGGGTTATACCTGCGAAACGCGTTGCGGAGTGCCAAAATAAATTATTTGCGATTTGAACAATCTCGATTGTCCATCATTTCAGGAGGTAAGTCCACCTGTACTCCTCCTTTTTAGTTGTTTTTAGATCATTTTAACCTGCCTGGCGCCTCTGTCCAAATTTGCACAGTATATAGTCCACCTTGGGTGGAGGGGACTGTCCCCTTCTTTCTATCTACAGAGAGCGACTTCTTAAACCTGAGTGGGGTCAGGTTCTAATACTCCCCACCTGCAGTTCAAGTGGTTGCCTATGTGGTAACCCGTGTTTGTGAGTATATCCACATCTGTTAATTATTTCGCCAACAATTGTTAGACTTACTGCACTATATTGGGCTCTCGGTTTTTCTTTTTGTTTCAAGTGCGTAGTTTGAGATTATGGACATTTAGTGTAGCTTAAAGAGGAACTGTCACAAAAATCTTAAAATTTAAGATACAAATAAGACGTATGAGCCATAAATAAGTTTTCTCCTATGTTCCTGTCGCTTACAATAAGAAGTAGAAATCTGTCATTACCGACAGATTTTGGACTAACCCATCTTCTCATAGAGGGGTTCTCAGGGTTTTCTTTATTTTTAAAAGCACTTAGTGAATGGCAGTTGCTTCAGTCCAACTGCCAAAATGGTGTGCAGGGAGGCTGGCCAGCATCATTGTATAAGGCTAAGTTCACAGTGGGACGTTAAAATTGCGCGTTAAAACAGCATTTAGCGCAGAATTACTCACTGCAATGAAAAATCAATGCCCTGTTCACAGTGCACACGTTGCGTTGGTGTCTAACGCTGCACGTTAAGTAAAAGTACTGCATGCAGTGCGTTATACACGTTATTAGCTGCGTTGGACTGTTTGCACATGCTCAGTAATGACTTGGAAGCATACTTTTCATTGCCTGTATTTTTTACTGTATCTGCTGTATGCGACTGTAACGCTGCGTTGCCACTTTTTACGTTGTAAGCTTGCGGTGCGACTTTAACGTGGCTTCAAAACGCAACGTCCCACTGTGAATCTAGCCTGAATCTTTTTCAGGGAATGTCTTTATAAAGAATAAAGGCCATACTGAGAATCCCTTATGGAGAGATGGACTCGCCCAAAACTACCTACTGTAAGGGACAGCAACCTAGGAGAGAAGTAATTTATGGCTCATTTTACTCTGGGAGAAATGTACTTCTTATTTGTATGAGTTTTTTAAAATGTTAAGATTTTCGCGACAGTTCCTCTTTCAGGACCCTTTCACACTGAGGCGGTGCGGTAAATATACCGGACCCCACCGCAGCCTAATGCTAATCTATGGGGGTTCACACTCCCCACGCTGCGGTACACTGCGCCGGAAGTGCCCTATCTAATGTGCTTCGATACCTATGTTAACCGCTCGGCATCCTGCAGCGATCTGCGTTGGGCCGTGTGAAGCAGTCCTCAGGCTATATTGGTGTAAGCCTTATTGAGCTCTGTTCTTTTGTATGGGTACTGGCCATGCATCTATTGCATTGGGCGGCCTTACAGGGATGACATGATGCGGTGTTCAGCTCCTGGGTTACTGCATTGTGCATTAAATGTTGAATGCTGGGGTTACAAAGTGCCATTCAGCTGCATTAAATCTCCTCTTTTCTGTCTGGCCATGTCACCTCTGGATCTCCCAGCTGTATTTTCTGGGTTGTCTGCTATCAGTGTGTTCCAGTGGAACCAGGAGAGATGGCTATTCCAGTGTACCAGCGTAACTCATGCTAATGGCTAACTAGAGGTAATAAAACTCTGTGTGGCTGAGAAAAACACATCTAAAGGGCTGGTGCACACCAAAAACCGCTAGCAGATCCGCAAAATGCTAGCAGATTTTGAAACGCTTTTTCTTTTTCTGTAGCGTTTCAGCTAGCGTTTTGCGGTTTTGTGTAGTGGTTTTGGTGTAGTAGATTTCATATATTGTTACAGTAAAGCTGTTACTGAACAGCTTCTGTAACAAAAACGCCGGCAAAACCGCTCTGAACAGGCGTTTTTCAGAGCGGTTTGCGTTTTTCGTATACTTAACATTGAGGCAGAAACGCATCTGCAATCCAAAAAATGCCTCACCCCGGGAGTATGCGTTTCAGCAAAACGCCTCCTGCTCTGGTGTGAACCACCCCATTGAGATACATTGACCAAGCGTATCCGCAGCCGCAAGCGGCTGCAGAAATGCTGAAAAAGCCGCTCGGTGTGCACCAGCTCTCAGTGCAGGAAACCATTGCATACCAAGTATAATAGTTGAACATTTATCCATATGGGAGATGAATAAAAAAAAAACAACAAAAAAACTGCTATGCTGCAGATGAGACCCTCAATACTGACCTTAAAGTAATCCCTTTGACCTTAAAGTAAAACTTTTTGCTAACTGAGGCAAACTTGAGGATGTGCGCCCCCCTTCCCCCGGAATGATTGCTCCCATAGCAGAGGAAAGTGGGTGGGGAGCTGTTCGCCGGAGGGGGGCCCGATTTCTTTCCTCCCTCTTCTAGGGTCCCTCTCCATTGCTCTCCTCCCCTCTCCATGCAAAACAGCAGTGGCAAGGCACTTACATGACGTCCAGCCGCTGGCGGGTCTCCCCTTTGATGTGCCTGCAGCCGCTGGCAGGTCTCCCCTTTGTGCCTGCAGCTGCCGGGTCTCCCTGTGATCTGCCCTCCATAGCCGCCGCTCGTATACTTCCTGCAGCAGACACAGGAAGTAAATGAGCAGCGGCTACGGAAGGCAGATCAAAACTCCCGGCAGCTACAGGCACATCAAAGGGGAGACCCACCGGCGGCTGGACGTCACGTAAATGCCTTGCTGCTGCTGTTCTGCATGGAGGGGGACCCTATGGAAGGGGTGGGAGATGCCGCACTGACGCTGATGCCACTTGAGGAAGTGGTGTCACCTGGCTTCATGGGTGGCCTGGGGCTGCCTGTGAGGAGAAAAACCTCCCCTAGGGGATACTCTCCTTGGGTGTGAGGGGGGGGGGGCTCTGGATCCTAAAGAGGCCTCCCTCGTCATCCCTTGAAGACTCCTTCCACCACTGGGACCTCCAGACACAGGTAAACAAAAAACAATCCCAGCCACCACTGCGTACAGGTGCAGTAGCAGCTTTCCCCCGGAAATAGCCGAGCCAGATCAGGTCCACTTTACTGCACAGACAACTCACACTTGCGCAGTAGAGTGGACGGATTGGGCTTGGCTATTTTCACCGGAACCCATCGGAAAGCCAAGCCGCTACTGCGCCTGCGCTAGGCTCTGACAAACGGTGACAAGCAGGTCTTCAGGGGTCCCAGAGTTCTGGTGAGGAAGACCGAGGATCGAATCCCGATACCTACAGGTGACAATAATTGTGCATGTCTACATGACTTTGACAGGAACATTAGACTAATATGCATATGGCAGGGATTGGATTGTAAGCTCCTTAGAGGAGCAGTAAGTGACTTGATTAACAACTCTGTAAAGCGCTGCAGAAGACTTCATCAATATATACGGTACATAAACAACAATAATAACAGTTTATCAATGAAGCTAAAATTCATTTTTTTCCTCAAGTTGGTAAACAGACAATATTTGTGTGTCCAGTTTATACAGCTTTAGTTATAATAAATACAATTTCTACAAAATGCAAAGTAAAGCTAACCTCTGTTTTTGCCATTAGGCTACAAATAAAACACTGGTATTCTTTAATCTGCTTTGGCTTCAGACCTCATTTGCTGTGGAATTTTACAGGAAGCCTTGCATGCCTGCACCTGGTTAATTAATCATGACTTACAGCTTGTTAGGTGGTGGAATGCTTTTACTACTCATTAACAAACACTCTCCAGATCCCTGCTCTGGTCTTTCAGGGGGGAGAAATAAAATCAACTGAAATCTAAACTTTAAAAATTAACCAGTAAACTGTTATTTTTAACCAGATAACCTTCACTTGCCCTTTCTGGGCCTAGTTTCCTAAATCAACATTGACTCTGGAAGAGTAAACAAATGCTGAGTCCTCACTGAGTGCAGCTGACTGCAATGTCATCTTGGAATATACCGGTAATGATATTCCTATAAAGCTTTTTCTGCAGGGGTATCTAATAGATGTGCTAATCCCCTGAATGCCTGTGTTGTTTCTGTGCTTAAAAGGGAACTCTTAATGCCTGATACACATCATGCAGTTTCCCTGGTTTCTACAGGTTGAATCAATAATTTCCGTCAGGTCCAACCGGGTTTCCAAATGATTTTGTGTAGAAGTGATCGGAAAATCGATCAGAAACCTGATCAGACCTGCTGGAAATTATTGATTTGACCTGTCAATCTGATTGGAAATTGCATGGTGCGTACCAGGCATTAAACTATACATGTGTGAAACAAAAGAAAATCAAATTTCCTGACCTGGGGCTTTCTCCAGCCCCTGAAAGCCTATGTGTCCCTCCCCAGAGCTCCGCTCTCTGCCAGTGTCCCAAGGTGCCCTCCGTAGCAGAAGCACTGGTGTGTGATTTAAATTTAGGTGTGTGTGTGGTCTGCCTCTGTCCTCCATAATGTCATTCTCTACCCTATGTTCCAGGGCAGATCCTGGAGACGGGTAATGTGCACTCTCCCTTTTCACATCAAAAGGGGAAGACTTTAGGGACACCCTATGGGCCCTGGACAATTGCCTAGTTTGCCCCTATGTAAGTGCTGGCCCTATTACAGAAAACCCTTGCAAGTGCATTTCAATAAGCGTTTAGATAGTGCTTTTAAAGGGATCTACGCAGCTTTTTTTTTACTCGAATAGCTGTAGGAGCTGCCATTCCCCCCCCCCCCCCCTTTCCCTCTGCTCTTAATCATCAGGGGAAGGTGGGAATGTAATCAAGTGCGACTCTCTAAACTGTGTGAAGTACAGTGTCCTAACTCCCCCCCCCCCCCCCTTCCCGCTAATGAAAGCTTTTGTTTGCTCATTGCTACTTATTACAGCAATCCTTATCTGGCTGCTTTTTCTGCGAATGGCAGGCCATGGAAGTAGAGCAATAAAGGCCTCTAACAAACATTTAAATGTAAAAAGAAGAGGTAGAATGGATTGAGAGTACACTAGATACCTTTTACAAGGAAGCACAGACCATCATTACATTTGCCTAATGAAACGCCACCCCATAAATAGTGTGCACCCTTACCACCCTTCAGTTTTCACTGTGTTTCCTGTTTTCAGGTACACAGGCTATAGTGACAAGGGTCTGAGTTCCTTGTGTAGTAGTTAAGGACTCTTACTCCTCAGCATTTGACCCTGGGGGAACACCGGTCGGGTGCTACCTGACGTGGTGAGGTCAGTGGCAGGCGTTTGGTTGCGGCTGAAGAGGCTTACTGGGTGTCTTGGCGGACGGAGTAGCTGTGGCTGGCTCAGTTGGCCCCACGACCATGCTGGCTTCCCTGAGCGGGGAAGAGTTGGCATCCTGGAACTCCATCTGCGCATGCGCCAGCCCTACGTCCGGTGTGACGCACGGCAGCCGGATGTGACATGATGGACGATTCCTCCCCGAGCGCCGGGCAATGCTGTGCTTCTCCGTTGGCTCATAAGACTCCATTGGTTTCCAACATGAGGCACAGGAGTCATTTTTCAGTGTCCCCTGCCACCCCAGTCTTTTACGGCAGCCAAGGAGAGGGCATTTGGGAGACGCATCTCTTTAGGCACACATTGCCAGAAGATAGCATGGCGGCGGCTGATTTGGAGGGGGCGGAGTCAGCAGGGGGTGGCCTATTTAAGCGGCTGCCGCCTTGGAGAAAGGGTTCTCAGGGATAATGGAGCAAGTAAGCATTCCCCCGGCAGAACCTCAAAAGAAAACCGCTTCAGGGTCTTCAGCAGTGGTTCCCTCTGCAGCGGGACAGGTATAATCGCCCTTTCTAACCAGATGCAGGTAACACTGGTATAGTAATGGGTGCTATTTTCTAATACATGTCTATATCATTGTTTTGTTTCAGGCTAAAGTGGATGACAGCCATCTTTAAAACACAAAACGAGATGCAATGGTTGTAATGCAAAATTAGCTAACACTTGGGACAAAGTTTTGTGTCCAGAGTTGTTTAGCGCAGGCTGCAGGGACCCATGGTACTGATCCATCTAAGACCATAAAGGATTTTTTAGAGTTCTTTAAATCAGAAATGCAGTCGACTTTTCAGGCATTACGTTCTGCAACGACTGACTCACATAGTTCCTCGCAGCAACCACTTAGCTCTAAATCTAAACAGATTAGCAATTTGACAGTTTCTGAAGTAGTAGATTCGCTTTCAGAAACTTCTAAAGGTGACGACGACAATCTTTTGTCTATGCAAGACCCTGACCAGACCACTAAATCGACTCGTTTCCTATTTAGTGCTGAAGAGACTGTAGAGTTAAGAGCTATTTATGACAGCAAACAGATTCCTGAATCTATTCCAGAAGTTTCCGTTCAAGACGAAATAAATAAGGGATTAGAAATTCGAGTTTTTCCAGTCCATAAAGGCCTTAATCAGATCATTGATGAACAGTGGAAGGCACCTGAAAAAAGATTTGCGATTCCGAAATCCTTTAAAGAGAACCCGAGGTGGGTTTGAAGAATATTATCTGCATACAGAGGCTGGATCTGCCTATACAGCCCAGTCTCTGTTGCTATCCCAAACCCCCCTAAGGTCCCCCTGCACTCTGCAATCCCTCATAAATCACAGCCACGCTGCTGACAAACAGCTTGTCAGAGCTGTCTGTGTTTATCTCTATAGTGTCAGTCTGCTGCTCTCCCCGCCTCCTGCAGAACTCCAGTCCCCGCCTACATCCCTTCCCTCCCTGCTGATTGGAGGGAAGGGAGGGGGGCAGGGACCGGAGCTATGCAGGAGGCGGGGGAGCAGCTGAGACTGACACTACAGATGTAAACACAGCTTCAGAGCATGGCTGTGATTTATGAGGGATTGCAGAGTGCAGGGGGACCTTAGTGGGGTTTGGGATAGCAACAGAGGCTGGGCTGTATAGGCAGATCCAGCCTCTATATGCAGATAACATTCTTTAAACACACCTCGGGTTCTCTTTAAGAGAAGATTTCCTTTTCAGGATTCCGAGATAGATAGATGGGATAAGCTCCCAAAGTTGGATGCGGCCTTGTCCCAATATTCTAAGGAAGCCGATTTGTCCTTTGAGGACACGGGGGCACTCAAAGATACCTTAACAAAAAGGTAGAGGTTATCTCTAAAAGAACTTGGGAAGCAGTTTCCTTTATATTCAAACCAGCTATATCTACGGTGTGTATATCAAGGAACCTTATTTCCTGGGTGGACGAATTACAGGAACTAATAGCAGTAGGGTCCCCTCAGGAACAGCTCTTAGAAACTATTCCGATCATTGCTAGAGCCTTAGCCTTCATTGCAGACGCGGCTGTGGAGACTGTGTCAGAGCAGCAGTTAAGGCAGTCACCTTGATAAACTCCTTTCGCAGAGCAATATGGCTCAGAACTTGGGACGGCGATATTAACTCAAAAAGCCATCTTTGTGCCATGCAATTTGAAAGGGGCCTTTTGTTTGGGAAAGGATTAGAGACTATTCTTTCACGATCCACCGATAGGCGTAAAAAGTTCTCAGACAAAAGAAAGAAGCTTCCAACTAGAAGGTTCTTTCGGGGCAGAGCCTTCTCTCAGACCAGAGGCAGAGGTCAGGAGTTGGAACGAAAAAATTCCTTCTTTAGAGGAAATGTCACCCCCTCCAAAGCCCTTACCCCTGGTTTCAAGGACAACAAGTGACAAAGAGGACAGGGTGCTTCCCCCCCGCCCAACAAAATTTTACCTTACAAGGGCTCCCAGAAATCAAGAAAAAGCCCAAGCATTAAAGCAGGCTGTTACTTCCTTGATCGAGCAAAACGTTGTGTGTTGCGTCCCGCCTGAAGAAAGGGCGAGGGGGTTCTACTCCTACATTTTCGTTGTTTTGAAGCCCTCAGGAAAATATCGGTTGATAATAAATTTAAGTCAGTTACATCTGTTTTTAAAGGAAAAGAAATTCAAGATAGGGAGTATTTACTCGGTAAGGAATATTCTGTTTCCCCTGGCGTGGATAACAATAGATTTGCAGGACGCTTATCTGCACGTGCCCATTCACCCCGACCACCAAAGGTTCCTGATATTCGCCTTAAAATTTAGCGACACGATTTGTCACTACCAGTTTCGGGCACTGCCTTTCGGGCTGGCGGAAGTAGCGGAAGTAACAGCCTATCTACATCTGAAGAATATAAAGGTCGTTCCTTATCTGGACGACTTCTTAATTTTGGCTCATTCAAGGTTAGATTTAGAGAGGGATCTAGATTCATGCCTATGGGTTCTAAAGTTCCTCGGCTGGAAAATCCAATCTCAATCCTTCCCAGAGAACAATATTCCTAGGTTACATTTTGGATACGGTACAAAAGAAAATTGTATTACCTCCCGAGAAGATAGACAAAATTTCCAGAAAGATTTCTGCAATGCTTTCCGCCTCGGAGGTATCGCTAAGGGAAATGATGTCTCTTCTAGGGTCAATGTCTTCCACAATCTCGGCAGTTCAGTGGGTGCAGGCTCATTCCAGACATCTTCAGCAATGGTTTCTTCAGAATGGAGGAAAAAAACCGAGCCAGTTGGGATTACAGGAAAATTTGGGATCAGGGGGTTAAGAACTCTCTCCTTAGGTTTTGGTTATCCAACCACCAGTCACAGGGTCGCCCTTGGGTTCTAGACTGAGTTATCTGCATCACCACAGACACCAGTGCTTGGGGCTGGGGAGCTCATCTCCCAGGTTGTCAGATCCAGGGAAAACAGCGGTCATGGTTGCAGAAAAATCATCAAACTTCAGAGAGCTAGCAGCAGTGAGAGAGGCCTTATTAAAACTGTCAGACCAGATCTCGGGTCTTCATATAAATATTTTATCAGACAACATGGTAACAGTGTCGTATCTCAACAGACAAGGGGGCACCAGGGTTCCAGACCTTCTCTTTCTTGCCTAAGAAATTATGGATTGGGTGGAAAAACATTTGAAATCAATTTCCGCCGCTCACATAAAGGGGTCGCTGAACAGAGTAGCGGACAGTCTCAGCCGGACTCCAATTCAAGAAGCGGAGTGGGAGTTATGTCAGGTCTTCCAGCTCATTACTCAGAAATGGGGAATTCCCAAACTAGACCTTTTTGCCTTTACTGGAAACGAAAAGGTTCCAGACTTTTGCTCACTGCATGCAGCCTCGCCAATTCACAGATTAGATGCCCTCCAGGTTCCCTGGGAAAAGGCTTGGTTTATGCCTTTCCACCGTTCAACCTCCTATCGAAAGTAGTGAGAAAAATACAACTAGAGCAGGCCACAGTAATATTAATCACCCCCTGGTGGCAAAAACGGTCATTGTTCCCGATGGTCAGGTCACTATCCCTACAGGATCCATTTCCTCTACCAGTACAGAAGGATCTACTCACAGAAAGGCCTGTTCCATCCCAATCCACAACTGTTAAGACTCATTGCATGGATCCTGAGAAGCAATTTCTAATTAACAAGGGCTTCTCGGAAAGGGTAATTAATACACTTCTAAACAGTAGAAAAGAGGTAACCAAGAAGATTTACGGAAAGGTCTGGAAAGCCTTTAATGGGTGGAAAGAAAGGAAGGGGGTTCCTGCAGACAATAATAGTCTAGCTATAATTCTGGAGTTCTTACAAGTTGGGGTTGACATGCATCTTGCAGTAAGCATGATTAAAGTCCAGATAGCAGCGCTATCTCTCCTTTTAGATAGACAATTGGCGAAGGAGCCTTATGTCCAAGCATTCGTCAGGGCAGTGTCTAAATCTAAACCTATATTGGTGAGATCCTTTCCTCCCTGGGATCTGTCCTTGGTGCTCCAGCAGTTGTGTAAAGAGCCTTTTGAACCACTTGACAAAATACCAGACAAACTATTAACCTTGAAGGTAGCCTATTTGTTAGCAATCACTACAGCAAGAAGGGTAGAAGACTAAAAGCTCATACACACATCAGACCATAGTCTTTGGAAAATGAAAGATCACAGACCAATTTTACCCTCTTCCATGTAGTATGAGAGCCATACCTACACAGTCTATTCTATGGAGCTGAACTCCCCATCAGACAGAAATCTTTGCAAGATGCTGCACACAAAGATGCTGTAGACATTCAAAAGATCAGTATCTGCAAAAGATCTGTTCCTGCCAAAGATCCATTCCTGCAAAATGCATTCATAGTCTATGAGAACTGCAGATCATCATACACACCTTGTTTAACCTCCTTGGCGGTAACCCCGTGTGTGACACGGGGTAAGCCGCCGGAGGTTGCCGCTCAGGCCCTGCTGGGCCAATTTACATAATTTTTTTTTTCAAACACACAGCTAGCACTTTGCTAGCTGCGTGTTTGGTCTGATCACCGATGCACCGCTACCCGCCGCGATACAGGGCCACCCGCATACCCCTTGTGCAGCCTGGCCAATCGCCGCCAGGCTGCGCTATGGGGTGGATCGGGACTCCCTGTGACGTCACGACGTCGATGATGTCACTCCGTTCGTCGCCATGGCGACGGGGGAAGCCCTCAAGGAAATCCCGTTCAGAATGAATGGGATTTCCTTATGGGCAAGCGGCGATCGGTAGATACGGGGGGATGCCGCAGGGAGGGGGGAAGCATGTAGCTAGTGCTAGGCTAGCTACATGCTAGGAAAAAAAAATATACCGCCAGGGAGGTTAACAGACATTTATCTGCAGATCAGATCCACCAGGATGGATTTTCAGATCTGCAGATGATTGTCTGATCTGCAGATGAATGTCAGTTAAACAAGGTGTGTATGATGATCTGCAGATCTCATAAACTATGAATGCAATTTGCAGGAACGGATCTTTTGCAGGAACTGATCTTTTGCAGATACTGATCTTTTGTGTCTGTACAGCATCTGTGTGTGCAGCATCTTGCAAAGATTTTTTTCTGATGGGGAGTTCAGCTCCATAGAAAAGACTGTGAAGGTATGGCTCTCATACTACATGAAGGGTGGTAAAATTGGTCTGTGATCTTTCATTTTCAAAAGACTATGGTCTGATGTGTGTATGTGGCCTTACAGTCCCTCTCAGTGAAGGATCCTTATATGACGGTATTTGAAGACAAGTTTATTTTCAGACCATACCCAAGAACAACTCGACTTTTCACAGAACTCAGGTGATTATAGTACCAGCGTTTTGTGAGAATCCAAAGACAGAGAAGGAGAGTCTCTTCCATATGTTGGATGTTAGAAGAACTATACTACTTTATTTACAGAGGACTAAAGACTGGAGGAGGTCACATAACTTACTTATTTTGTTTATGGGCCACAACAGAGGTATGCAGGCAACAAGATGTACTATTGCCAGGTGGATAAGACAGTTAATAATACAATGCTATTAGCTGTCGAGATGGCCCGAACCTCCGATTTTAGGTTCGCGAACCTACCGCAAAAGTTCGGTTCGTGTGAACTTTCGCGAACCGCAATAGACTTCAATGGGGAGGCGAACGTTGAAAACTAGACACATTTATGCTGGCCACAAAAGTGATGGAAAAGATGTTTCAAGGGGTCTAACATCTGGAGGGGGGCATGGATGAGTGGGATGGACGCCAAAAGTCCCCATCAAAAATCCAGATTGGCCGCAAAGCAGTGTTTTAAGGGCAGAAATCACATTAAATGCTAAATTGCAGGCCTAAAGTGCTTTAAAACATCTTGCATGTGTATACATCAATCAGGGAGTGTAATTAGAGTACTGATTCACACTGACACACCAAACTCACTGTGTAACGCACCGCAAACAGCTGATTGCATAGTGACGGCCATTCTGGACTGGTGGGCACTATGGCCAGAGTGCAGGCGATAGCGGTTTTCAAGCCCATATGGTCACCAGGCTGAGGTAGCTCAATGATAGAACAACAGTGACTGTCCAGCTGATCAAATTTGGTCTGTCCACAATGAAGCAACAACCTTATTATCTTTGGTGTGCCACCCCCCCCCCCCCCCCCCCAAGACACTCATATAGCCGGCAGTCATTGCTTCATTGTGATACGCAAGCCCCTTCACCGCGGCAAGCTAATGATCACGAAGGGGAATGGGCACATGTACATGCCTTTTTGTTTTGTTGTTGCAGCTGCAGTGGAGCCAGAAAAATTAGGCAGGCATGTACCCGCACCAGAAAAATTATTATAGCGGCCGCTGCTAGCAGCGGCTTTAAAAATACAGGAATCCGCCTGGAGTCCTGGACCCTGTTGGTGGTGGCGGAGAAGGCAGTCAAGCGGCCTGCAGGCAGAGATGCTGTGTGGGGAGCGACTTAGACTTGGGGCAGGCAGCCAGTCACACTGCGTGCAGGCAGAGATGCTGTGTGTGGGGACTGACTTAGTCTTCGGGCGGGCAGTAGCCCTCTGGGATCCATGCCTCATTCATTTTGATAAAGGTGAGATACTGAATACTTTTGTGACTTAGGCGACTTCTCTTCTCAGTGACAATGTCCTTTTTGACTGGACGCTTGAGGCAGGGCAAGACAGAAGTTGGATGGCAAATTGGGACAGCTCTGGCCACAGCTCATGCCTGCGCACCCAGTAGTCCAAGGGTTCATCTCTGCTCACAGTGTCTACATCCACACTTAAAGCCAGGTAGTCGGCTACCTGCCGGTCCAGGCTTTGGTGGAGGGTGGATCCAGAAGCACTAAGGCGAAGCGTTGGACTAAAGAATGTCCGCATGTCCAACATCACCATGAGATCTCGCTGGAGCGACCTGTCCTTGCCTGCGTGGATATGGGAGGAGGAGGATTACTGACCGTGGCACCTTTATTGCGTTGTGCTGTGACATCACCCTTAAACGCATTGTAAAGCATAGTTGCCAGCTTGTTCTGCATGTGCTGCATCCTTTCTGCCTTCTGGTGAGTTGGTAACATGCCCAGCACTTTGTGTCTATACCGAGGGTCTAGTAGCGTGGCCACCTAGTACAGCTCATTCGGCTTGAGTTTTTTTTTATACGGGGGTCCCTCAACAGGCTGGACAGCATGAAAGATGCCATCTGCCCAAAGTTGGATGCAGACATACTATCCATCTCCTTTTGCTCTTCCTCAGGGACCTCAGGTAAGTCCTCTCTCCCCCCCCCAGCCACGAACAATACCACGGGAACGTCGAGCAGCACAAGCCCCCTGCGACGCCTGCTGCGGTTGTTCTTCTGCCGCCTCCTCCTCCTCCAAAGAAACACCTTCCTCATCATCCAAGTCTGACTCCTCTTCCTCACACGACTCTTCCTCCTCCTCCCCCCTCTGTGCTGCCGCAGGTGTTGAGGAAACATCTGATTCTGATGTAAATTGCCCCCACAACTGTTCCTGCCATAACTGTTCCTCTTCACGCTCCTCCACAGCTTGATCCACCACTCTACGCACGGCACGCTCCAGGAAATAAGCGTACGGGATCAAGTCGCTGATGGTGCCTTCACTGCAACTCACCAGATTTGTCACCTCTTCAAACGGCCGCATGAGCCTGCATGCATTTCGCATCAGTGTCCAGTTGTTAGGCCAGAACATCCCCATCTCCCCAGATTGTGTCCTTTTACTGTAATTGTACAGGTACTGGGTGACGGCTTTCTCCTGTTCTAGCAGGCGAGAGAACATGACCAGGGTCGAATTCCAGCGAGTCGGGCTATCACATATCAAGCATCTCACCGGCAAGTTGTTTCTCTGCTGAATGTCCGCAAAGCATGCCATGGCCGTGTAAAACCGCCTGAAATGCCCACACAACTTCCTGGCCTGCTTCAGGACTTGCTCTAAGCCTGGGTACTTTGACACACATCTTTGAATGACTAGATTCAGCACATGTGCTATGCAGGGTACATGTGTCAGCTTTCCCAAATTCAAAGCGGAAAGGAGATTGCTGCCGTTGTCACACACCACGTTGCCGATCTCCAGCTGGTGCGGGGTCAGCCACTGATCCACCTTGACAAGTAGATGTACAGAGGCGCCAAAAGGATAAAATATGCTAAAATGTTTAAAATATTCGGGTGGCGGCGGTGGACCGGCCACTCAGAAATAGACTCGATGCTGTCGCTTAAGATAAAGACAATTTATTCACATACTCCATGAACAGAACCGCAACACATTTCACGGGTATATTCCCGCTTCCTCAGGCAATAAACAGACAGGAGTACACAGTACAGTCTCAAGGTCACGAATAGCGCCTCTGTCTGATCCACCTGTTTAAGAGCAGCCAGGAGTGCTGCTCCAGTGTGACTCTCCGCTTTAAGGCAAGACATGTCTAATATGGCGTGACACCGTCGTACCTGGTATGCAGCATAGGCCCTGGGGAGATGGGGCTGTGTAGCTGGAGAGGAGATCACAGCACCAGTAGAGTTGAACTGCCACCCAGCCAAGCAGAAGGACGACGGCGAAGAGGATGTAGCAGGAGGAGAGAAGGTGGCAGGAGGCCTGCCTGCAAGCCGTGGAGGTGTCACAAGTTGGTCCGCTGCACAGCCACGTACTCCCTGCTTGTCATCGGTCACCAGGTTGACCCAATGGGCTATGTAAGTAATGTAGCGGCCCTGACCGTGCTTGGCAGACCAGGCATCCGTGGTCAGGTGGACACTTGACCCAACGCTGTGTGCCAGAGATGACACCACTTGTCTCTCCACTTCACGGTACAGTTTGGGTATCGCCTTTTTAGAAAAATAATTGCAGCCTGGTATCTTCCACTGCAGTGTCCCGGTGGCCACAAATTTACGGAAGGCCTCAGAGTCCACCAGCTTGTATGGTAACAGCGGGCGAGCTAACTGTTCCACCACGCCAGCTGTCAGACGCCGGGCAAGGGGGTGACTGGCAGAAATTGGCCTCTTCCGCTCAAAGATTTCCTTCACGGACACCTGACTGCTGCTGTGGGCAGAGGAGCAGGAACTGCTCAAGGTCAGGGGCGGAGTGGAGGAGGGTGGCTGTAAAGGTGCAAGGGAGAAAGCGGCTGAACTGATTACAGGGCAGAAGCCTTGCGACAGCTTCAGGACCCAAATACCTACATCCGTCTCCCCACGGACCCCACCTTTGAATTTAAAACTTGAATTTGATCAACTTGTTTCCATGGGGGAATCCATGGGGTTATTGAAAAAAAGAATATGGCAGATTTCCTTAGGGTCTGGAGCCCAGTCATTCCCATCTTTCACCATCTCCCCAAGATACATAAGCCTGTCTCTCCACCTGA
The DNA here is from genome assembly GCF_040937935.1 of Hyperolius riggenbachi. Lineage (NCBI taxonomy): Eukaryota > Metazoa > Chordata > Amphibia > Anura > Hyperoliidae > Hyperolius > Hyperolius riggenbachi. The sequence continues at coordinate 80,390,025 of NC_090656.1, forward strand.
TGGCAGGCCTTTTGTGTCCGGCATTGGTTCCCTTGGGGAGAGGTTGGGGGAATGGCTGGACTCTCACCTACAGCCACTGGTTTTGAGGCTCCCCGGCCTTGTCAAGGACACCAAACATGTCCTTGCATCCCTAGATAATATACAGTGGAAGTCGCAATACAAATGGGTAACTCTCGATGTAAAAGCATTGTATTCTTCCATCCCCCACAATTTGGCTATTGTGGCCCTTGAGTTTCATCTTTCCAAGTACAGTTCGTTTTCGACTCCATTACAAGCATATATTCTATTGGTAACAGAGTTTCTCCTCTCACACAATTATTTTACTTTTGATGGGGGGCTCTACCTCCAGAAGTGCGGAGCTTCTATGGGGGCGAAGTTTTCGCCCTCACTCGCGAACCTCTATATGGGGTGGTGGGAGAAGCTCCGCATTTTTGGAGAGACAAACCCCTTTTTGAATTCTATTGTTTGGTATGGTCGTTTCATTGACGACCTTCTTTTGATTTGGCAGGGGACAGATGAGACTTTACAACAGTTTTGGTCATATCTTAATGACAATAATTTTAATCTGTCTTTTACATATAAATCAGATGACCTACAGATGGATTTCCTTGATATCACTCTCTGTGGATCAGGAGAATTTGGAACTATCAACACTAGAACTTATAGAAAGCCCTGTGCTGGGAACTCTCTGTTGCAGGCAACCAGCTGCCACCCGAAACATACTCTCAGGCAGGCATGTGCACAGGGGGGTGCTCTAGGTGCCCAGGCACCCCCCTTTTTAAAATCTTCAAAAAAAGGCCCCTCTCGCCGCGCAAAATAAGCTCCGCCCCCGACCGCAATAAGCCCCGCCCACCCGCGGGAAGCCACACCCCCATCTGGGACACTTTCAAGTGAAGAGGCCCAGACAGGAATCCTAGTGTGGCATACTGGCCTCTCCCTCCACCTAGGACCTATACTGACCCTCTCTCTCCCCAGCACCCACAGTGACCTCTCCCTTCACCTAGCACCCACAGTGACCTCTCCCTTACCCAGCACCTACAGTGACCTTTCCCTCCATCTAGCACCCACAGTGACCTCTCCCTCCACCTAGCACCCACAGTGACCTCCCCCTCCCCCAGCACCCACAGTGACCTCTCCCTCCACCTAGCACCAACAGTGACCTCTCCCTCCCCAGCTCTAGCAGTGATCCTGCCTACCCCAGCACCCACACTGACCTATCCCTCCCCCAGCACCCACAGTGATTTTTCCCTCCCCCAGTGGCTACCCCCCTGTCCACTGCAGCACCCACAGGGACCTCCCATCCCAAAAGCAGCACCTCTTCCATTGCCAGCACCCACAGTGGCCTCTCCCAACACCCAGCATCCACTCCCTCCTCCAGTAACCACACTGACTTCTCCCAGCACCTACAGTGACCTCCCCTTCCTCCAGCACCCATACTGATCTCTTCCTTCCACAGCACCCACAGTGGCCTACCCTTCCCCCAGCACCCACACTGACCTCTACCTCCCTTAGCAGCAACTATGCCATTCATAGCAACACCCATAGTGACCTCCCACCCCCTGCACCCAAAATGACCTCTACCTCCCGAGACCCACAGTGACCTCCCCCAAAGGACCCACAGTGACCTCCCTTTCCTCCAGCACCCATACTGACCTCTACCTTCCACAGCACCTACAGTTACTTCTCCCCCCAGCACCCACAGTGACCTACCCTTCCCCCAGCACCCACAGTACCCTACCTTTCCCCAGCACCCACACTGAGCTTTACCTCCCCTAGCAACCACACTGACCTCTACCTCCCCTAGCAGCAACTATGCCATTCATAGCAGTACCCACAGTGATCTCCCACCCCCTGCACCCACAGCAATCCCACCAATATTCCGCACCCACATTACACTCAACCAGTAACACCCACTATAGCAAGCACCCAGTACTTGCACCAAGCACCCTGCACCCAGTACTCACATCCGGCCTCAATATGGCACTTAGTACTTGCATCAAACAGCCACATGACACCCAATACCTGCACCCCTTCACCCTATAGCTGGCACCCAGTACTCGCACCTACATGGCACAGTACTTGCACCCAGCCCCAACATGGCACTCACTATTCACACCTGCACACCGCCTTCACATGGCACCCACTATCTGCACTCACATAATTAGTACTAGTACCCAAAGTACCTGCACTCAGAACTCACATGACACACAATGCCCACCAATAACTAGCACCCAGTGCAGGCATGGCACCAAGTATTTGCACCTATGTGATACCCAGTACCTGCACCCAACACCCACATGTTTCATCTGCAGTAGTTCCAGGTGCACTAAGCCTCCACTTGGTGCCCAGCACCCACACCAAGCACTCACATATGACATCCAGTACATGCACCCAGAACTCACAAGAGACTGAGTACCTGCAATCAACACCTACATGATGGTTGATACCCACCCATACTGCCAGAATCCACATGACACCCTGTGCCAGCACGCAGAACCCACATGGCACCCAGCATCTGCCTTTAGCACCCACATGACAATAAATACCCCGCTAGCCAGCACCCATCACCCATATGTCACCATGTACTCACTCCCAGTACCCACTTGGCACTCAGTATTTGCACCTAAGACCCACATACCCTCATAATCAACAACACCCACATGGCACAGTATTAACATGTCACCAAGTTCCAAAGCCACTATATGCACCTAGTACCTGTCCATGGCCAGCCACCAAATAGCACCGAGTACCCATCCTTCGTCCGAACCCATATGAGACTCAGTACTCTCCCATGGCACACATCCAGACCGCACATGGCACTCACTCATGTCCAACACTCACATGGCTCCCTGCACCAATTAGCACTCACATGGCACCCACTAAGACTGCCTTATGCTTTCTGGAGAGGAGGTATTACATACACAATTTAGCACGATTTATCGATTTCAAATTTGAGCACCACACCCTTGAGGATCCTCTGCACGGCCCTGCCCCTTCCTGCAGCACCCACACTGACCTCTACTTTTCCCAGCACCCACCCCTTCCCCTCATAGCTGGCACCCAGTACTCACACTCACACTCACATGACACCAAGTATCTGCACCCAGGCCTAAAATTGCACCCAGTACTCACACCTGCACACAGCTTTCACATGCCCCCCACTATCTGCACCAAGCACCCACTTAACTCGTACCCACACCCAAAGTACCTGCATTCAAGACCCACGTGATGCCCAAAGCCCACCCATAGCCAGCACCCAGTACAGGCATGGCATCAAGTATTCGCACCTATGTCACATCCAGTACCTGTACCCAGCACCCACATGACATCGCGGACATGCACCCAGATCTTACATGGCACAAAATATTTGCAATCAACACCCGCATGACACTCGATACCCAACTATAGCCAGAACCCACATGACACTCAGTACTTACACCCAGAACCCACATGGCACCCAGCATCTGCATTCAGCAGCATGACAATCAATACCCCCCCTAGACAGAAACGAGGAGGGGGGGCATGCGGGAGAAGGCATTGCCAGGCCCCTTTTTTAAATTTAAGCACCCCCCACTCAAGGATCCTCTGCACGGCCCTGCTCTCAGGGGTGTCCCTGTAGGGGAATACATTAGAGCAAGGAGGAATTGCTCTACAGATGAGTTCACACTACACGAGTTTTCTATTCTTAGATCACGTTTTAAAGCGAGGGGTTACTCTGACCCAGATCTTGATAGGGCTCAGAGAATTGCTGCTTCCAGAGATAGAGAAATACTTTTGAGGGACAAATCCGATAGTACACGGGTCCAGAAATCTAATGATAGCTCTATCAACTTCATAACTACATATAGTCAACAGTATGACAAGGTTGTGCAGGTCATCAAGAAATATATCCCTGTGCTATATGCGGATGATAAGCTACAACAAGTACTCCAACCAGGCTGTAGGTTTGCCTACAAAAAGGCCCCATCCCTGGGATCTACCCTCTCTCCCAGCCTTTTTCAGTCCTCTGCTGTTCTGGTGCGACATACTTGGTTGTCCACTACCGGATCGTACAGGTGTGGTTTCTCTTCCTGTAATTATTGTACTTACCATCACTCTTCACGTACTGTCTCATCCATGGCTAATCAGAGAAATTTTCCTTTATGCCAATTTATCAATTGTAACACAAAATCCGTTGTTTACGTGGTCACATGTACAATTTGCAGCCTACAATATGTTGGCTGCACTACACGTTGTTTAAGACAAAGGATCTCTGAACATTTTAATGGGGCCTCGTGGAAAACGGATAATATTAGCAATGTGGCGAGACCCTACAGGGAGAAACATGAGGGTAATATGAGGGGTTTCACTTTCCAGGGGATTGAGAGGGTTACTGTTTCTTTCAGACGAGGAGATGCATACAAAAAACTACGAATAAGAGAAGCTTTTTGGATTCTACAGATGGGTACTAGGGAACCCAATGGCTTAAATGCCAGGTGGGATATTAATTTTATATACTGATGTCGTTTTACTGTTTTTCTATTTTTGTAATTTTGTACCTTTTTACCTTGCTATTGTATTCTTGTCATTTTTGTCATTTTATATATAGTGCTATGGTGGACATATCTTTTCAGACTCTGATCTGTGCCTTTAAATTTAAGTCAGGGCCTTCCTCCCATGGGTGGAGGAATATACGCCCTTATGGGCGGTCTTGACAGTATATATGTTCCACCAAGATGTCAGTGTTTTAGGCTATGAGTAAGGATCTTATCCGAAACATGTCAGTTAAATTTCTGTATTTGCAAGTTGGATTTAAATAAAAACCCTTGGACTGTACCAGCGAGTGTGCGGATTTCATCTTCACTGTGTTCCTGTCCTGCTGTCTGGCATCCAGCACCTTGCATAAAGGCATCAGAGGTAGAGCGGTCTGTCTCTATTTGTATTTCCTCGCTGTGGGCAGAGGAGCAGGAACTGCTCAAGGTCAGGGGCGGAGTGGAGGAGGGTGGCTGTGAAGGTGCAAGGGAGAAAGCGGCTGAAGATGCTGCACCTGAAGGAGGGTGGCTTTTCTTTTGTGTGCTACTTTTCCTCAGGTGCTCTTCCCATTGCAGTCTGTGCCTTTTCTCCATGTGCCTTCGTAAGGCACTTGTCCCTACGTGAGTGTTGGCCTTTCCACGGCTCAATTTTTGGAGGCAGAGAGAACAGATGGCATTGCTCCGATCTGAGGCGGACACATTAAAAAAATTCCAAACCGCTGAGCCACCCTGGGGTGATGGCACTATAGTGGCATCAGCAGCTGACGTTGAAGGGCATGTTGGCTGGCTGTACATAGGTGGCAATACATGGCGCCGGACACTGCCACCAGCTGTTTCTGACGACGAGCTCCCCCCTGCTTCTTTCAGGGAATAGTCTCCTCCTACTCCCCCTCCGAACTGTCCCCTTGGTCATCTTGTGTATTAGGAACCCATGTGGGATCCGTATCATCATAATCCTCCTGCCCAGCTTCGCTTGCCTCAGACCCCTCCAAAACTGCACCAACAGCAGGAACTTCATCATCCTCCTCCTCCTCTCACGTTATGTCCATAGTGTGACCTAACTCAGACATATGAGGTGGTGTAACTTGCTTAGCGCCTTCATCTGGTTGTAACAACAATGGCTGTGAATCAGTTAATTCCCCACCAATTAACTCCTGCGAAGTGTCAAATGCAATGGATGTGGTGCTTGTAGTAGCGCTGGTGGCTGCGGAAGATGTGTTCTGTGTTAAATAGTCAACCACGTCCTGACAATCTTGGGAGTTGATGGGACGTGCCTTCTTCTGAGCACTGTACTTTGGGCCAGGGCCGCACGAAATCACATCAACACGCCCTCGCACAGACCTGCCGGGTGGCCTTCCTCTGGGTCTACCTCTGCCTGTTTTGTTCGTTTGTGTCCATATCGGGGGAGGGGGGAGGGGGATGAAGTGAAAGGTATGCACTGACTTGACTAATACAATGTGCAGTCACATAGGCGCAGTTAACAGGTATGCACGGAGTGGTATATCACTCTGCGTGCACTCACGTAGGTAGGTGGGTGCACTGAACACAACAGGTAGGTATATGCAGTGATTGGTATTACAATGTGCACCTGTCGCACACAGACAGGTAGCGGACAGGCACGGTGACACTGCGTACGCTCACACCCAGAAATCCCTATTACTGGTAAGCCTAACTGGGATTTTTTTTTAGTAATGAGCAGGGATGCTCAAATTCGGCTTCGGGAGATATCCGGATTTCTGCTATCTGGATATCTCCCAGTAATGCTGTGCGGGCTGGGCGGGGGGGTCAAGCTTACCTCTCTGACGTCTTCTTCGGTCGTCCCTCGGCGCCTCCCACGATGCGCTCCATGCGCGTCACGTGATTACAAACACTTCCTCCTTCAACCCGGAAGGAGGAAGTGTTTGTAATCAGGTGACCGCCGCTTGGAGCGCATCGTGGGAGGCGCCGAGGGACGACCGAAGAAGACGTCAGAGAGGTAAGCTTGACCCCCCCCGCCCAGCCCGCACAGCATTACTGGGAGATATCCGGATATCTCCCGAAGCCGAATTTGAGCATCCCTGGTAATGAGCCACATTGTTAGTATGCACAGTAACACATTTAGGGATTGATTCACCAGAGTGAAAAGCCACTTAATGCCCGAAATGTACCTTTGCGCGCATTAACAGCAGCGCAAAGCTACATCGCGCACAGGACCACCCGCGGCTGGCCGGTAACAGTGCGCAGTGCGACGATAATGTCGCACCTGCTGCCCTGTAAACGTCGCACCCGGTGCGACCAAAATGGCATTTCGGAGGCACCCGATGCGTCCTTTTGTGCGATGTTATCGTCACACGGCGCACTTACCGGCCAACCGTGCTCCGCGCGATGTGGGTGGTCCTGTGGGCGCAAACCACCGAACGCTGTGGTTTGCGCCCACAAACTGTTAAGGCCTCCTAACCGGCTTAGTGCCAATTAGTGAATCGAGGCCTTAATGTGCAATTGGGATGCCTTGGGTGCTAAAAATAGTGCTTAGTTCACTTTTAAGGCTAAGTTGATTTCAATGAACACAAGACTGGCTGTAACCAGCAGGTCTGAATAGCTTCAGCAATGCCACTGTCAGTCCTGGCTTCAGAAAACTGAGCTAACCACAAGTGTGTTTTTTTTTTTCTTCTTTTTTTTTTCACATACAGTTTTTAGGATTGCTTTTAAACAAACTAATCAAAAACATTGGTCTACTGCTGCTTTTTTTATTTTTTTTATTTTATTTTTTTTTTGCTTGCTCAAAAATATATATTTGTTTTAGAAACCATTCATCATATCGGCTATTATATCTTGGCATGAAAGTCTTCAGGTCTGCCTGACGTTGGCACATACTTTCTCACGTTTCCCTTAAAGTACTCCCTTCAAGTCAGGATGTTTAATCAGGATAATTTGAATGCTGGCTGGACGCTGAGTGAATGTGACGGGACTGGCACGGCCCGCGGCTCCGCTCACGCTGCTTCTGAAATCTCCTGTTCCCTCCCCTAAACATAATAAAGGTGCAAGCTTGTCATATATCATCCCATCACTCATTAACTGGCAAGCCCAGGACCACAGTGGAGCTGTAGCTGGGTTGTTTTAATAGACAGACTGCCGGCACGCTGCTGTTAAATAGAAAATAAAACCATCCATCATACGTTACAGCCAAAGCGCTGGATAAGCGTTTCCTGAAATTGGCAGCATCACCCTCATTACTGAGCATGGCACTGGCAGGTTTGTTCAACGCTAGCAGAGTGTTACCGGATAGGTATACACCGCACACTCCCACGGTAAAGGATTATGAAGTGCATCTGTCATGATAAAAGTTAAAAGCAGGTCAACCAGGAGATTTTGACAGTCTGTGCAAAAAATGTAGGACTTTTGTCAATATCAGAGGTGGGGTGAATAGCTGCAGTGTCAGCGTTCAACTGTTATATCATTAAACTACAAATTATGGTGGAGTGCTTATGGTTAAAGTGGACCTGAACTCTTCCACTGAACAGAAGGGAAAACCTAGAGAAATGCACCCTGTATGTGTTTAGACAGTTTCGCCTGTCTAATGCCTCCTCATTTGTGACTAATTACAACTGTAATTTGATGTCTCAGCTGTGTCAGCTGTCTGCCGCAGCAGAGCTGCTAATTTGTAAACACAGGATGTTGGCCCTATGTCTGCTTACATGGAAGTAAACACACTGCAGATTTATTGCAAGATTTGTATCAGCTGTAACAAAGAGATGTTTTTTTCTTTAAAAGTTATTATGCTGTTGCTTATCTTTTAGAGCAGAGAGGAAGTTCTGATTTTTGGTCTGAGTTTAAGCTACCTATACAGTATAAGTTTATGTTGCCCAAATAAATTCTACACAGCACTGACATCTTCCACAGCCCTTTACAGAGTATACAGCCATTGGTGTCTGGATAGCATACTGGTTACTGGAGCCACCTCTGACACATAGGAGACCAGAGTTCGAACCTCAGCTCTTCCTATAGCCAGTACTATTCAGTAACGAGCTGTTGGGCAAGACCTCCTAATGCTGCAGGGTGGCCTACTGAGCACGACCCTACTGGCTGTGACAGGAGAAAAGTGTTATTCAAAGGTATTATTATGTCAATAAATGCCCATACTCACTGGAAGATGGGCCGGGGAACCCACAGCGATGCGACCCGACGCACAAGCGTCCCCCAATCTTCCTACCTGCGCGAACTCGCAATGGCACACGATGGGCAAGAATGAGCGTTCAAATGATCACGGCACTTTGCACTGGAGTTGTTGGGGATCTTAAAGATCCGATCCGCCATGACTGTTGTAATTGTTGCATGCTGCAAGACCTTGTTAGTTTAATTGCAGACTCGCACCTTCGTTGCAAAATCACAGAAATGATCACTCATCGCGCAAAAATGGATGGTCTTTGAAAATATCACTTCAGAAATCACAATGTGGGTACATAGCTTAAAAGAGGGGCTGAGAATGTAATCCCTACCATAGTTGTATCTTCCTATTATAGTCTAAAGCCTCATGGCGGTGGGGTGGGCATTCTTTTCTCTGATAGATGCTCCTTCAAGCCACTCATTCCTTCTCTTTCTCTACCTTCCTTTGAAGTCCATGCAGTCCGTCTATACTCTCCCTCTAACCTCCAGATCACAATAATCTACCGCCCTCCTGGCCCTGCTTCCTTCTTCCTAGATCACTTCTCTGCATGGCTCCTCCAGTTCCTGTCCTCCAATATCCCTACCATCATTATGGGCGACTTTAACATTCATGTTGACACCAACAATTCTGCCACCACTAAACTTCTGTCACTTACTTCCTCCTACGGCCTGTCTCAGTGGTCCACTGCTCCAACTCACTCTAATGGTCATACACTTGACCTCATATTCACTCGTCTCTGTTCTATCACTGATTTCACTAATTCTCCTCTCCCGCTCTCTGATCATAACTTACTAAACTTCTCTCTCTCCTCCTCTCTTCCTACCACACTGCCTCAAGCACGCTCATATACACGCAGGAACTACCGCAACATAGACATGCAATCTGTCTCTGATGCCTTGGCACCTCTCCTCACACAACCATTCACTGACCCTGACTCAGCAGCTGCACACTATCACTGCTCAATCACGCAAGTCATGGATGAAATCGCACACCTCACCAATGTCCGCCCACACTGTGTCAGTCGTCAACCCTGGCTGACCAAAGCTACTAAACAGCTAAAGGGGTGCTCTAGGGTAGCTGAACGCCGTTGGAGAAAAAGTAATACTAATGAGGATTTCATTACTTACAAAAAAGAGTTGAACAAGTTTAAAACCGCTCTCTCTTCTGCAGAACAATCATACTTCTCCTCCCTCATATCCTCCCACTTGCACAATCCAAAGCGCCTGTTCAGTACTTTCAACTCCCTTCTCCGTCCACCCAGTCCTCCTCCTTCTTCGTGCTTATCAGCTGAAGAATTTGCAACATATTTTACAGATAAAATTGCAAAAATCCGTAGTGTGTTTTCCACGCAGACATCAAACTCCACCTCCACTCCTCCTGTTGACTGCCCTTTTTCCAGTTTCTCTCCACTCTCCGAACATTCGCTCTCTTCCCTTATCTCCAAATCCCATCTAACCACCTGTTCGTTGGATCCTATCCCATCACATCTCATTCCACAGCTATCCACATCCCTCATCCCTGCCCTAACATCGCTGTTTAACCTATCCCTCTCCACCGGAATTTTTCCATCCTCACTCAAGAGGGCTGTTGTAACACCACTACTTAAAAAACCATCTCTAGACCCCACCGACCTTGCTAACTACCGCCCAGTGTCACTTCTTCCATTTGCATCTAAATTACTTGAACGCCACATTCATGCTGAACTAAGTCCGTATTTATCTGCAAATTCCTTGCTTGATCAGTTCCAATCTGGCTTCCGGCCAAACCACTCCACAGAAACAGCCCTCACCAAAGTAGCTAATGATCTCCTCACAGCTAAATCCAAAGGCTATTATTCCATACTCATCCTTCTAGATCTGTCATCAGCATTCGACACTGTCGACCACACTCTACTCCTACAGATCCTTTCATCTATAGGAATAAAGGACCTCTCTCTCTCCTGGATATCTTCCTACCTCTCTGGAAGGTCTTTCACTGTTTCTTATTCAGATCAGGCCTCCTCTTCACATCCTCTGTCTGTAGGGGTACCTCAAGGCTCTGTCCTGGGTCCCCTCCTCTTCTCCATCTACATGCACGGTCTTGGTAACTTAATCAGCTCATTTGGTTTCCAATACCACCTATATGCAGACGATACACAACTGCACCTCTCGGCCCCAGACCTTAACTCCCTCCTCACACGGGTTCCCGACTGCCTGGCCGCTATTTCCTCTTTCATGTCCTCTCGCTTCTTAAAACTTAATATGAATAAAACTGAACTAATAGTCTTTCCACCATCCCTGTCCACCCCTTTGCACATCAGTTCCCAAAGCACGGTGCTTGGGGGTAATATTTGATTCTTCTCTCTCATTTACTCCTCACATTAACTCCCTAACCAGCTCCTGCCATTTCCAACTGAAAAACATAGCACGTGTCCGACCTTTTCTCTCCCATGACACAACCAAAATGTTAGTACATGCTCTTATTATATCTCGATTGGACTATTGCAATATATTGCTGGGTGGACTTCCAACTAACCGACTAACACCGCTCAATTCTGTACTGAACTCTGCTGCTCGACTCATTCATCTCTCCTCTCGCTCTTCCTCTGCTGACCCTCTCTGTCAAGCTCTTCACTGGCTACCAATTAACGAGAGGATTCAGTTCAAACTCTTAACCCTAACCTACAAAGCTCTCCACAATCTCTCTCCCCTGTACATCTTCTCACTAGTCTCCAGATACCAACCCAACCGCAATCTCAGATCTGCACACGAGCTTCTTCTATCCTCTTCTACAATTACTTTCTCACATTCACGTGTACAAGACTTCTCACGCGCCTCACCCCTCCTCTGGAATGCCCTTCCACAACACATTCGCCACTCTCCCACCTTTTGAAATTTTTAAACGCTCCCTCAAAACCCACCTTTTCCGACAAGCATATTCTCTAGCTTAGGCCATGCACCCACTAAATAACCTAATTGCGCACTGCCTGTACATATACTGTATACATCCCCACCTCTTGTTTCCACCCCATTCCTTTAGATTGTAAGCTCGCAAGGGCAGGGCTCTCATCCTTTTGTGTCATAGACTGTTATTAATTTAATTGCTTGCACACTGTTAGACATTTATACACTTTAGTCATCATGTTACATCAAATTGTAATCAGCAGTGCTGTATCTTGTATCAGTGTTCATATTTGATGTATATCATTGTCTGTATCGTTATGTATCCCTTGTTTGTTTTCTTACATTGTACAGCGCCATAGAATATGTTGGCGCTTTATACATTAATAATAATAATAATAATAATAATAATACACAAGTAGGGATTGGTGGCTGATCCCTCAGGCAACATTGTAATGCTGAGACTGAGCAGACACATCACTAGCCTGCAGGCTAGCAACATGTTCTGTTGCTATGTGGGGGTGTGCAGGGCTGAAGGAGCTACATGGGTTAGACGTCATGCGGCTGGCAGGATAAGTGAGGAGAGTAATGCTGGATTCTCAGCAGAGGCAAGGTTTTTTTTTTTTTTTTTTTTTTTTTTTACCCAGTGTATGAGAGTGAAGTTAATTGTCTCGCTCTAAAATTAGTCTTGCTCTAAAATTAGACTTATCTGTGTGATTTTGGAATATCGATCTCTGTACAGGCAAGTTACATGACTTCTAACTGAGCAACCTGTTCTCATGTATGTGAGGAGGATGAACCAGAGGCAACCTGCAGCAGAAACTTCAATTGATATTACCTTAAGGGACACCTGAAGTAAGATGGCTATGAAGGCTGCCATATTTATTTCCTTTTTAAACCATACCAGTTGCCTGGCAGTCCTGCTGATCTCTTTGGCTGCAGTAGTGGCTTAATCAAACAAGCATGCAAGTAATCCAGTCTGACTTCAATCAGAGCACTTGATCTGCATGCTTGTTCAGGGGCTGTGGCTGAAAGTATTAAGGCTCATACACACATCAGACTATAGTCTTTGGAAAATGAAAGATCACAGACCAATCTTACCACTATTCATGTAGTATGAGAGCCATGTAGTATAAGAGCCATACTATACACAGTCTATTCTATAGAGCTGAACCCCCCATCAGACAGAAATCTTTGCAAGATGCTGCACACACAGATGCTGCACAGACACAAAAGATCAGTATCTGCAAAAGATCTGTTCCTGCCATCGTTCAGGAACAGCCTTATCAGTCTGCCGACAGTGCGTACACACGCACTACAGTCTGCTGAAAACCCGCCCAGCGGGAGGTGCCGACAGACCCGTCGTTGGCTGCTGTAGTGCGTGTGTACGTGCGTGTCCCCTTCAGGGACACAGGATCAGCAGGAAAGTCAGGCAACTGGTTTTGTTTTAAAAGGAAAAATCCACATCCTTCCCAGTTTAGGTTCCCTTTAAAAACAATAGCGACTGATTCTTCATTATCCAGCATGATGGGTTACTAAAGGTGGCTGTACGCTTTGAGATTTTTATAGATTAAATATTTACATTGGCCCTCTCAGTCTGTGTTTGATCATTTTATAAATTGGACAGTGATTGGAAAAGGCCTAATAAATAAAATAAATAAAGAATCACGGTAGATCAAGATGGTTGGTCGAGCGGGGAAAGTGTGGGGGGAGGCACGGACAGGAAGGGCATGATGGAGCAGCTCAAAAGCTCCATAGAAGGATATTAGAGTTGTCTCTGCTGAGATCTGATCTAATATCAAGTGGGGAAATGTGGCAAGGTGATAAATGGTTGATATAAAGTACATACTGGTCTTTTACCACATCTAAAAAGTGTACAGTATGCCCATCTTAACAACCTTCTCAACTATGTCAAGGAACTTCCGTGCACCATCTAGATTTGTGCCTTAGGTCAGTGTTCCCCAACCCTGTCCTCAAGACCCATCTACACTGCATGTTTTGTATAAATCCACAGAAGTAGTTAATCACCTCTGCTGCAACACCAATTATAACCCCTGTGACTGTGTGTGGTTTCCTGCAAAACATGTACTGTTGGTAGGCCCTGAGGACAGGGTTGGGGAACTGCATTAGATGATCACAGTTGTTTCAGGCAAGGAAAATCTCTAAAATGTGGACACAGCTACTGCAGGGGTGTGCCTTTCTCCACGCACTGTGGTGAACAACATCAACCTCATAACATCTCTGGCTTTTAGATAAAACCAGGCCCTGTAAAAAACCACAAACTGTGGCTACTATTACAAACCGCACATCTAGATTGCATGTCCCCCAAATAACACGATTAGGTATTTTTGTCCTCCAAGTAACAAGTAGACAGGTGTATATCCCACATAACAAAATTAGACCAGTTCCCAAATAACACAGTTGAGCAGCACAACCTTCGAAATTATGCAGGCACAAACCTCAACTTAATTGGGCTGCATAACCCTATAATAAAATTAAGCTGTATATCAACCAAATTACACAATAGGACAGCATGTCCCCTCCAAACTAAATATGATAATTAGGCAACATGTCTCCCAAATTACTCAACTGGGTAGTGTATCACCCAAATATCACAATTAGGCCGTATGTCCCCCAGTCTATCCACATGTCCCTGATAGTCTCCATCTCTGTGTTTTTTTATTCTCTATCTCTGTGTTTTTTTATTCATCTATTACAGGGGTGTCCAACTCAATTACATAAGTGTTCAAAATCTAAAACGTATAGTCTAATTCCCGGGCCAAATCGTTCATTATGATTTAACATTTATTGAGCAGTCTCAAGCCGCAGTGGAGTAGTTTAACATTTACCTGCTCCAGTGCTGCTTCTGGTCTCTTCAGTTCTGCTCCAGTGCTGCTTCTGGTCTCTTCAGTTCTTCCTGACAGCCACATTCTCTATGCTGCATACCTCTGGTTCCTCAGGTACGTCACGTGATCGGGAGTAGGAGGTAAGGAAGCACAGAGCATGTGACTTCCAGGAAGAACATAAGAAACACTGCTACAGTCAGGTCTATAAATATTGGGACATCGACACAATTCTAACATTGTTGGCTCTACACACAACCACAATGGATTTGAAATGAACATGATGTGCTTTACGCAGTCTGTCAGCTTTAATTTGAGGTTGTTTACATCCACATCAGGTGAATGGTGTAGGAATTAGAACAGTTTGCATATGTGCCTCTCCTTGTTAAGGGACCAAAAGTAATGAGACAGAATAAAAATTATAAATAAGTTTCACTTTTTAATACCTGGTTGCAAATCCTTTGCAGCCAATTACAGCCTGAAGTCTGGAATGCATAGACCTCAACAGACGCTGGGTTTCATCCTAGGTGATGCTCTGCCAGGTCTCTACTGCAACTGTCTGCAGTTCCTGCTTGTTCTTGGGGCATTTTCCTTTCAGCTTTGTCTTCAGCAAGTGAAATGCATGCTCAATCGGATTCAGATCAGGTGATTGACTTGGCCATTGCATAACACTCCACTTCTGCACTTCTCCACCTGCCCTACCAGAGGTCCGAACACCCTTGACCACTGCTACACGGCACTGAAGGATGCATACAAAGCAGTCCCCCGAGCAGCTCTGGGCTCGTCGGACCACTGTCTCATCCACCTTATCCCAACCTACAGGAGACGCCTGGAATCGGCTAAACCGACCATTAAGTCCATCAAGGTCTGGTCAAACGAGGCAAAACTGAAACTACAAGCCTGCTTTGAATGCACCGATTGGAAGGCCCTGGAAGCGCCAAACTTGGATGAATGGGCTGATAACGTTGCCTCTTACATCAGTTTCTGCGAGGACTCTTGTGTACCAGCAAAATCCTTCAAGCTGTACCCGAACAACAAGCCATGGTTCACCAACAAGCTGCGGCAGCTGCAGAGTCGCAAGGAGGCTGCGCACAGGTCCGGCAACCGAGAGGACTATAGAAGGGCAAGAAACGACCTCAATCGCGAGATGAGAGCTGCCAAAAAAGAGTATGCTGAAAGAGTGGAACACAACCTGTGCTCAAACAACCCACGTGCCGTATGGAAGGGGCTGAAGGCCGCCACTAACTACAAGCCACAACCCCAGCAGGCGCCACCCAGCCCAACACTAGCAGAAGAACTCAGCAGATTCTACTGCAGGTTCGAGAACCAGGGAGTACCGGAGTGGAACCCGGCTACTCCACCTCTGTGCCCGACAAACAACAACCTGCCCTCTCCCTCGGTGGTGAGCGAAGCCGAGGTCCTGCGCCTCTTATCAACACTTAATGCCAGGAAAGCCTCCGGCCCCGACGGAGTGTCCCCAGCCTGCCTGAAAACCTGCTGTCGACAACTTGCTCCCATCCTCTTCACCATCTTCACCAAGTCCCTGGAGGAAGGTAAAGTCCCCACTTGCTTTAAGAGGTCTCCTATCATACCTGTCCCTAAGAAGCAAGGGGTCTCCGATCTCAACAACTTTAGACCCGTAGCCCTGACGTCCGTAATCATGAAAACCATGGAGCGTGCAGTCCTAGCCTACCTCAAGCTCTCCACTTCTCCCGTCCTAGACCCCTACCAGTTTGCCTACAGGGAAAACAGGTCCACCGATGATGCGATCAATATCTGCTTGGAGCTCATCAATGACCACCTGGACAGGCCGGACACGTATGCTAGAATACTCCTCCTGGACTTCAGTTCGGCCTTCAATACCATCTGCCCACGCATTCTGCAACGGGACCTTGCGGCACTCGGAGTCCACCCAAGCCTACAACTGTGGATCACAGACTTTCTCACCAACAGATCCCAAGTTGTCAGACTGGGCGATATCCACTCACAAGCAGCAATCACGAACACAGGTGCTCCCCAAGACTGCGTCCTGTCACCACTGCTGTTCTCCCTCTACACAAACAACTGCAGATCGGAGGTCGGACTCCGTAAAGGTCATCAAGTTTGCCGATGACACCACCATCATTGGCCTTGTCACCAAGGACAATGACCAGGAGTACCGCCAACAGGTGGAGAGTATTTGCATTTGGAGCAAGGAGAACAGGCTGGTCCTTAACACTGCAAAAACTGTTGAGCTGATCATTGACTTCAGGAAGTCTGCCCCGCCCCCGCCCCCTATTCATATTGACGGCACCGAGGTAGCCAGGGTGCCTTGTGCCCGGCTTCTGGGTACTATAATTTCTAGTGATCTCAGCTGGAAGCCCAACATCACTGCCACCCAACGGAAAGTACAGCAGAGACTCTTCTTCCTCCGCCAGCTGAGAAAGTTTGGCATGACTCAAAAAATCCTAACTAGCTTCTACACTGCCACCATTGAGTCAATCCTCTGCTCCTCCATCTTGGTCTGGTATGCTGGGGCCACCGCCAATGACAAGGACAAACTCCAGAGGGTCATTAGGTCAGCGGAGAGGATCGTTGGGTGCCCCCTCCCCTCTCTTGCCCTGCTACACAACAACAGACTGAAATCCAGGGCTCAGAGGATTGCCAATGATCCTTCTCACCCAGGCCACCACTACTTCAGCCTGCTGCCACTGGGCCGGAGGCTTCGGGCCATCTCCACAAAGACCACGCGACACAGGAACTCGTTCTTCCCCTCAGCGGTCAACCTCCTCAACGCCCTCCACATACTACCATCAATGCAAGCCCCGACAAGCTGCGGGGCGGTCTGTGCCATGGCGGATCGTTCAACCAACCCTCCAGACTAACCATCTCAGTGTCGCACTAGAGACTGTGATGCTTAAAGATGTATAGGGAAATGCAATACTACGTATAGTGGAATTCAATTGTATAGAGCAATGCAATGTGTAGTAAAATGAATTGAAATGTAATGCTAACTCACGCTAACCGATGCCTCTATGGCTCGCTGCTATCTATCTATGTCTCTACCTATGTCTTCTCTCTGAGCCAGATGTATTGTGCCAAAAACAATTCCGGGCATGACCCAGTCATGCTTGGCGAAATAAAGTTTTCTGATTCTGATTCTTCTTTCCCTTCCTTCAAAAACTCTTTGGTTGCTTCTTCAGTATGCTTTGGGTCATTGTCCATCAGCACTGTGAAGCACCTTCCAATGAGTTCTGAAGCATTTGGCTGAATATGAGCAGATATTGCCCGTTTTATTTCAAATCCATTGTGGTTGTGTATAGAGCCAAAAATGTTAGAATTGTGTCGCTGTGCCAATATTTATGCACCTGACTGTATGTTGGGAGGTGTTTTTGGTGGTGGTGGGGGGGGGGGGGGAGCGTGTAGGTGTGTCTTACCAGTTACCGGTGGGGGGGCAGGGTTTGGATCCAAGGAGGGAGACCAATGCCAATCTTGTTGGGGGGAGTGGTCCGAGCCCTGAGTTATTGCTGCACCTTGACTTAAACTAACAATGTTTCAATCAGAAAAACTGTCACTGCTGTGCTCCTCTGGTCTGGAAGGCAGTGCGCCGTCTTTGCTGCTTACAATGATGGACATTGAAAGCCCTTGAGGGCCACATAAAATGGCAAGGAGGACCGCATTCGACCCACTGGCCTTGGATTTGACATCCGTCACATCTGTGAACTATTAGTGGTTTCGCAATTCCTCTCCACCAGGTTGGCTTGCTCTCCTCAAGAGGACCATCTCCAGCTGATAGTTTTACATGATGGCACACAAAAGCTGCAAGTAGATGTGGTGACATGTCGCCAGGAGAAGCAATGGAAAAGCAACCAGCCTAGTGAAAACCTACAGGCATTGCTGTAACAAGGAAATGTAAACTCTCTTGTGCATGCTTCCTTGTACCACTCTGCATGAGAGAGGATCAGGAAACGGCAGGAGTGGGGATGGGGCAACAGCAGCTGGGTGGAGGGGAGATAATGGAGCTGTTGCCCTACAAATGCCAGTACTGAGTCAGAGCTGCCATTAACTTTGAATCAGTGGCATAGCTAAGGAGCTTTTGGGCCCAGTGCAAGTTCTACAGGATGGGCCATTTATATGGATACACCTTAATAAAATGGGAATGGTTGGTGATATTAACTTCCTGTTTGTGGCACATTAGTATATGTGAGGGGGGAAACTTTTCAAGATGGGTGGTGACCATGGTGGCCATTTTGAATCCAACTTTTGTTTTTTCAATAGGAAATGGGTCATGTGACACATCAAACTTATTGGGAATTTCACAAGAAAAACAATGGTGTGCTTGGTTTTAACGTAACTTTATTCTTTCATGAGTTATTTACAAGTTTCTCTTTGTTTACAGCCATTGACATATCGCTGAGATTAACACTTGAGGAGCAGCTAGAGATTGTGTTGATGTCTGGTGAACACAGTAACTCGGTCATTGCAGCAGATTTCAATGCAAGACACCCTACGAGACCACCCATCTCCCATGATACACTTAGCAAACTGCTTGCTAAGTTTTGTGAAACTGGTTCAGTGTTGGATTTGCCAAAATGTGGACGCATGAAATTTGTCACTAATGAAGAAACATCAGTGTCTGTCCTAGCTTCATTCAGCAAGAGCCCACAGCGTAGCCCTCGCCGCATGACACTCATGAGTGGCATTAGTTGAACATCCCTTCGGTGGATATTAGCTACTCACAAATGGCACCCATACAAACTCCAGCTACTGCAGCATCTAAACGAGGATGACCCAGATCGGCGCGCTGAATTTGCAGAATGGGCAAAACAAAAATTGGAACAGGACCCTCAGTTTACGCAGAAGATTTTGTTCAGTGATGAGGCAAACTTTTATGTGAATGGTGAAGTTAACAAACAAAACCACTGCTATTGGTCTGACACTAACCCACATTGGATAAATCCCTCCAAGACTATCAAAAACATTGATTGTATGGTGTGGTATATGGGGCACAAAGATAGTGGGGCCATTCTTCATCAATGGAAACCACAAGGCCACTAGATATGTGAAATTGCTACGTTATGATGTTTCCCTCGTTATGCACTGAAGCTGGCACGTTCCCTGAGTTTTTCCAGCAAGATGGTGCACCACCACATTATGGGTGTCAGTTTCGAGCATTCCTAGATGAAAAGTTTCCTCGAAAGTGGCTTGGTCATCGTGGGCCAGTTGAATGGCCCCCAAGGTCTCCCGATCTGCCCCCTTAGACTTTTTTTTTTATCTTTGGGGTCATCTGAAGGCAATTGTCTATGCTGTGAAGATACTAGATGTGCTGTGCAGCACCTGAAACTACGGATACTAAAGGCCCATACACACGTCGGATTTTAGCGAACGACCCGTCGTTTGAACGTTCCGTCGTTTGGACGTTTCCGCGTCAAATCCGACGTGTGTACAGACTATCGTTCGGGTGATAAGACTGGTTACCAGCGATCCGCCCGGCGGATTGTTGGTAACCAGTCTTATCACCCGAACGATAGTCTGTACACACGTCGGATTTGACGCGGAAACGTCCAAACGACGGAACGTTCAAACGACGGGTCGTTCGCTAAAATCCGACGTGTGTATGGGCCTTTAGCCTGTGCTAACATTTCTCCTGCGGTGTTGCTATCAGTGTGTGAAGAGTGGGAGAAGAGGGTTGCATTGACAATCCAACACAATGGACAGCACATTGAACACATTTAATAAGTGTTCAGAAACTTGTAAATAACTCATGAAAGAATAAAGTTATGTTAAAACCAAGCACACCATTGTTTTCTTGTGAAATTCCCAATAAGTTTGATGTCACATGACCCTCTTCCTATTGAAAAAACAAAAGTTGGATGAAAAAAAGAATGGCTGACTTCAAAATGGCCACCATGGTCACCACCCATCTTGAAGTTTCCCCCCTCACATATTCTAATGTGCCACAAACAGGAAGTTAATCTCACCAACCATTCACATTGGGCCCCTAAGCACTAATTCACATGGTGCAAAAAAAAAAAAAAAAAAAACTGCCAAGGACATCACAGTATGAGAGGTTTATGGAGAGTAACTGTTAGTGATTACCAATATTCAAAGCATATACAGAAGTGTTCATTACCAGCATAGCACCATTGAAGAGCTAATCCTGCAGGTTGAGGGAGGGCCCTACTTGAATAAAGGGGCTCAGTGTGATCACAACCTCTGCATCCCCCATTGCTATGCCACTGTTTTCAATCAAATACCATGTCTGCAGAATTGTGGCTAGCTGAAAAGTAGAGGAAATGCATAGCACTGATGTGTGCTGCAAATTAAATCAACACATTTAGCTTTTTTTCTTTTAAAACTATTACCGTAATATCCATAAGTTAATGCCGTAAGGTACTGTCATTGCAAATAATATATGTTTGTAATACACATTTGTAATCTTTCTTTTGTATTGAGCTGGTGTTGTGGGGACACCCAGTGGTGAGTTTGTGGAATTTACAAATTCCTTATGAAAACAAAAATCATATAAAAAGAATGTGGAAATCCCCAGCAATAACATAAGGAATCTGGCCTTCCTAGAATGGTTTGGTGACTACTGGATGAATGTTTTATCATGAAACAAATAATCAGTGATTTATTCCTTTTAATGAGTTTTATTCTATTATTACTATGCATTTATGCCGTGCTTTTACCATAGAACAGAATACATTGAATACATGCAATTAGCTGTCTCTGAGAGGGATTCACAATGTAATGCGCCACTATAGACTAGGGTCAGTTGTGGAGGGAGCCATTTACTGTGTATTTGAGGTATGAGATGAATTCAAAATGTACAGAGGAAACTCATGCAAACTCCACACAGATAGTGTCCTGGTCAGATATTAAACTCTGGGCTTTATTGCTGCAAGGCGAGAGTGCTAGCTACTTGGCTATTGTGCTGAGTACTATCACAATCACCACTTTGCTAGTGTAGAATCTGTTCTCTGTACTGCACTGCCTTTTCATACAGACATCTAGAGACCACCAATCAGCTGCAAGTGAGGGCAGGTTTAGGGCCTGAGCCCACTAATGCAGTTGTCTGCTTCTCTCCACTTTTCCGCATCTGTAACATTGACTTGTAACTGAAAAGAAGACACAGCTGCGTTAGTGGACTCAGGCCCTTTCTTTGGCTGCACTACACCAACGGATCCGTTGCTGGACAGATTCAGTGTAAGGACAAGGAAATCCCTGTATGCTAAAAATTCATGTAGTGTTGTGCGCTGAAACAGATGCACTGCCATTACAATATACCAGCAACCCATCTGGCCAGTAACTGATGTCCTGATGTAGAATTCTGACTTGCATGCAAATAGTACCCATTCTGGAAATCAGACGCACTTCCTGTAGATTTTTACTGGCCCATTTAACTTTAAAGTGTAACTTCACATATAGAAATGGGAAACTACCGCTTTCAGTGTTACTACACAGTATTGTACCATGTTAGCCATCAGTAAAAGCAATACGGTTTGAAACAGGATGATACCATTTATTGGCTAAGTTTGAGATAAATGAAAAGTAAGCTTTTGGCTACTAATAAGCCTTCGTCGTACTTGGTTCCTGCATATACCAAGTCCGTCCGATGGAGGCTTATTAGTAGCCAAAAGCTTACTTTTCATTTATTATAAACTTAGACAATAAATGGTATCATCCTGTTTCAAAACTTCTTAGTGTTACTACTCAAAATAGTCTGTTGTTCTGTGTAATTATGCTGCAATGGTTGTTCACAAAATCCATGTACAAGTGTTCTAGCTATCGCCATACTCATTCGAGAAAGCCTAGGACAAAAGTATGTTTGTTTTTTTTTGTTTTTTTTTGTTTTTTTACAGATCTTCTCCTCCACCGCAGCCTTGACACTGTATTCCAGCCCTAATATCACTGCATCTGCCAGCTACTTCATGCTTTTCCCTGATCCTACAAACCCCAACGCTGTCCATTTCCACTGTGGAAGCTATGCTCGCACATCTCTGATCTATAGTGAGGTGTGACCGTTGCTCTTTGCATTGCACTTCCTGTTCCTGTATGTTTCCAGGAAGCAGGATGGGCATTCACAGTTCATGAGTATAGCCTCCACTAGGCTAAAGATACTGTGTAGAGAACAACGGCCAGCCAGAGGTACCTCTGATTGGGGCAACAAAATCAGCAATTCTGTAGAATTGCATAATTAATGGAGGACAATATAAACTTTATGCATTTACTTTATCTACTTTTTTGTAAGTCATAGAATGCAAGACATTTATTGGTGGATTAAAAATGAAAATATTTTAATAGCATTAATTTTGTGCTGCTGATATATCATAGCAGTTGTTTTTCAAAGGCAGAATCTCAGGTTAAGTAGGTAACAGGTATTTTATGTAGCCATTTATACTTGAGCTTCCATGTAAGGTGCCTCTGGAGCTGTAACCCAGGATTGAAGTTCATTCCAATCAGTAGCTGATACCCCCTTTTCCCATGAGATAGTGTGGTGAAACCCCTCTCATAGTGTGATGTCAGGACCTAGGCCATGAAAGTTTCCTGTCTTGAACCAACTGCCAAACAACCAGTATCTCCCTCTGTGCATATGTATAGCTATAAAATAAAAACACAACCATTGAGCTTATCGCAATGTTAGTGGGTGTGGTTATAAATAAAGGCAGTTGGTGCTGTCTTGTTTAAAAAAAATAAATAAATAAAAAGTACTCCCTCTCTAGGGCATCAAACCAAGATCATGCCATCCTTTCTCTGCACATGAGCCATATTAGAAAAAGAAAAAATATGGCATTTGTTTGGATGAGTGTATTTCAAATATTATATTTGCAAAATACGGTACTTTTCATTTAACAAAAAAAAAAATTGTAATGACTTTTGTTCTTTACAGGCACGAAGGCGGTGACGGAGTTTGCCGGTGGAGTCTTTGAAGTGGGATCACCAGTTCCACCAGAATATTTTGGAGCAATAACTGTTTTACATCTAATAGAGGAGCTAAGAATATCCCTTGAAATGGTGGAAAGCCCTAAAGACCGGGAAGCTCTGCGGAACCAAATTCCCAACGCCACGGCCTCTTATGTCATGCAGTGGCTGGAGAGCAACCTGGTGAGTGATGGAAAGAGGATTAATTATATGTACAGTGTTTTTAGAGGTGTATGTATATGTGATTAGAGGGTGTGAAAACCTTTGTCCACAGCCAAATCCCTAGTGAAAAGCAGTAGGACCACTGCAGATACTTCCAACTGGTCTAATTGTTGAGATCTGCATCCGACCCACAGCCCACACTTGACAAACTGTCCAACTTGCTGTTGAATGACAAAACTGCATCCAACCAAACTCTCAAGAGACTCCCAAACCAATACAAACCCAGTGAGCACTACCTGTCAGCAGAGGGAGCCATGGAGTTAGCTGAAGAAAAGCAAGACACAGAACATTTATATCTCGCTTCTCTCCTGGTGGACTCAAAGTGCCAGAGCTGCAGCCACTCGGACACGCTCTATAGACAGTAGAAGTGTTAGGGAGTTTTGCCTACACTCTCCTCACTGAATAGGTGGTGGCTTACTGGAAAAGCCATGGTGTCCTGTGTCAGAGGCAAAACCCTTAACCAGTACACTATCCAGCCCTGGAAAATGCTCTGTTTGTGAGTTTCTTTTGAATGGCTGCACCTTGATTCTGCTTCCAGGAGCAAGCATACACTGAGACCCCCCCCCCCCCCCCCCCAATCAGTCTCTGTATGCAATCATGTGATCTATAATATCACATGACCAAATGCAGGGATGTATTGGGAAAACAATGTGCATGGCTGTGAGTCCCGGGAAAGCATGTTAGCAGACTGCGTCTGCTGCTGGCTTCTGCACACAACACCTTCCTGGGCTATGCAGTTTTGCTTTTGTTCACTATGCACTATGGCGCATCCTGCCAGATAACCTGCACAATAAGAATTCAGATAAATTACCCATGGGTTCTTAAATCCACATACACACGCTCAACAAAAGTATTTTAAATGCATGATTATCAAACAACTTGAAGAAGTTGGACAACTTTTGTCCAGTAAAAGATGTGCAAATGAGAAGGTGTGATCACTGATAAGAGGCAACCAATGACTGATAAGACGCAGCTCAAGTCAGTCCAGTAGTTGGATTGACTTAAAGAGAAACTCCGACCAAGAATTGAACTTTATCCCAGTCAGTAGCTGATGTCCCCGTTTACATGAGAAATCTATTCCTTTTCACAAACAGACCATCAGGGGGCGCTGTATGACTGATATTGTGGTGAAACCCCTCCCACAAGAAACTCTGAGGACCGTGGTACTCCTGGCAGTTTCCTGTCTGAACCTTGTTGCAGTGTGGGAAATGGCTGTTTACAGCTGTTTCCAACTGCCAAAAAAGCATGCAGCAGCTACATCACCTGCCAACAGTAAAAATGTCACCATGTAATAAATGTCCGAATGTAAATCATGGATTTAAAAGATTTTACAATGGGCAAACACTGACTAAATCATTTATACATAATTATTGTAAAAATTAGGCACTTTTTATTACATAATTTTCACTGGAGTTCCTCTTTAAGCTGCGTCTTATCAGTCGTTGGTTGCCTCTTATCAGTGATAACCGTGACAAAAGCTGTCCAACTTCTTCAAGTTCTTTGATAATCGTGCATTTAAAACACTTTTGTTGAGCGTGTGTATGTGGCTTAGCTCAAAGCTAGGGATAAAGTAATTCCTCCTGCTTGGTCAGTTTTTGCAGGCTAGCACTGTCTGGTAGCTCAGTCCCTTCTTGGACTCCGTAGCTGGTGTACCTCATGGATCTCCAGACACGGCCAGTTGTCTTCTATGGCTCGTAGTACTGGTGTGAGAATTTGATGCAACTCCAATCTCCTGACTCCATCTGATACTGGCTGAGAAAGCTGCATTCCTTACTAGAAGCTGATTGTAATTAAAAATTTAAATTATCAACTACATTAAAGCCTTATACACACACTAGTTGGTTTATAACCAAAACAGCCGCCTCTGACGAGAATCGTGTGTGTGTGTGTGTGTGTGTGTGTGTGTGTGTGTGTGTGTGTGTGTGTGTGTGTGTGTGTGTGTGTGTGTGTGTGTGTGTGTGTGTGTGTGTGTGTGTGTGTGTGTGTGTGTGTGTGTGTGTGTGTGTGTGTGTGTGTGTGTGTGTGTGTGTGTGTGTGTGTGTGTGTGTGTGTGTGTGTGTGTGTGTGTGTGTGTGTGTGTGTGTGTGTGTGTGTGTGTGTGTGTGTGTGTGTGTGTGTGTGTGGTCTGTGACTTCTCTCCCCCACCTGATGCGTCAGTGAGAGTCCAGATCATCCAGTCCAAGTGCTGCCTGCTTTCCATTGTTCTCACATTTTACCCCTCCTGCTCCATGACACTTTATTGTACCCCGTGTCTTGTCCCTTTGTCTCCTCCATTACAACAGAAGATATTGTTAGCCTGCAAGCTAGTGACGTGTGTGTGTGTAGATTGCAGACCTGGACTGGCGCCCAGGCATCAAGTCCCGATCCCTGCAGAGGACAGTAATTGTGTGTGGGGTATTCACCTTTTGATGCAGGCACTCTCCTGAAGAAGTTCTCATGGTATATGCAGCCGTACACGTGTGAATTATGTAATAATTTTCTAATAGAATGTTAGAAATGCAATGTGTTTTTTAAAAAGCCTGCTCTAAAAAAAAATTAAAATAAAATGCTGTGCTGACTCCTGTAGTGTGCAGATACAAGTGAGGGGTTAGAGGTGGGTATTCGATTTGAAATGATTGATGCATGTTAAGCCAGTGCTAATGGCATCCTCAATCTTCTATCCATTGTTCCTGCACATCTCCCTCTAAAGCTCTGCACACACGCTCCACCGGCGATGTAAAAAAAAAAAAAAGCGATCCCCAATGGTTAGTTTTGAACAGACGATGGAACATGTTTAAATCCAGCAATGGCACAATCACAGTCTGCCGATGGGTATGTTAGGGGAAATGCGTAACTAGCCACACGTGAGTAGTTTCAATTTAGCGATTATTGTCCCAACCGATCTGCTGGGACAGATTGGTCTACATGGACAGTAATCACTGTCTTTTGCTGTCATTGGGACACCTTCTTGAACGATTCTCGGCAGAGCTGTTGATCCTCGTTTGAGTGAGCATGTGTACGGAGCTTAACCACTTGCCGACCGCACACTAATACCGTGCGGCGGCAAAGTGGTAGCTGGAGGACCAGCGACGCAGATCTGCGTCGCCAGGTGCCTCCCTAATTAATCAGGAAAGGCCGCTCGCGCGAGCAGCCGTTTCCTGTTAGATCACGGAGTGCGTCTCCGTGAATAGCCTGCGAGCCGCTGATCGCGGCTCGCAGACTAAATGTAAACGTAGGAGACGTATGTCTCCTTTGTTTACAATGTACGGCGCTGCTGCGCAGCAGCGCCGTAAGGCAGATCGGCGATCCCCGGCCAATCAGCGGCCATGTGACGGGACAGCCTGTCACTGGCTACACAGGACGGATAGCGTCCTGTGCAGCCTCGATCACCGGGGGGGGGGGGGGAGCAAGTAGGAGGAGGGGGAATTTCGCCGCGGAGGAGGGCTTTGAGGTGCCCCCCCCCCCCGCAACATGCCTGCAGACCGGAGCGATCAGACCCCCCCCCTGCACATCATCCCCATAGGGGGGAAAAAGGGGGGCGATCTGATCGCTCTGCATGTAACATGATCTGTGCTGGGGGCTGCAGAGCCCACGCTCTGCATGTAACATGATCTGTGCTGGGGGCTGCAGAGCCCACCCAGCACAGATCATAAAAAGTAGCGCTGGTCCTTAAGGGGGGGTAAAGGCTGGGTCCTCAAGTGGTTAAAGTAAACCTGAGATGGGCTAATAAAAAGATTTGCTACTTACCTGGAACTTCCTCCAACCACATGAGCAGTGATGTGTCCCTCGTTGTCCTCCTGAGTGCCTCCGTTTTCCTGCTGTTAGTCCCGGTAACCAGGCTCAGTCACGCCGGTTGCTCTTCTGCGCATGCGTGGAGGCACTTGGGAGGATGACGAGGGATGCATCGCTGCTCGTGGAGCTGGAGGAAGCCCTGGGCAAGTATCAAATCTTTTTATTAGTCCATCTCAGGTACACTTTAATGCTAGGCATGCCCTGTACAATTTTGTAGTACATCAAGTAAATGATCAATGCCGTGTTTGCCTGGACTACCATTTTGCCACCACTTTTTCCAATCAAAAAGTTTTATTAACACTTTAAAGAAAGCCCAAACTCTTCAGTATACGTATAGTCATACATGCCATTAATGAACACATTCTCATGCTATATACTATAAATCAAAAGGCATACATGACGGCATCATATCACTCCTATACCACTCCTCCTCCCCCCCAGCTCGCTGGCAGGTTGGGAACATACAGTATCTATTCAGCAGACTAGTGGCTACTGTACTGGACAGTACATGGACCAAGAAAAACCACCATCATTGTCGAGTGCCCCTCCTTATAGATTTACATACTAACTTCCTAATAAATCTCACACTATGTCATAAAGTTTATAACCGTACTATGGAGGAACCTATGCTTATATTTCGATAAAATTAAACAAAACAAAGTAACTACCCACTAAACCTATCAACCCTCTGCTAGGCCCACTAGTGCCAAGTCTAACAGGTCTGTATATCATCAAATCAATCACTTTAAAGCTATGTGAGGGACTTAGGAGTTTTTGGAATCCCAGGATTTAGGGTATGTAAATCCAGTACTACTAACTAAAAATCGACATCGAATCTGACTTTCCATTATGAGGTTGCCCCTGTTTTTTACCAGTAATATAAATATATTAAGGGGTTCTAAGGATTTCAGTTCTGTAGAGATTATTTGGCAAGTGGCTAATATAATGGTTTTTGAGAAAAGAAGAAGAGAAATCCTGCACAAATTGCTGCACCACCAATTATCAATATAACAAAACTTTATTAAACATCCCTCATGCCCTCTCTCCAATTTAAATTTATGAATGTATCTACATGTGGTATATGTGCAGGGCCGGATTTCTGGCAAGGCCACATAGGCCATGGTCTAGGGCACCAGAAATTTAGGGGCGGCTCAGTGAGGGACAGTAAAGCTGTTCCATGCAGCCATCCTTATCTACAAGGTCAGCTTTAACCTTTAAACTCTCTGTCCTGTGTACTTGTGTCGTCCCTGCAAGACCTGTAAGCTCTATCCTGCAGGTACACTTCAGCCTAACTCACATGGTGGCACAATGGGTCCATCATTAATGAGATGGCAAACATAACGTAAAAGTTCTTAAGGAAAATATAACATAACTTATACACGTATTACTGAAATAGTTATTGTCTGTGACTATCAATGATGTAAGTAGAATTCTCATTGGGGCACACGGAGATAACAACCATACAGATGGTATAATTGGCCTTGGGCGGTAAAAAGTATAAATCCGGCCCTGTATATGTGATATATGGACACTATAAATGGTGCCTTTTACATATGTAGTGAATGGACACTGGAGTTTTGTGCTCACTACACATGCTTGCTGCATTTTTCATGTTATTAATGAATCTTCATAGAAACCTATTTTTCCTTGATAGCATCCTCTCTCATCGTGCTGTGTTTCCAGTGATGTGTTTTGTGTAAAATTGCAATGCCTCTTATATATATATATATACATATAGATCCTTGTTTAGTCTCAACAGCTTAATAATCGCATTAGCTTTTTGTTTCATTCTGTTTAAAGTTTTTAATATCTTTGTATGGGCATCGCGGGTATAATACGTTATGACTGTGTTTCTAAAATTAGTCATGCGCAGTTGGGATTACCTGGGCAAAATTGTGCTGCAACTTAACAGTGTGAGGACACGGTATTCCGTACCTCTGACACTTATGACGCTGTATTTGCGGGCCAATAATAGGAAGACACGGACTTCCGTGCCTTCCAGTGATACCTGTGATGTTGTGCGCACGCAGCGGCATGTCCGCTTTTGCTGTGCGCTCCATGTTTACCCATAGACGGTATGCGCATGCGGCATCATGTCCGCATACGTCATGCCACCTCCCACTGACGCATATTACACATACATGCGGCTTCACTTCCGCATACATCGCGCCATTTTCCGCCCATACAAACCAGCCGCCCAATCAGCGGGCTGGTGGCTCCGAGATTTTAGCTCATAAGCAAGTGCTCACCCACAATGCACTGCTCCTGAGGAGGTGGTCCTTTTGAGCCACGCGTGGAGCGTCTTGTGTGCCTCCCTCCACCCTTACTTCATGGCTGCCTTCATTCACTACCCTGGGTTACGTATGTATACCTCAAAACACAGGTAAACTTGATCCCTATATGCACTGTCTATACATCATTATATTCACAATCTCTCATGGTTCATGAGCATATTGTTATATATTTTAGCACTTTTCTTTAATTTTCCACTTTGTTCCACAGGGGATCTATCACTAGTGGCTTTCTTATTTCTATTATCCTTCAGGTTCCTAGTAGCCAACCCAGACCCGGGTCTTATATACCTATGGTGGGCTCAATTCAATGAGCCCACCTTGAGTATCATCCCCTGGCAGCCATTAGGGTCTATTTGTCACATAGGAGGTGAGGCATTTTTGTGACATTGTTTCCACATAACATTGTATTGTGGTGATTTTGCTGATGACAGCATGTTTTAAATGTTTTTATGTGTTTATACAGAATGTTTAATAAAGCTTTGTTATATTGATAATTGGTGGTGCAGCAATTTGTGCAGGATTTCTCTTCTTCTTTTCTCAAAAACCTTTGTCTTGATCCTGTGGCTAGCACACCATGTATGTACATATTTAAACACTGGGAGTGCGGACACTAATACTTTTTTCTTGGCTAATATAATGGTGATATTTTGTGTAGCATACGCTTTATCGATTTCATTTATTCCTATGAGTAAGATCGCTAGTGGAGGCTATGTAGAAGGCTGTGGCCACCACTTGTCTAGGCTTCCTAACACTGCAGGGTGGCCTCTTGGGCGCGTCCTTAGTGGCTGCAGCTCTTGAGCGCTTAGAGTCCAATAGGAGAAAAGCACTATACAAATGTTAGGATTATGGTTTTGTAATATCAATTTTAGCACCTGCCTGAGGCAGTACAAAGCTATGAGAACCCCACTGGGGCCAGTACACGACTCGTGCAAAAAAATTGGCAAGTCCAATCAATATTTGATTGATATTTTGGTCATAATGTAGGTTGTAAATGCCATTATTTTAATAGACTTTCTTTAGATTTAAATGACCACTATCGCGAACAATTGTAAAATTTAACATGCATGAAAAAACTTAAATAAAAAGTACATTTTTCCCAGAGTAAAATGTGCTATAAATTACTTTACGTCTATGTTGCTGTCACTTACAGTAGGTACAGTAGTAGACATCTGACAGAACTGACAGGTTTTGGACTAGCTCATCTTCTCATGGGGAATACTGAAAATCCCCCATTAAGAGATGGACTAGTCAAAAACCTGTCAGATCGGTCAGCTTTCAACTAACTACTGTAAGTGACAGCAACATAGGAGAAAAGTATTTTTATGGCTCAGTTGCAGTTATTTGTATGTGTTTTCATGCATTGTGCATTTTACAGTTTTTTAATCCAAGTGGTCCTTTAATAGTTCTCTCAATTTGAACGCCTAAAAAAAAAAAGTGGTTTCATGTAGCTTATGCCTATTAACATATCTGTGGCAATTCAGGTACAAGTTTTGAACTTGTTGTTGCCTTGAAGAAGCTTAGAATGCAGCAGTTATTTTCACAGTACAAATGAAATTCACGAAAAAAAGAAAAATGAGCAGCCAATTAAGGAGAAGCTCCACTTGACCTTTCCAGCTCAGTGCAGCAATATGGACACATGAATATCTTGTCAAAGAGACAAAGAACATTGTAATTGAGCAGAGGCTGCTTCAGTCATGATGACACTCAGACAGATAGTGCCCGCCACAGAGATCTTCTTGTACTTTGTAATAACACGAGCTGCCGATAAAGCTCTTCAGAAAAAAATTACTTGTTGCTGAAAGACAAACTTTGTCCGTGACCTGCACTGTCGTCTGTCTCCACATACATTTAGATGTACATGTGTCCAGCAGCTGGGATGTATGGTACACAAAACTGCACATTTTTTTTTAAACAAATGTTTTTATTGATTTTGACATAAAGATACATGCACATTTTAATGTTGTAGTTTAAGTTCATTTTTTAAAATTAGCATTTCATAAAAAGTTGTTCTAAATTCTACTGAGAAAAAAAAAATAGCAGTGTTTTCAACCAAAGAAGGAAACTGTCAGGGCCCATTTCCACTATCGCGAATTCGCATGCGTTTTTCGCATGCAAATTCGCATAGCAATACAAGTGAATGGGACTGTTTCCACTTGTCAGGATTTCTGAGCGTTTTTCTGTGCAGAAAAAATTTGCATGGCAGAGCCATCAGAATTCGCATACCGCATACTGCTTTGCGAATCGCATACAATGTATTTAATAGGAAATTCGCATGAGGTTTGGGTATGTGAATTTTCATGCAAATTCGCATGCATTTTCGCATAGAAACGATGGAAAAGCGCACCAGCACTGCCATGGTTAAATTCGCATACATCGTCATCCATAAGAATTCGCATGAAAATTCGCATGGACCCGCATGCGAAATTCGCATCCACATGCAAATTTTTGCCGCGACGATTCGCACCGCACAAGTGGAAATGCAGCCTCAAAGTTTTATACATACCTGGGGCTACTTCCAGCCCCATGAGCTCGGATCGCTCCCACGCTGCCGTCCTCAGTCTTCTCCATCTTCTGTACCGGGTCCCATTACTTCCTCCAGTCGCGGCCAGTCTGCGCAAGACAAGTATGCCCTCTACGCATCTCTCTGGCGGTTGCTATAGAGCTACGTAAATTGCGCACTTCACTTGTGTCAGACTGGCTGCGACTGGCACAACTAACAGGACCCGATACTGGAGTTGCAGAAGACTGGGGACGGGTAGCGTGGGAGCTATCCAAGCACATGGGGCTGGAAGAAGCCCCAGGTTTGTATAAAACTTTTATTTTTTCTCAGCTCTGGTACACTTTTAAAGGTTTCCAAGACTTACTGTTCAGATTCCGGGTTCAGCAGCCTTTTTGCAGGGTTCAGGAACCTTTTTGGCTGACATAGCCATAAACGCCACATATTTTAAAATGTAATTCTGTGAGAGCCATACAATATGTTTCAAACTGGCACAGTGTGCATGCGCAGCAGAGGGCTCACGTCCCTGGTGCCATGGTTATGTGTATACAGTTGATCCTCCAGGCAGCGGAAGTGTCAGACATGTCTTCAGCTTCTCTTGGGTTTCAGCTACATCCGCAATTTTCCCGAGAGCCAGACAGGAGAAATACAGA
The DNA here is from genome assembly GCF_040937935.1 of Hyperolius riggenbachi. Taxonomy (NCBI): domain Eukaryota; kingdom Metazoa; phylum Chordata; class Amphibia; order Anura; family Hyperoliidae; genus Hyperolius; species Hyperolius riggenbachi. Next base: position 80,422,743 of record NC_090656.1, read on the forward strand.
CTAACAGCGTGTACATATAGACTTAAAACTGACTTGGGGGTTGATTCACTTTGTAGGACAAGATCTCTGCACTTTGGCCCAATAGGCTGCCTGTCACGTGACAGGCAGCCTATTGGGCCAATCAAAGTGCAGGGATCTTGTCCTACAAAGTCACTGGACCTGACGGGATCCAGGGTGGGACAATTGGAGCAGCCGTTAGTTTTGGGGGAGCGCGAGTAAGTTAGCAGTGCACGCTACAGCAGTAGCATGCTTACTTTGAAAATTTTGCATGCGCTCTCACACTAAGGGCTGGTTCAGACGGACGTCTGCGTGGCGTCGCGTCTGGGGGCGTTGCAGCGGCTGCGCGGTCAGGCTTTCAGTAGCCTTCGGTCGCGTCGTGATGCGGTCGCGTTTTTTTCTTCCCCTAGGGGAACATTAGCCGTCGCGGTTGGCCGCTCCCTGGAAGCAACATGTCGCTTCCAGGGGCAGCCCGAATGCTTGCGAAAATCGGGACCCGAACGCCGCGTTCGGGTAAAAGCACGCAAAAGCTCGGTGTAAACGCTCCCATTCACTTGAATGGGAGCGTTTACCGCGACGTTCCGAATGCTTGCGGTAAACGCTCCGCAAGCGTCCGTCTGAACCAGCCCTAAGCTGTGCTGCTTGAGCAGTGTAGCTTAGTGAATGAACCCCTACTGATTTGTCTGAGCCAGATGTAGCCATCAAAAGACATCCACATCTGACTCCCTAGCCATAGGTTCCGTACTCCTGCTTTAAAGTATACCTGTAGTGAAAAGTGAAAAGGGTACTTGCCTAGGGAGGGGGAAGCCTCTGGATCCTAACGAGGCTTCCCTCTTTCTCCTCAGCAGAGGGGATCCACTACTGGCTCCCCCAAAAATCTCCTTATCGGCATTAATAGCTGAGCCTGATTGGGTCCGTTCTACTGCGTACTGTGTAGCGTCTGCGCCTGTAGAGTAGAGCGGACCCAATCGGGCTCGGCTATTTCCCCTGGAGCCTGAGCGGAGAGCAGCTAAAGCACATGCGTACACTGCCAATAAAAATATTATTGTCTCCGTAGTAGCGCTGTGCCACAAAACTGCCATCAGGCTCACGTTCATCCCCTGCACCTACCGGAATGCATGCTTTCCACGGTATGTGACACTCTACAATCTTTTGGCTTGTCACTATGTATGCCTACAAGAATTGGAAATAAAGCTATATCAAGCAGTGCCGACCGGCTTTGAAAATATTGTTTCTCCTGTCAACAAGCGGGGTCCCAGTGCTGGAACAAGCTGCCTGAGGAGGAGGGGTATCTCATTAGCACCCAGAGGCTTTCACCTCCCAAGCTAAGTACCCCCACCCCCCCTCGTGTGCACTTTTTTCCCCTTACTGAACTAGAAAAAGTATGCAAACCAAAAGCTTTGACTCTAGTGTGTGACTCAAAAAAAACTAGTAAAAAGCTCAACATGCCGTCCCTTCAGGTTCCCTTTTAAAGCCTTGTCCACGTGTCAGACAAGTGGTATGGCAGCATTTAGGACTTGATCCCTTGGGCAATAGTGCAGAGTTGATGCTGTGCAGGTACGTCACTAAACTCCAGGCTGGCCACGCATCTGTTGCTATGGAGTAGGCAGATGGACAAGGCCCGACCATGCCTACCATGGTTAGGGTGAGTGGGGAGATCATTGGGGATCACTAGAAATCTGGCATACATCTAACTGCATAGACCCAATCAACACATAAAGGATTGGACAAAAGGGTGGCTATACTAATTGAGAGTGGCATAAGGGAAACATGGCAGAGGGGGACAGTAGAAGGAGTATGCATTATAATTGTTGCCAGTATACCATGTAGAGCACAATAATGGGGATTCTGTAAAGCAGACAGCACTTCCTCATCCTACACTCGGCTGTCCCATCCATCTGCTATGAGCGGCCCTCCCCTGACTTATTCTCCTACTACACCTACTGCACCACAATGTGTCTATACCTCTGCTTACCTGTCCTATCTATCCCCACTGTGGGCTACAGTCTCCTGACCTATCCTCCTACCACAGTGTATTCCTATCTCCACTTACCTGTCCCATCTATCCCCACTGTGGGCTACAGTCTCCTGACCTATCCTCCTACCACAGTGTATTCCTATCTCCACTTACCTGTCCCATCTATCCCCACTGTGGGCTGCAGTCTCCTGACCTATCCTCCTACCACAGTGTATTCCTATCTCCACTTACCTGTCCTATCTATCCCCACTGTGGGCTGCAGTCTCCTGGCCTATCCTCCTACCACAGTGTATTCCTATCTCCACTTACCTGTCCCATCTATCCCCACTATAGGCTGCCCTCCCCGACCTATCCTCCTACCACAGTGTGTCTGTACCTCTGCTTACCGGCCCTATCTATCCCCACTGTTGGCTGCAGTCTCCTGATCTATCCTCCTACCACAGTGTGTCTGTACCTCTGCTTACCTGTCCTATCTATCCCCACTATCGGCTGCTCTCACTGACCCATCCTCCTACCACAGTGCATTCCTACCTCTGCTTACTTGTCCTCTCCATCCCTACTATAATATACCCATCCCCATTGATTCTACAATTCCATTGTATCTAGCTCCCACTATGGGCTTCACCTTTTCTACGACCCCACTATAAGCTACTTCTCCCTGTCCTGCTTATCCCCCTTCCGTCTAACCTTGTTATCCCACTGTGTTCAAATTTGTTCCATTCACCTATCTTATCCAGCTATTCTGTGCCTCCCCACTTGTCCCACAATCCTCAGACTACGTCTGCCCCATCCCCGACCCCAAACAACTCTCACCCATATTCCTTGCCTACCCACAAATCCCTGCCATTCACAGGTTCTACCTGCCCTATCCATTACCATGGGGTAACCGGGGCTAGCGTATAATTGCCTAAGGGTTGATTATAGTAGAGCTGTATGTCATCCTCTGTTTTATAGTTTATTATAAGTTACAGAAAGCACTTTTGACACACTAGTTTTACTTCACCTCCTGTGTGTCACACACTGATTACGCAGCTGAGAGATGGCATAGTTTACATAGCTCACTCCAGTTCCTCTTTTGTGTTTGTGGTCAATGTTCAACAGAACATGGAATAAATAAGGAGGTAGCCGATAGGCTGGGGCTGAGCACATGGACTGTAAGAATGCTTCTGTTCCTGGATTCTACTGGGATAGGAGTCTGACTCAGTGCTAGATAGCAGCAAGGTATTCTTGCCTGGAGGAATTGCTGTACGGCGTGTGCTGTTTAGGAAGTGACCCGACACAGCTCAACAAAGTTATGTTCTAAGAAAAGGTAACTTTTGTCATTGTACCTGTGATTGACATCAGAATGCGAAACGCACAGTTATGTGTGTAGATTGCTTTGATCTGATAATTTGAATGAGAATGTACTTCCTGTATATCAGATACTGTTAAGATAAGATTTTACAGTATTTCTATTTACTTTGGGTTGGAGGCCCTTTTATATGAGGGTGAGTTTATGGTTCCTGTAAGTATTGTTATGGATTAGCAGGTTATACGGGACTTCAGGTATGTCATGAGACCTTGCTTTTTCTATCTTTCTGAAATTCCTATGTACCTGGCATTAATGAAGATTCTTTGAGTATAATGGTTTGTTTTTTTTAGACTTGTAGGAAAGTCAGAAGTAAAATTACTACAGATCAAGGTTAAATGTCACCCTAAACAGTTTAGCCCCCGATCCCTGTGCAGACATGGTGTTCAGTTCATTGCCAAGCAGTGTGTGTTGCTGTACGCAGAGTAGTGAGGATGGGCAGGTCACATACTGCCGTAGCCACAGTAGGTAAATATGCCAATAGCCTAGAGATATTAGATTGTTAAAAGAGGTGGGCACTGACTTTATAATAGACTTTCACAGAAAATGATCTTTAATGGTCATCTCAGGATCCTTAATGTTCATGAACAGGAAATGATTGACATTTAGGCAGAGCCAGAGCACCCTGGAGACAAAGTAGGTGGATGCCTAGAGCCTAGAAGGTTTCCAGTTGCCTTTCTGACACATCTAACCACATCCAGCACCTCCTCCTACTAACAGGCAGTGGCACGCCAAAGAGCCAAAGGCTGCTATCTTGCCTGCCTTGCATCCTATTTTACCTTAATCTATTGCATATATGCTTTAAGGCCTCGTTCACATTAGACGCGTTGCTGTCCGTATTTCGGCAACGTGTGCAGGAGGCAGAAACACACTAACATCAGAAGTGCATAGACTGCACTGTCTGATGTACACATTACATACGTTGTGTAGCAGTGTGATACGCAAACGTACTGCTGCATGCATTTTTTTGAAAAATGCACAGCTGACCCATTCACTTCAGTGAATGGGATCAGCCATGCTAGGCATGGAAATGCAGATGTCCTGCGTTCGTACACGTTGCATTACGAACGCAAGGCCGTCTGCGCGTCATGTGAACGAGGCCTTATGCTGGGGATACACGGTACGTTTCTGTACCGTGTGTCGAGCAGCTGATCCGGCCAGCTGATAATATTCAGCTGGCCCGATCATGCCGCTCGACCCTCGCCCGCTCAATCCCTGCTGGCGGACAATGGCAGGGAATCGAGCAGCTGATAAGGAGCAGCGGCGGGGACGAGCGGTAATCGATCTGCGCGGACGAGTGGGGACGCGGCGGGAGTCGATCCGGTGGCTAATCGGCCGCTGGATCGACCCGTGTATTCCCAGCATTAGGTCGGTCACAGGCGTACGCACAAAAAGGGCGCCCGGACAAAAAGGGCGCGGGGTGTAAACGCTATTTAATAATTAATCATTAATAGCGTTTATAAAAATAGTGTGCTATATTTCGTTTACAAATAATGTTTTACAAAATTATAAATCATTAAATAATGTTTATGAAATCGGCAATTGTGAAAACGTTAATCTTCCCTGTTTCAAAAGTTAAACTTATAATTACGTTTATTAAAAAACCAATAATATGTTATAATTGTATATTATTGTGATAAACCTTCATTTATGGTTTGTTCTTATAATAAAATTTGAAAATATTCTTTATAACGATGATATAAATATAACTACGTTCGTAATAAGTGTTGTAAAACATTAGTAAGTATTACTAAAATTTTACTAAAACTATACCTAAGCCTACTCTCACACAGAACCTTCCCTGTACCTATCCCTAACCCCTAGACCCCCCTGGTGGTGCCTAACCCTAAGACCCCCCTGGTGGTGCCTAAACCTAAGTCCCCCCTGGTGGTGCCTAAATCTAAGACCCCCCTGGTGGTGCCTAACCCTAACCACCCCCCTTACTGATCGCTTTATTATGTGGATAATAATGTTTTACTAATTGTGGCTGCAAAAAATATATTGCAATTTACGTTACGTACTGATCGCTTTATTTTGTGATTAATAATGTTTTACAAACAGTAAGGGATAAAACTTTAAATAATGTTTCAATTAGTTAAATAAGATAAATATGTTTAGTATTTTTATAAACGTTATTCGGCACGGGTGCATTTTATAAACTTAAATCACCACAAGCACAGTTATAAATCATTAAAAATCTCCGGGCGCCGTTTGTAAACGTTATTTATCTCCGGCGCCCTTTTTTCCTGCTCGGCGCCCATTAAACGTTATTTATTATGAGAGTAAATGGCGGCGCCCTTTTTGTCCACTAGCTGCCTGCGCCCTTTTTTCCCGCTTCCCGGTCACAGTGCCTCATGTTTCTCACTATGGCCCCTATTCAATTAACTTTTTCTCCAATTTTCACATACAAAATCTTGTCACGCCTTAATAAAACATCTCTTAAATGCACAGTACAGCCCGGCGGACGTCCGATGACGTCAGAGTGCCGGCGTGGGACGCAGAAGTGCCAGGACTTGGAGCGCAGAAGAGCCCGACCTGGCAGCTGGCCTGGCCAGGTCGGGTCGGCCACCGGAGACCACCGGGAGCCTGCAGAGCGGCGGCGAGGGCACCTCCTGCCTGCCACGGGCTGGAGGAAGCCCCAGGTAAGTGGAAATTGATTTTTATTTTTTCTCCACCCTCCCTGAACCTTCCCTTTAAGCCCCCAACAAGCAAAGAAATGCCCAAAATAAGTTTGCTATTATTTCATCTACTTTTTAGAACAAAAAGTTTGTTTATTTATTACTATTTTTTTATTACTTTTTTTTTTAATTCGATTAAAAAAAATTATCTTCTGTGAGAAATCTCAGGAGAAAAGTTAATCAAATAGGGACCCGCGAGTTAAAGCCTCTCTCCAGGATATTTTTTTTTTTCTTAGTAAAGGTCTTCCTCCTTCCCCATCCTAGTTGCGTTTTGAATAAATTGTATAAAATGTATTTGAAGTGCTTTAATTTTAGCATTTGCAGTGTGGTGATATAACTGCCACCGCGTCACATTCTCTCTGGGGTTTAGTGGAGTAGCAATGCCTTGTGGGAGGGGAGGAAGTGCAACTGAAATGCCACCTCTCCCAGGGGGAGAATGCCGGCTATCACTGGATGCAGAAATTGCCAGCCCTTTCTCTGTATTTGGACGCAAGAAGTTTTGAATCAGGATGATACCATTTATTGGCCAACTTAGAGATGGATAAACAGTGAGCTTTCGACTTATAAAAAGCCTTAGTCGGACTGGTTCCTGACCAAAACTGAAAAACACAGCTTATATACACTGACATACAGAGGAGAAACATTCTTTAGCAAACATAAATGTAATTAGATGCCTTAACTGTTACTGAGGAGGCTTTCCCAGGCATCCTATCTAAATTGATAAGATCAATAGAATCCTCAACATGACATAAAGCAGACTCTAGTGATGAAGAGACATCGTAAATTCCGAATTCAAATGGTAAGAGAATTGTGGCATTTAAAGCCAGCACCTGAAAGCAAATAAAATGAATAGTGACAGTGAATTCCATCTTACACAGCATATGGCACAAAAATGAATGAAAAGATAGAAAAATTTAAATTAAAAGAATTGTGGCATTTAAAACCCATCGTACCAGCACAAGAAGTTAGAGTCCTTGTTTAAACCATCTTCTACAGTTTTGAACCAATGTATAAACTTAGTTTCTTGTGTTAGTCTCCTGTTTCCCGATTTGAAGCCACCCATTAATACAATGACGCGAAAATCGCTTAAACTGTGTCCAGGTAAACAAAAGTGTGTTGGTATTGGGAGATCAGTATATTTTGCAATATCCTTTTTCCTGCTGTTAATAGTGGATCTGTGGTGTGTCATGCGATCACGCAGTGGTTGACTTGTTTCTCCCACATAAATTCCTTTGGGGCATTTTGCACACATGATCACGTATACCACATTAGATGAGTCGCAGGAAAAGGTGCCTTGTACTTTGTATTCCTGTTGTGTACCTGGTATTAGTATCCTGTCAGTGGAATGGATGTGTTTACAGGTCCCACACTTTTTCCCTCGGCAGGGGAATGTTCCATTCTGTTCTGCACTCCTCACTATCATCTGCTTAAGATTGGGTGGCTGTCGGAACGCTAGGAGGGGAGGTTCAGGGAATATCTTTTTCAGTCTCTGATCCTTGTGTAGAACAGGATGAAGTTCTTTTGCAATCTTTCTTAAGATTTCCAGGCGTGGGTTGTAGGTTACTACCAGTGGGACACGGCTCTCTTCCTGACTCTGCTTGTACTCCAGGAGCTGAGTCCTAGGGATGTTGTTAGCTTTCTTGATTTGGGTCTCAGCCATTAGAGGATTGTATCCCTGTTTTATGAAATTCTTCTTCAGGTAATCCAGGTGTTTGTCTTTGTCATCCTTGTCAGAACAGATCCGATTGCATCTTATTGCCTGGCTGTAAATTATGGAATTCTTTATATGTTTGGGGTGGAAACTGTCATACCTGAGGTATGTGGGACGATCCGTCGGTTTGCGGTACATGGACGTTTGTAAGCTGTTCTCTCTGATGTATATGGTGGTGTCAAGAAAGTTAATCTCCCTGTGAGAGTAGCTCAATTTCAGGTTGATTGTGGGATGGAAGGCATTGAAGTTCCTGTGAAATTGGATAAGATTCTCCTCACTTCCAGACCAGATGATCAAGATGTCGTCGATAAAACGGAAGTAGGCCATGGGTTTTATGACAAGTATTCAGGTATTCTTCTTCAATCTTTGCCATGAAGAGATTTGCGTACTGCGGTGCAAACCGTGAGCCCATTGCCACTCCCATTTGCTGTAAATAAAGGTCCTCCCCAAAAGTGAAATAATTGTGGGTGAGAACGAATCTCATTAGTCCAGCAATTGAGTTTATAGGTGTGCCCAAACCTTGAAGATATTTGCGACAGGCCGCAATACCATCATTGTAGGGAATGTTGGTGTACAGAGACTCTACATCCATAGTGGCAAGAATGGTGCCTCCAGGCACTGGGCCAATGGCTGCCAGTTGGTTCAGGAGGTGTGTAGTATCCTGTATGTAGCTGGGTCTTTTACAGACTAGAGGCTTCAAAATGTTTTCCAACCACCCTGAGATATTCTCTGTGAGAGTTCCATTCCCTGAGATTATGGGCCTGCCTGGGTTCCCCTCTTTGTGGACTTTGGGAAGCATGTAAAAGCAGGCGGTTCTCGGCTTTTCCGGGATAAGAGTCTGTACATGAAGCCTGGTGTTTACGGGCAATTTCTTTACCATCCTATTGAGTGCCATCCTATACCTTTTTGTTGGGTCCTCCTGTAATTTGGCATAGTGCATGGTGTTAGACAACTGTCTTTGTGCCTCCTGGATATAGTCACTGGTGTTCATGATGACTATGGCACCCCCTTTATCCACTGGTTTAATAATAATGTCCTTATTCTCCTTAAGGGGTGTGATAGCTTGACCTGATTGTTTCTGTCTGTAAGAGAGCAATGACTTCCCTAACTCTGTATCATTATGTGCAGCCAATGAGATGACACTAAAAGGTCCCAGCAATACAGGGGCAAATTGTCAGGTCTCTCACTTCATAAACGTGACGTTAGATGCCTACTGGGCTCGACTGGTTACTGCTGTCAAGTACAAAATACAGGTGAAAAAATTAATTGCATATGGGCCCTGGTCTCTTAGAATGCTCTTGAGCAGAAGGCTACATAACATAGCCTAGGCTAAACATCACAAGGAGGGTGGGGATACTTACCAATGTACAGCAATACAAACCTATAAATGATTGAAAATAATGAATTGGTAGCTCCTCCCCCACTCCGCATGACTGCACTGCAGTATCTGCATTGATGTAAAGGCCCGAAGATAGCATTGCAGCTTTATAACGAGCCTTCTCTGCAGGGCTTTGGAGGTGGAGCAATTTTTGGGTACCTGGAGTCAGAGGTTTCATAAACTGAGGGGTTGGAGTCGGATGATTTTTGCGCCCACTCCATAGCCCTGCAAGGGCTGTGAAGTAGGAGTCGGAGAGTCTTGGCAGTTTTGGGTACCTGGAGTCAGAGTTTGAGTCGGAGTCGGTGGTTTCATTAAATGAGGAGCTGGAGTCGGATGATTTTTGTACCGACTTCACAGCCTTTCTTCACTGGATTCTACTGGCCGGATGCAATCCAAGCAGCAAGAACATCAGCCAAGCATATAGCAGGGGACATTGAGTCACACGATTGGTTATGAGACACAGTGTAAGCATATACATAAGCCTGCGCTGTGCAGGATGATGGATTCTAGCCTGTTGTATATACAAAGCGGAGTGCAGCGCTGAGTGATTTATACAGCTTGCCTGTCTCTAAGCTGAGCCAATCCAAACAAGCAGAAGAGTGACTTTTGTAAAGGTAAACATCACATGTACAACATATTCTCAAATCAGGGTAATATATTCAGCTAACTATAACAGTAAAGCCAGCAATAATAATGTATAGATTTGAATAGCGCCTGTAATATTTTCTTCTGCAAATAGCATGAGGAGGACCAAAGGCAAATGTATTGAAATACAGCGGTAAACTGAACTTGGACAGCAAGTTTCCTCCCAGATCCTAAAAACACATAGATAAGTCGATTGGCTTCCGCCAAATTGTCCCTAGACAACAATGGACATGACTGTGATACGGATTGGATTGGGGGGCCCCTTTGAGGGACAGTTAGTGACATGACTGACTCCCCCTCCCCCCTCCTTTGTGCTGTACTTAATGGTCTTACTAGTAGAGGCTAATAAGTGTGTTCGTATTGTTCTTAATTGAGCATTTTTTGTATGTTAGGATTCATTTTAATCAATTTTGTATTCTGTATTTTTAAGAATTTTCTACCTGTATACCTTGTTGCTTAAAGACCTCCTGTGCCTCCTGCGAGAGCAGTTTTAGCTAGTGTTGGGCGAACAGTGTTCGCCACTGTTCGGGTTCTGCAGAACATCACCCTGTTCGGGTGATGTTCGAGTTTGGCCGAACACCTAATGGTGTTCGGCCTTTTTAGTTCGGGTTCACCCGAACTACTCAATGCCCGCCGAACAGGGCCCCTGTTCGGCCGAACAGGGCCCTGTTCGCCCGAATACGGCCCCCCTATGGGGTCGCAGGCATAAGGGGGGAGCATGCCCCGATCGCGGGGGGGGGTCGTAAATTCCTCCCACCCCCTCCGCTAGCGCTCCCCCCTCTGCCCGCTTCCCCATAAAAAAAAGTTTGCGTAAAGTTAATAGTACCTAGTGGTGGCTGGCTGGCTGTGGTGATGAGATGAGTGAGGAGGAGTCCGATCGACTAAGAGACGCGTTGAGGCCGGGCAGCGGGCGGTTCAGGGGTAGTACCCTTGTGGTACTTCCGCCCTTTCTCTGACCTCACGTCCTCTACGTGATGACGCATACGAGGGTACCGTCACGCGTACCCTCGTATGCGTCATCACGTAGAGCGTCATCACGTAGAGGACGTGAGGTCAGAGAAAGGGCGGAAGTACCACAAGGGTACTACCGCTGAACCGCCCGCTGCCCGGCCTCAACGCGTCTCTTAGTCGACCGGACTCCTCCTCACTCATCTCATCACCACAGCCAGCCAGCCACCACTAGGTACTATTAACTTTACGCAAACTTTTTTTATGGGGAAGCAGGCAGAGGGGGGAGCGCTAGCGGAGGGGGTGGGGGGGAATTTCCGCCCCCCCCCCCTGCGCGCGATCGGGGCATGCTCCCCCTTATGCCTGCAACCCCATAGGGCCCCCAAAAGCGGCATGTTCGGTGGTCCCATTGACTTCCATTGAGTTCGGGGTTCGGGCCGAACATGCCGAACATCTGGCCCATGTTCGGCCTGTTCGGCCCGAACCCGAACATCCAGGTGTTCGCCCAACACTAGTTTTAGCTATTACTACGGAGCGAGTGTAAGACTCTAATACGCGTGAGCTGATTTGCCTGTCCAGTATGCTATTCTTCAAATAAAAATGGGACTTTTATATGGACTGGTTGAGCGGATCCTTTGGGGTTCACTAAACCGTGCTATGACAAATGGCACTCCTTATCAGAGATAACACGCCTTATCAAAGTTAACGCCTTATCAGAGTAGTATAACGAGCGCTACGAACCTGCAGGGGCTCGGGGCAGGACAAGTGCCATTGCCAATTAGCAAGTTCGTAGCGCTCGCTATGCTACTCTGATAAGGCATGTTAACTTTGATAAGGTGTGTTATCTTTAATAAGGCATGTTATCTTTGATAAGGCGTGCTATCTCTGATAAGGTGTGCTATTTGTCATAGCACGGTTCAGTGAATCAACTCCTTTTTCTTCTTCTAGTGACTATGTACTCTGCACAGCACTGCAGAAGAGGTCTGCATTATCCTCCTCATTCTTTCAGTCGACTCCAATTCTTCTTGACCATATGTACTTCTGCACGCAAGATAGTCACTGCTTTTTTCAGTTGTTGCATAGGCATGTTCATAGGTTCACATATATTATTTATCAATCTTAGCCAGTGTCGTCCTCTTAATTAAGGAAGGGCGACACCGAGAGCCTGATATGGTGCAGTATGTACTGGATTAAGTGGGTGAGAAGTGATTGTAAGGTTTATACTCACAAGTCTGGGTTACCTTCCAGGTAACCACTATGTAGGCAGGTGGGGAGAATTAGACCTGTCCCCACTCAGGATTAAGAAGTCGCTCTCTGTAGTTCGGAAGAAAAGGGGCCAAATCCCCTCCACCAGGGGTGGACTCAAATTGTACGCAGTAGTACAGAGGCGCCAGTAGTGTAAAATATTTGTTAAAAAGGTTAATGAGGGAGGTTAGTGGTGAACTTACCTCCCCAATGCCAACACAAGGTAAAATTGATTTTTTTCAACAACAAAAATTTATTCACATACTCCAAATTAGTGCAACGCGTTTTGTGGGCACATCCCACTTCATCAGGCTATGAAACAGGAGTATCACAACTATGGGACAGAGGAAACGATAAAAAAACTAAGTACCCTCATGAAATAAGTACACTTCCGGTATAAGTTTCTATGTATACATTAAACACAGGAATTCAAAAAATACAGAAACATAAGGTAAAAAGAAAGCTTGTGTTGTACAGTTATATTTGTTTAGATTGTCTAATATATTCATTCTGACATTGTTTATATATGCCTTCAATTTTTCCTCACATTAAAGCGGACCTGAACTCTTGCACAACGAAAAAAGATCTAAAGCAGTGGTCCTCAAACTACGGCCCGGGGCCGATTGCGCCCCCCGAGGTTTTTTCACTGATCCCCAAACACAAAATGTATAACTTATAGATGTGGCCCACTACACCTTTAAATATCAGCGACCCGCATATACAATAGCAGTGCTGGCACCACCCATCCGCATACTGAAGAAGCCAGTGAGCAGTCATTTGCTGGCTTCCAATCCAATTCTGCATCAGGTGACACTGCTGTCCAACTGGATGGCAGGTTGTGCACCAGGCAGTGAAGCATACCCAGGTGACAAAGACGTTGTTTGAGCGCCGCATGACTGAATGGCTGCTGCTGGGAGTTCTCCTCCGGGCATGATGGAGGGGAATCAATACCTAGATTCAATGTAATGTTTTTCAATATCATTTTATGTATGTTCCGGCCCCCCAGCAGTCTGAAGTATGTTGACCTGGCGCTTAACCAAAAAAGTTTGGGGAACCCTGGTCTAAGGGTTCATATACTTTTTGCACGTGCATTGTCAATGTTTACATGGTGTTTTTAACCTATTTTGGTACCTGGAAGTAGAAACTACGTCCAGGAACCATGCGCGGAACCATGCGCGCTCCTGACCCACGGTTCATTAGCCAGGCAATCAGTGAATCGGGCTATGGTGCCCGATCACTGATTCCTCTCCCCCGCTGAAAAAGCGACAGCTTCTCTCGGAAGCTTCGCTTTTTCTGGCTGTTGCATCTCTCTAAGCGTATGTTACGCTTAGAGTGACGTCATGTAAACAAACTCATGGCCGCCATCTTGTGGCCAAAAAGTAAAACTACAACTAAAAGTAAAAAAAATAAAACTCAACACACATTTACATTATAAAACTATTGTTTACATCCCACCCTCCCAAAAATACCCAAATAAAATGTTTAATATAAAAAAAAAAACTGTAAATATTTACCGAAGGGTCTAAACTTTTAAAATATCAATGTAAAGATGAAATATTTCTATATATTTTTTTTCTTTTAAACTTGTAAATAGTGATAGATGCAAAACGGAAAAAATGCACCTTTATTTCCAAATAAAATATTGTCGCCATACATTGTGATAGGGACATAATTTTAACGGTGTAATAACCGGGACATATAGGCAAATACAATACGTGAGTTTTAATTATGGAGGCATGTATTATTTTAAAACTATAATGGCTGAAAACTGAGAAATAATAATTTTTTTTTCCGTTTTTTCTTGTTATTCTTCCTGTTAAAATGCATTTACAGTAAAGTGGCTCTTAGCAAAATGTACCCCCCAAAGAAAGCCTAATTGGTGGCGGAAAAAACAAGATATAGATCAGTTCATTGTGATAAGTAGTGATAAAGTTATAGGCTAATGAATGGGAGGTGAACATTGCTCAAGTGAAAACGACGGAACGCGAATGGGTTAATAAAAACATGGAAACATTTAATGATGTGTGTGGTATTAGATTGAGCAGACTGTGATTGTCTATTGTTGTGACTTAGATGAAGATCAGATCACATTTTATGATCAATTTTTGCAGAAATCCATATAATTCCAAAGGGTTCACATACTTTTTACTGCTACTGTAAGTGCCTTAATTGTCTAGTAGCTAGTCTAATGAATCACTTTAATTCCAGTTACAGAAACAGGACAGTATTGCTTACCATATGGCCAATATTTCACAAAACACAAAGAATTTATGGAGTAGTATACAATGGCCCAGGTGCAATTCACTTTTTCTCCTGAGTTTTCACCTAGGTCAGTGATGGCTAACCTTGTAGTTCCACCACAGCTGGAGTGCCAAATCCCATCACGCCTCTGCCTGCACAAATTATGCTTAGAGCTGTCAGAGTATTGCATTGCCTCATGGGACTTGTAGTTCCACCACAGCTGGAGTGCCAAGGTTAGCCATCACTGACATAGGTGATATTTTTAAACTTGTCAGTAAAATGCCTTTCAAGCCAACAGAAAGCAAGTAAAATACTCAATAATTGTGATAGTACCTTTTCACCTACTTTTTGGTACTTTTTGAGTTGAAGAGTCCTAGAAAGTTATTTTAAATCAAAGATGAAAAATTATCTCTTTGGAGAAGACTCAGGTGAAAAAGTGAATTGCATATGGCCTCATGAGTCTTATTATTAACTTCTAAAGAACGGACACATGGTAAAGCACTCTTGGCTGAGGTCAGTTGCTTGGGGGGCCATCACTGCTTAGAATCTGGCATGTGTACAGTGGCCCGTTGGGTCAATGTGAAATCCAGAGTGCTGTGTTTTTTGTTTTTTTTTCTTAGACAACCACATTGTTCTTGTCAACTCTCCTTTCTTTGAAGCTGCTCAATCATGCTCAGTGCTGTCATTACTGGTCCCCTGCCGTATTAGCTGAACACTTTGCTAGCCTGTAGGATAGGGAGGCATTTGTACTGGACTCAGAGCTAAACTGTTGCCCAAAAGATCCCTGCAGGTGACAGATGTGTTTGTGTGTGCGTGCATGTGTGTGTGTATACACACGTTTACTCAGTGGCATATTATGTGTCTTACTACAGTAGTCATTTATAAAGACTGGTTCAAACACTAAAGAATTGTTAGCCATGGTGGCAAGTCAGTGCTATTCTTGCTTGAGTAGCTGCTCTGCCATACATGCTCTGCTTTTTTGGCAATCAATTTTGAAGTGACTTTCGCATCGCTTTTGTTTATACTTTCTACAGACTTGCAACCACTGCAAAATTCAGTGCATTTGGGGGTTTCTTTTCCTTTTTCTATTTCAAACTAAAAAATACTGAAGTCATGACAGACCACTGAATGGGTTCAGTTGGGGAGGTGCAACCCTCCTAGTGAAACTAGCTGAACTCAACAATCCAGGATGGCTGGAGAGCCCAGAACAGGGACATTAGTCCTATATTCCCGAAGGCTCAAACTCCTCATAACAGGACTTTAAAACAAAAAGGGACAGATAAGAAAAGTGGGAAGGAAGAGTAAGAGATAGGAGAAGAAAAGACCATGGAACCTAATACTACCGGAATTAAGTAGAATGTTTAGCATGAAGGACTATCCGCTACCTGTGATGGCTAGGTAAGTTTTCCAGGGCTTCCAAATTTTGTCCACCTTCTCTTGTTTGCCCAGAAGGATACCTGCAAGCTGTTCCTGAATCATAACATTTGAAACTCTATTTTTCACCTCATCAAAGGGGACAAATTGTTTCCTCCATGCCTTAGCAATAGTTTGCTTAGCTGCAACAAAAATGAAATGAGCAAGAGTCTCCTGAAATTTTGTGAGAGGAACGATGGAGAAATGAAGCAGAGCGGACCATGGATCTCTATGCAACTGAGTATGGAAAACAGCCTGGAGTAACCTGTAGACTTTAGACCAGAAACGAGATTACATGGAACAAGACCAGAAGGTATGTAAAAGGTCCCCTATTGTTTGGCAACCCCTGAAACACATGCCATTCCCACCAACATGGACCAATATGGCTGGAACCCAGTACCATCTCATCATGACATTCAAGAAGGACTCAACTAGGCCTAGATTAATAGAGACATGAAAGACATTTTTCCAGGCTATAGCCCAGTCTTCTGAGGACTTGGAACCTCGTAGGTCAGTTTTTCTTTTCTTTAACAAATCTTTCCAGTGTGAAATAATCCGCTTGATAACATCATAAAAGCGCTTTCAAGACTGCTACCTATTGGACAGAAGAGTAGCCAAGCAGCTCGGGGTGACCCAAACCACTAGCAATGTACAAGGGGATAAATGAGACCGAAAAGCCTTCCTACTAAAAAGCAATGCTTGGTGTAATTTGCCTTCTCAAAACAGAAGGAAACTTGCAATAATTCAGCTATAAGTGAACATTTGTGGTTACCCACAATGCACCACTACTGAATTTGCAAATTATCTTGATTCGCCCCTGTAACCCAGGCGAGCATCCAGAACGGCTGGTGTATAGCAAGCCTATAGCTTTACATTTTCGCTGAAAGGCGCTCTGTGGTGTGAAACTGCCCTTACTGGTGTGATCAATAGTGACTGACATCCCCAGGGGAATAGAGGAATGTGACCAGGCTGAAATCCCAAAACCTTATTATTATTGACTACAGTGTTCAGTATATCTTGGAATGTTGATGCACAGATTGCTGAATGAGTGGCCCTCCTCTTGCTGAATGACTGGCCCTCCTCCTGCATGACACTGATTCTTTCTGCTACACCCTGCTGTTGGCCCAAGTCACAAGAATGGAGAGTTTCATTCACCAGTGGGCGTTGTGGTTCATACTGACCCTGCATTCACCAGTGGTTGTTGTGGTTTATACTGACCCTGCATTCACCAGTGGTTGTTGTGGTTTATACTGACCCTGCATTCACCAGTGGTTGTTGTGGTTCATACTAATCCTGCATTCACCAGTGGGCATTGTGGTTCATACTGACCCTGCATTCACCAGTGGGCGTTGTGGTGTTCATACTGACCCTGCATTCACCAGTGGGCGTTGTGGTTCGTACTGACCCTGCATTCACCAGTGGGCGTTGTGGTTCATACTGACCCTGCATTCACCAGTGGGCGTTGTGGTTTATACTGACCCTGCATTCACCAGTGTGCGATGTGGTTCATACTGATCCTGCATTCACCAGTGGGCATTGTGCTTCATACTGACCCTGCATTCACCAGTGGGCATTGTGCTTCATACTGACCCTGCATTCACCAGTGGGCATTGTGGTTCATACTGATCCTGCATTCACCAGTGGGCATTGTGCTTCATACTGACCCTGCATTCACCAGTGGGCATTGTGGTTCATACTGACCCTGCATTCACCAGTGGGCATTGTGGTTCATACTGATCCTGCATTCACCAGTGGGCATTGTGGTTCATACTGACCCTGCATTCACCAGTGGGCGTTGTGGTGTTCATACTGACCCTGCATTCACCAGTGGGCGTTGTGGTTCATACTGACCCTGCATTCACCAGTGGTTGTTGTGGTTTATACTGACCCTGCATTCACCAGTGTGCGGTGTGGTTCATACTGATCCTGCATACACCAGTGGGCATTGTGGTTCATACTGACCCTGCATTCACCAGTGGGCATTGTGGTTCATACTGACCCTGCATTCACCAGTGGGCATTGTGGTTCATACTGATCCTGCATTCACCAGTGGGCATTGTGGTTCATACTGCCCCTGCATTCACCAGTGGGCATTGTGGTGTTCATACTTACCCTGCATTCACCAGTGGGCGTTGTGGTTCAAACTGACCCTGCATTCACCAGTGGGCGTTGTGGTGTTCATACTGACCCTGCATTCACCAGTGGGCGTTGTGGTTCATACTGACCCTGCATTCACCAGTGGTTGTTGTGGTTCATACTGACCCTGCATTCACCAGTGGGCATTGTGGTTCGTACTGATCCTGCATACACCAGTGGGCATTGTGGTTCATAGTGACCCTGCATTCACCAGTGGGCATTGTGGTTCATACTGACCCTGCATTCACCAGTGGGCATTGTGGTTCATACTGACCCTGCATTCACCAGTGGGCATTGTGGTTCATACTGATCCTGCATTCACCAGTGGGCATTGTGGTTCATACTGCCCCTGCATTCACCAGTGGGCGTTGTGGTGTTCATACTGACCCTGCATTCACCAGTGGGCGTTGTGGTTCAAACTGACCCTGCATTCACCAGTGGGTGTTGTGGTTCAAACTGACCCTGCATTCACCAGTGGGTGTTGTGGTTCATACTGACCCTGCATTCACCAGTGGGCATTGTGGTTCGTAGTGAACCTGCATTCACCAGTGGGCATTGTGGTTCATACTGACCCTGCATTCACCAGTGGGCATTGTGGTGTTCATACTGACCCTGCATTCACCAGTGGGCGTTGTGGTTCAAACTGACCATGCATTCACCAGTGGGTGTTGTGGTTCAAACTGACCCTGCATTCACCAGTGGGTGTTGGGGTTCATACTGACCCTGCATTCACCAGTGTGTGATGTGGTTCATACTGATCCTGCATACACCAGTGGGCATTGTGGTTCATAGTGACCCTGCATTCACCAGTGGGCATTGTGGTTCATACTGACCCTGCATTCACCAGTAGGCATTGTGGTTCATACTGACCCTGCATTCACCAGTGGGCATTGTGGTTCATACTGATCCTGCATTCACCAGTGGGCATTGTGGTTCATACTGACCCTGCATTCACCAGTGGGCGTTGTGGTGTTCATACTGACCCTGCATTCACCAGTGGGCGTTGTGGTGTTCATACTGACCCTGCATTCACCAGTGAGCATTTTGGTTCATACTGACCCTGCATTCACCAGTGGGCATTGTGGTTCATACTGACCCTGCATTCACCAGTGGGCATTGTGGTTCATACTGACCCTGCATTCACCAGTGAGCATTTTGGTTCATACTGACCCTGCATTCACCAGTGGGCATTGTGGTTCATACTGACCCTGCATTCACCAGTGGGAATTGTGGTTCATACTGACCCTGCATTCACCAGTGGGAATTGTGGTTCATACTGACCCTGCATTCACCAGTGGGCGTTGTGGTGTTCATACTGACTTTGCATTCACCAGTGGGCGTTGTGGTTCATACTGACCCTGCATTCACCAGTGGTTGTTGTGGTTTATACTGACCCTGCATTCACCAGTGTGCGGTGTGGTTCATACTGATCCTGCATACACCAGTGGGCTTTGTGGTTCATACTGACCCTGCATTCACCAGTGGGCATTGTGGTTCATACTGACCCTGCATTCACCAGTGGGCATTGTGGTTCATACTGACCCTGCATTCACCAGTGGGTATTGTGGTTCATACTGATCCTGCATTCACCAGTGGGCATTGTGGTTCATACTGAGCCTGCATTCGCCAGTGGGCATTGTGGTTCATACTGACCCTGCATTCACCAGTAGGCATTGTGGTTCATACTGAGCCTGCATTCGCCAGTGGGCATTGTTGTTCATACTGACCCTGCATTCACCAGTGGACATTGGGGTTCATACTGACCCTGCATTCACCAGTGGGCATTGTGGTTCACACTGATCCTGCATCACAAGTTGTTTGAAATGAATGACCAAAACATCCAATCTATCAACAAACAAAAAAAGAAAGCATCAATGCATTATTGGATGTGATAAATGATTGATCGATCTGTGTATCAATTAATGGTTTTCAGCCCCTTGCACATTACTAAAACAGATCTGATCAGTGAGTCACAGCTAGCCATCTAGTCGCAGTTTTCTGCCACAGAGTAACACCACCAAGTGTCAAGCATGGTGCTACAACCGCTGCTATTCAACTGCATTTGAAGGAGGATGGAGGCAAATGGAACAGCGCACAGTTCAGCCGTCCGTCTGAAAGAGGCCTAACCCTTCTAATCCTAACCAATGGACCCCTTTTATCGTCTTCACTTGGGAGTAGATGCACCAGAAGTCAACTATAGTGCCTGTACAACAGCCAAGCCCCAGGTAGCTTCTGTTTTTCATGCCACAAATACAGGACAGGACAGTGTTGCAGCGTATTTTTCAATTCATAAGAGTAATGGGTAGACAGAAAAACGTTGGCACTGCAGTGCGTGAAGGAAGTGGGTTTTGATCCAGCAGTTACAGGATGTTCACCTAGATCACCTGCATGGCATAAAGGTGATGAATTGTAGTAGAAGACAAGAATGGAGGTTGGCACGGCTGCCAAGGTCTTAATAAAGTCCTTGGGGCATGAAATGCTTACATCAATGGCATGGGTGCTGCCTAAAGATATAAAAAGTGTTCATACCAAGCTGCGGTGCTACTTAATAGCCTTACGACAGTTTCACGCTGTCGGCGCTTCTGTGGAGCCTCCGTAGAAGCGGAGACGGAAACTCAGCCGCTGTTAATCATTTTCTACACTTGGACTAACCCATTGAAGGCAACACACTATGGCACTTCTGTCTGCGAATTTGTTAGGAACACTGTGGAATTACAATGTTTTATATACACATTAGTATTTTTAATTAACCCATGCAGTACATAGAACATGAGGGATAAAATGGTGCCCAGAGGTATATAAAATTGGACTAAAACTAAAAGTGGAAAAAGAGGCGGTCCCTGCTCTGCTATTTTTAATGTTTGGCAATATTTGGCCTGAGGAAGTGGGCTTAGACCCTCGAAGCGCGTTACCCATGCATAATAATTCCATTTCTATCTGAAGTTGTCTTTATTGAGGTTGGCCACCTCCTTTTTCCATTTTAAGTTTTTAATCTAATTTTATATACCTCTGGGTGCTTCTTTATACCCCCTGTGCTTCTCGCCCTCCGTTGGAGGAGTGTTCTTGGCCCCACATGACGCTGACACGTTTGGTACCTGGTGTTTTTTCTATAAAAGAGTGACCGTTTCCAGCACTTCCTGGACACAAAAGTGGAGGCGGGATTGTGAATCTCCACCTGCCTTATGTGGTCTGTTGTCCCCCAGTGCAACCCACATTTGTGAGTACTACTATTTCTACTTCTCTGCGTAATTCTCATGTTGGTTACATATTGCGCTATTTGGGCTCCCGTTGTCTCTGTGCTTCCCTTTTCAAGGTGTACAGTCACCACCTCTTCAGTTCATATAACAGAACTGAAAGCACAGAGTTTAACACAGTGTTTATCTGAGACATGAAGCGGACGAATCTCCCTTATCATTGATTCAGTATAGAATCCATAATGATGTTAGCAGCTGCCTGACTGCACTCAGAGTGTTGGCAAAGTACTGGAGGCCTGAGAAGTTCATTTATTATTATTATTAATGGTTACAGAAATGTTTTATTTTGGTCTTATTTTTTTTATTGATGGTTGTCACTCATACTCTTCCCTGTCACTTATGCACTTAACTGTAATTATGTTTTTTAAGCGCTTTAGGTGGGTGGGGACTGTTTAGGGAATGCATGCATGTGGATTGACTGATCGACAGATTAACACATGCCTGTGGTGTAACACACCTTGGAGTACATTGTTGACTGTAAATGAAATTACGGGACAGGTTTATTATCCTCTTATTATGTTCCTTATCCTGTGAGGGTGTTGTGCATCACTCTCTGCATGGATCTCCTACACTTTACATGTTACTCCGAGCTGCTATGTGTAGATTGACTTCTCATGAGCTCAAGTTTTTGGTCTCAACGTCTCAATAACCTTGTAAAGAAGACACAAGGTGACCTATACTGAGAGTCACTAATTGTAGTACTGGTGACCTCATGGAAGTCTTACATCATTCAATTGTTACAATAAACAATTTGTTAGAGGCCTATGATGAAAACCAGCCCATCTCCACTCTGGTCAGGATATAGTTGGGTCCCCTTCTTAGTTCACTTTCCAAAAGAAGTACTAGGTGATGACCAATAGCCAATGACCAAAGCAAAGCTCTGACTAAAAAAAAATAAAAAATTACTTAGCCCAGTAGAGGGAAACCTCTGGAAGATCTCCAGGCGTTTGACCCTCCTCCACCCCACCACTGCTTGCTGAGGCCTTCATATTGTGGCTGTGTTTTTGTTTTGTTTTCTTGTGTAGGAGTGTGACTGCACTGCACAGGGGCTTTTATGGCCAATGCCTGTGCAGTAGCACAAAGCCGCTCATGTACGGAGGAAACAAATGTGCACAAGCGGCTCCATGCTACTGTGCAGGTGTGGGCTGTACATGCACCTGGACAGTGCGGCCACCATTTGCTCATCTCGTCTGGGTTAGCCCTGACAACCTCTTTTTCATTAGAAATTAAAATGGGAGAAGCAGGCGACTGACCACGTTGCGTCACTTGATCTCCATCAAAGTGTAGCAGGAATCTGATTAGGAATCGGTCAGATTGCTGCTTTCTTAGATGCAATGCAAAGTCTGCGCTAATTACACACAGGATCTCCCTCACTTGACTAACATTTTCTGCCATACCCAATTCTTTCGATTGACAATGTTTCTGGAATTGATAAGAGGTTTACTGATCTGCATTGTGGGGCCTACAAGTCACTGTCAGATTTGATCAGAAAGATTTTATTTCTGAATGGATAACTGCACATTTCTGCTGATCTCCACCTTGTAAAATTGTCCAGGCCATGATTGTCCTTAGCGTGGGGCACCACTTTTGCTTTCCCTGGCATGTTCATATCAGTTTGTTTGTTTTTTCTTTTGATCACCAGAAGAAAATTGCTCAGAAATGAAAGATTGCATGAGAGAGACATTTTTTACATATTTATGTTGACACGACCGGATCCGTACTGATTGGGACAGTGTTGGGAAGAATCCGTTAGTTACATTATTGTATGTATTAATTAGAGGGCTGATAGAGTGGTAAGGTTCCCTAGACTACACTACCACTTTTGCCTCTTCATAAAAGACACTTCACGTTCCCTGTAATGCTGATCACACGTGGACAGAATGATCTGGTGGAAATCTGTTAAAACAATAGACTTTGCCAACAGTGCAAGTGATCAATGTAGTGTTCAATCATTAGACATTGTAATCCTTAAGCCACCTGCATTTTTTATACAGTTAGTCTATGTAATGAAGAACTCCAGAGTTTATCTGCCAGTGTGTGGCCTGCCTAAAATCTAAAATGTTAGAGGGTTCTCAGCTGAGGGGCTGCCGCGGCTTTCTGTACTGATTCTACTGGTATTATAGTGGCTCAAATGCATTGCTAAGTGATCTGGAGTGCCAAATAAACTTGGTCAAATCTACCCCTCCCACTCAAAGCTGCTCTGCACCATGCTGCCATCCGTCCTCACACCTCCACAGTAACAGAATATGTTGCTAGCCTGTAAGCTAGGGACGTGTCTGTACAGCACCCAGCCCAGAGCTGTTGCTTGTGGAAACGTCCTGAGCCTTCCAGGGGACAGTAATTGTGCGAGTATGCTTTTTTAGATTTCCCTTTGTGGAGAGAAACACAGGTTGATTTGTATGTTGAAGGTGTTCCCAGGTCAGAAATGAAAGTCCCAATAGATAGATATGCTCAGCTGTCTCGCAGAAACAGGCAGATCTCAGATCTTTCATCAAATCCATTCAGAGACCAGACTGCCTACGGTCAGCTTAAGTGAGCTTTGCCATGGATATTATTGCCTCTATCTCAGCTGACGGGCCAGTATGTGAGGAGGGGACACAGTGGGCATATACAGATGACATTTGTTGAGGAAGTAAGAAGGTTTAGATTACATCCCCTGCCTGTTCTCAAGTAGCTGACAGACAGTCGGGGAGTTCCGTATATAGATAGTCATGTGGAGAAGTGACACAGCTGTGCCGTAGATGTGTTTACAAGATGTGTTTTTCCTCTCTAGTTGAGCTGTGTGTATACGACATAGAGCAGATCCTGGAGACCAGGACGTTGCTTCTTTAGAAGTGTACGCATAAATGCCAAGAGGGAAACATCTACTCAGCATGAGTGCACTAGCGTGAGCCCTTTGGCGGACCGCGAGTGAACGCCGTGAAAACATTGCAGGAGATTTGGGCACAGCCTGCGCCATCATAGGCCGTAATAGGAGTTATGGCTATACCGGTAGCAGTGCTCAGTAAGTAATTTGGGCGCCGCCAAGAGACGGAGCACAAATCACTACAAAAAACAGTGTAATTCGGCCACCAGCAATAGCTGGAAGCCGAATTACATCTTACCCCCACTATCCATGGCGGCCTGGAGGGAGAATAGTAATTTACGCCTCCAGGACTTGTGCAGGAGCAGGGTAAGCTATTTATCGGCGTTACCCTGCACCCAAATCTCCCGGCGGCTGATTCATAGGCACGCCTACAGGGCACTACAATGACTGCATTTGGGCTTTGGGCACTTCCTTTGACTTTCTCAAGATCTCACTGGGAACATTAGGCTACAGGAAAAGTGATCCAAGCAGGCTGATCACCACTGAGGAGGCCAGTGATGTCAGGGGACACCTACACATGACATTTCTGGATAAAATGAGCATGTGTCTATATTGTCATTTTGGAGGAAATTAAATGCATTTCCGAAGTGACGGACGTTTGACCCGATTAGCTGCATGTTTGTTTCAGGTAGGTGATTCAGACACTACTGCAGCCAAAGAGATCAACAGGGGACTGGTATTCTTTAAAAGGAAATAAATATGGCAGCCTCTATATTACTCTCCCTTCAAGCCCCTTTCACACTGGCGCAGTGCGTTGGCCTGCTTTACCGCAGGCCAGCACTCCGCCAATGAAAGTCTATGGGGCCTTTCATACCTGTACGATGTGATGCGCTGTGGCAGAAGTAACGTTTTTTGAGGCTCGGCCGACGAAAGTGCATCACCACAGTGTCGGGCATCTTGTGTGGCGACGTGCGTCGAACCAGAAGTCATGTAAATGTAAAACTTTTGCCACATGTATTCACATCGTGTATTCGCTGAAGCGTGTTTTGTTGATACACTTCCGTGCAATTCATCTTTTCGGCCACAGGAAGTGAGCGCTAGAGAGTGTCACTTCCTGCTTGCCTGCTGGCAGACAGTGGCGGCGTTACACTGGGGCTTACCCAGGCTTAAGCCCCAGCTGACAAGCTGTCAGCCCCTGCAAAAGCCCCCCCTCCGAAGGGTTGCCAAGCAGCAGGAGGGGTGGAAGCGGAGAGAAGAGGAAGCCATGTGGACAGCGGTGGAGAAGGGGGGCCGTCTCCCCCCCCTTCCCTCACCTTGGGGCTCCCACTCTCTGCCTCGCTCCCCCCTCAGATATCAGCGGCTGGCGTCAGAAGACTCACTCTCTTCCCAGCGCGGCTGATCTGTGCGCCGCTCTGGTCTAGTCTAGACCAGAGTAGCGGCGCACAGATCGATCTCTCTCTCCCGCGCTGGGAAGAGAGGAAGTCTTCTGACGCCAGCCGCTGATATCTGAGGGGGGAGCGAGGCAGAGAGTGGGAGCCCCAAGGTGATGGAAGGAGGGAAGACGGCCCCCTTCTCCACTGCTGTCCACACGGCTTCCTCTTCTCTCCGCTTCCACCCCTCCTGGGGACACCTATACACATGGTAAGTCCTACCTACCTATACTGGGGATAACTATACACCTGGCTACATATACTGGGCACATGTACCCCTGCCTACATATACTGGGCACATATACCCCTGGCTACATATACTGGGCACATATACCCCTGGCTACATATACTGGGCACATATACCCCTGGCTACATATACTGGGCACATATACCCCTGGCTACATATACTGGGCACATATACCCCTGGCTACATATACTGGGCACATATACCCCTGGCTACATATACTGGGCACATATACCCCTGGCTACATAAACTGGGCACATATACCCCTGGCTACATATACTGGGCACATATACCCCTGGCTACATATACTGGCACATATACCCCTGGCTACATACACTGAGCACATATACCCCTGGCTACATACACTGGGCACATATACCTCTGACTGCATACACTGGGCACATATACCCCTGCCTACATATACTGGGCACATATACCCCTGCCTACATATACTGGGGACATATACCCTACCCCTGGCTACATATACTGGGCACATATACCCCTGGCTACATTACTGGGCACATATACCCCTGGCTACATATACTGGGCACATATACCCCTGGCTACATATACTGGGCACATATACCCCTGGCTACATATACTGGGCACATATACCCCTGGCTACATATACTGGGCACATATACCCCTGGCTACATATACTGGCACATATACCCCTGGCTACATACACTGAGCACATATACCCCTGGCTACATACACTGGGCACATATACCCCTGGCTACATACACTGGGCACATATACCCCTGCCTACATATACTGGGCACATATACCCCTGCCTACATATACTGGGGACATATACCCTACCCCTGGCTACATATACTGGGCACATATACCCCTGGCTACATATACTGGGCACATATACCCCTGGCTACATATACTGGGACATATACCCCTGGCTACATATACTGGGACATATACCCCTGGCTACATATACTGGGCACATATACCCCTGGCTACATATACTGGGCACATATACCCCTGGCTACATATACTGGGCACATATACCCCTGGCTGCATATACTGGGCACATATACCCCTGGCTGCATATACTGGGCACATATACCCCTGGCTACATATACTGGCACATATACCCCTGGCTACATACACTGGGCACATATACCCCTGGCTACATACACTGGGCACATATACCCCTGCCTACATATACTGGGCACATATACCCCTGCCTACATATACTGGGGACATATACTCTACCCCTGGCTACATATACTGGGCACATATACACCTGGCTACATAAACTAGGCACATATACACCTGGCTACATATACTGGGGACATATACCCTACCCCTGGCTACATATACTGGGCACATATACACCTGGCTACATTACTGGGCACATATACCCCTGGCTACATTACTGGGCACATATACCCCTGGCTACATATACTGGGCACATATACCCCTGGCTACATATACTGGGCACATATACCCCTGGCTACATATACTGGGCACATATACCCCTGGCTACATATACTGGGCACATATACCCCTGGCTACATATACTGGGCACATATACCCCTGGCTACATATACTGGGCACATATACCCCTGGCTACATATACTGGGCACATATACCCCTGGCTACATACACTGGGCACATATACCCCTGGCTACATACACTGGGCACATATACCCTGGCTACATACACTGGGCACATATACCTCTGACTACATACACTGGGCACATATACCCCTGCCTACATATACTGGGCACATATACCCCTGCCTATATATACTGGGGACATATACCCTACCCCTGGCTACATATACTGGGCACATATACAGCTGGCTACATATACTGGGCACATATACCCCTGGCTACATATACTGGGCACATATACCCCTGGCTACATATACTGGGAACATATACCCCATATACCCCTGGCTACATATACTGGGACATATACCCCTGGCTACATATACTGGGCACACATACCCCTGGCTACATATACTGGGGACATCTATATCATTACATGCATTTACTGGTGAAATGCTGTCTGTCATTATGTGCATTAACTGGTGAAACACTGTCTCTCATTACATGCATTTTGTGTTGAAACGCGGTCTCTCATTACGTGCATTTACTGGTGAAAGGCTGTCTCTTATGTGCATTTAGTGGTGAAAGGCTGTCTCTCATTACGTGCATTTACTGGTTAAAGGCTGTCTCTTATGTGCATTTAGTGGTGAAACGCTGTCTCTCATTACATGCATTTACTGGTGAAAGGCTGTCTCTCATTACATGCATTTACTGGTGAAAGGCTGTCTCTCATTACATTCTTTTACTGGGGAAATGCGGTCTCTCATTATGTGCATTTACTGGTGAAAAGCTGTCTCTTATGTGCATTTACCGGTGAAAGGCTGTCTCTCATTACATGCATTTACTAGGGAAAGGCCGTCTCTTATGTGCATTTAGTGGGGAAACGCTGTCTCTCATTATGTGCATTTACTGGTGAAACACTGTGTCTCATTACATACATTTACTATTGAAAGGCTGTCTCTCATTACATGCATTTACTGGTGAAAGGCTGTCTGTCATTACGTGCATTTATTATTGAAAGGCTGTCTGTCATTACATGCATTTACTTCATATTTTTTTTTTCTGTAACTACATTAGCTGGTAGAACTACTTTACAGTTAGCCCCGCCCATGTGATGTCATGACCACGCCCACTCCGGTCGCTGCACGCCCCCCCTCCCCTTGAGCCCCGCCAGCCATTGTGCCCCTTTTAAACCCCCCCCCCCCAAAATTCTGAAGCTGGAGCCGCCGCTGCTGGCAGACGGAGATTACCGCGTACTAGCGTTGCAGTGTAATGCGACCCTAGCATCACACCGCAAGGAAAACGACGGTTAGCAGTGTGAAACCGGCCTCAGTTTCCCTTTTAATGTTTGTACAAAGCTTAAAGAGAGCCTGAGGCTAAATAAGTTTAAAAAGCAATTGCTTATCTAAGGAGAGGGAAGCCTCTGAATACTCCAGAGGTTTCCACACTGTCCTCTGGTCCCCTGCTGCTTGCAGGGAAACTCCTTAACATCGGGACCATGTGCTCCTCTTCTGTCATGAGCTCAACCGCACCTGCGCAGTATGGCCATGCAGATGTAGTACAGCCGCGCTCATGCCTGAAGGGGTCACAGGAAGGCATGGGAAGCCTCCTATAGGAACCAGAGGCTTCCCTCTTCATAGGTAAGTATTTACGGTACTTATTTTTTTTTTTTTACCTTGAAGAACTGTAACCAACGACTGACCTTCATCCCAATCAGTAGCCGATACCCCCTTTCCCATGAGAAACCTGTATGGCTGATATTGTGGTGAAACCCCATCCACAGTGTGATGTCAGCACCATTCGATAATTTTTGGATAGTCTGTTGGCCACAAAGTGGTCTGATGTATGGCCACCTTAGGTGAGTATAGTTTGAATGGCTACAGTAGGTAGTTACTCATATTACCTAGTAGTGGTAAGATGCCCAATAATGATACAATCTTGATTGTACAACCTTTCCACTTTTATTTAATATAAGGAACTACCTAAAGCCTCCATTCAAAGTAAATTCATTCAGTTTACCCTTCTACATAGGTTTGGTAAGATTGTACAGTCAAAATTGTATCATTAGTGGACACCTCTAGAGTAATTAAACTGTAATCTTACAATGCAGCAATTAGACGTGCTATGCACCAGCTGCATGTATGGAAGTACTATGGAAGAGCTGCGGATCCGGATGACGGACAGGTAATGTAAAAACGCACACATGTACATTTATACACTGGGGACACATCGCTGGGGGCTTTATCACGTTCATCGCTCGGTCCCGATATTGCTGGTCATTACCGCTGTGCACCCGATCAAGCAAATCGGCCCTATATTGTGCAGCATGTCCAACCAAATCATGCAACCAATTTTGTCCTGAAATTGGTCAATTCACCGATTGGGTATGCACTTGGCGGCACAGATTTTCATTCGATTATAATATCGGATGGTCGATCAGCCGCCAAGTCGCCTCATGTATGGCCACCTTTAGGATGATTGTGTTAAACTCTGGCCAGCATAACACCAGGGTTTCTACTGCATTTGTTGGGCTAATATTTTGGTGTTCAGATGAGCATACCTGATGTTCTTTTATAGCAATATCATAAATCATGACTGAAGTGAATGTAAATACTGTATCCATTTATTCTGATGCAACAGCAGCAAAATGACACTTGAGTCAAAAAAAAAAACTGTCAGCAAATTTAGCAGATGGCCTTAAATGTAATAGTGAGAGAGTAAAAGGAATTCTAATCCAGAGAAAATAGAATAGCTTTATCAAGTGTTTTTTGTTTTTCGTTTAGTGTTCTTAAATAAGGAAAATATTTTCATTCTAGATATCATGACTTCTAAGAACTTGTAAGCTTTTATCCGCGCTTATGGAAATGCGATCGCAGGGACAGCAGGCAGTGCATAGACTGCCCTGTCTGATGTTTCCATACATACGAAATAAACGTTAGTAGGGCTGCGTTGCCTTTAAATATCACTAAGACCTTAAAACTGGTTTGATGAGGCTCAAAACCACATCAAAATTGCCACCACAATTCCTTAAATTCCTGCTACAGCCAAAGAGACCACTTATAGAGGATATAGAATAAAAACAATCAATTATATGGAAAAAATCACAGCAGCATAATTGGACCTTACTGCAGCCAACAGTCTACAGACTTGTGAGTCACTTCAATACAGTTCTTTCAGACCTTACTGTAGCCAAAAAGGTTTTCCTTGATCAGGTTAACCAAATAGTCAACAGTCACAGTGGAGTCACTTTTTTGGGATCACTGCTTCACTTTTCCAGATATTACAATAATATAGATCGCTGAGCTGCACTCACCATAATTTCCTATAAAACATAAATGTGCTGCACATAGCGTAATTCTGTTATGACATCACAATTACCCGAGTGATAGTGAGAAGTGTGACACTCGGGAATCCGATCCCCAAAGTAGATTGCGCTCACAATTGTAGCCATCTCAGAAAAAAGGTGGATCTAGCGTTTTGGCTTAAAATCACCCCACTGGCACTTCCAATCTTCAACTTTGCTTTAATATTCGGATAGAAGTTTCCATCATATACAAAACATAAAAACATAATGTAGAGCCATCATAGTGTAATATAGCTTAAACATTTAGAATCGCCCACGCATCAATTGCGCACTCACATATGTTGACTTGGGTCGTTGCACATCATATATATCTTAGCAGTGGGGTCTGTCCTGGCATCTAGATGGGTACGGCGTCCCGTGATCCCTCTGTCTCCATCTGCCTTGGCTCCCGTCTCCCTGCTCTAACAGACAGTTTCGGCTTTCCTCCGCACGCAGTGACGTCAGACACACATGGTCGTAGCTCCGCCCTACGCGTTTCGTCCAATTAGACTCATCAGGGGCTGTGGTGACTCACATTCACCACTGAATCACAGTGCATGGTTGCTTACACTTTGGGGCAATTGCGTCCGCGATCTTATTCATTATAATGGGATCGCAAGGGCCGCCTTGGGGAACCACGTGCAACGCAGAGGTTGCTGACACACGTCTTTTGTGCTGCATATGGAAACGAGCCCTGAAAATGAATATCATAATAAATAAGCATTGCAGGCATACTTTTCTATCACATGTTGCCTTCTCTCCCATTCAGCAGTGGTGGTTTATATAAGGGTTTATTTCTTTATTTACTTTTGATTTTAGAATTTCTGAAGCATTTTTGACAGGCCTCGTATTCCGTATTTGAACTGGATTTAATGGAGCTGTGGAAACTGGTCTTTCTGGTTGCTTTGTACAGCCTCTTGTAACTACTTATTTGAATCGCATGCTTTTTAGAAAACGCACATAATGGTAGTCTGTGGGCTGCACAAAAAATGCATTGGTGTGTGTTTTCCAGTGGATTTTTAGAAGGGTTTTTAAAATGCTCAACAAGTTCATTCTTTCTTAGGCCATCCCCCCCCTTCAAACTCTCGTCACGTTTTACTCCTTACTAGATAACCTAAACACGCACTGCCGTATGTATACTGCATACTTCCCCACCTCTTGTTTCCCCCCATTCCTTTAGATTATAAGCTTGCAAGGGCAGGGCTCTCTCACCCTTTTGTGTCTCGGAATTTGCTTTTCATTTCTCAGCTTGCACTCTGTTATACATTTTGTTCATCATGTTACATCTGTCATGGTAATCACCAGTTCTGTATTTTGTACCAGTGTCCATATTTGATGCACAGTTATCATTATCTGTATCATTATGTATCTCATTACCGTTTTCCTACTTTGTACAGCACCACAGAATATGTTGGCGCTTCATAAATCCATAATAATACTGTATATAGAACGCATGGGTTCTGCATGCAAGACTTTTCTATGCGTTTTTGAGCAAATAAGGTAAAGGCTAATTTGAAAATGTTTTTTTTACTTGTTAAATATGAATGCTAATTATAAAGCCAAAATGCATAAAAAATGCCCATGAAAAAATACAAAAAAAAGCCCATATCAGAAAACTGATGGTTTTCTGCATGGACAAGTGTGACGTTAGCCTCAGAGCAGGTGCAAGGATTGTCGCTTGCAGGTTTTCGGACTATATGCACATTCATGTGCGAAAATATGTGCGCGATTGTCCATAGCAGGTCAGCAGAAGCTAACAGAAGAATGTCTGAAACTAAATCTAGACAAAACGGAATTTATGATCTTCCCACCCCGGCCATCCACGAACCTCCCAGATGTGCATGTCACTGTTAACCACACTACCATTCGCCCTACCTCTCAAGCCCGCTGTCTGGGTGTCACCCTGGACTCCGCACTCTCCTTCACTTCCCACATCCAAAACCTCACAAAGTCCTGCAACTTCCACCTTCGTAACATCTGTAAGATTCGCCCTTTCCTGACCTCTGCCACCACCAAACTCCTCATCCATGCCCTCATAATTTCCCGCCTTGACTACTGCAATGCCCTGCTGTCTGGTCTCCCTATGACCCGAACAGCCCCACTGCAGTCCATCATGAATGCGGCAGCCAGAATTATCCACTGCTCCCATCGCTCCACCACGGCAGATCCCCTCCTAGAATCCCTCCACTGGCTTCCTATCCAGTCCAGAATCAGATTCAAGATACTTACAAATCTGTCCACAAAACCTGTCCAACCTACATTTCCGATCTTACTCAGAGGTACACACCTAGCCGCTCACTCCGCTCTTTCAATGAACTTCGCCTAACCGCCCCCCGCATCACCCAGTCCCATGCACGCCTCCAGGACTTCTCAAGAGCTGCTCCAACACTATGGAACTCCCTACCTCCACCCATTAGGGCAGCCCCCTCCTTCAACATCTTTAAGAAAGCCCTCAAAACTCACCTTTTCACTCTGGCCTACCACCCCTCACAAGTGCTCTAAACCCACAGCTGAACTCTGGTCCCCTACCCTTCGTGTCCTTACCTCTCCCTCTAGATTGTAAGCCTTTGGGCAGGGTCCTCCTCCTTTTGTGTCCTACCTGATCATGCACCTCCCTTACTGTGAACCCATGCTATGCATTTGAGTGAACCTAACTTGCCTAATCCCCATGCTTCATCCAGTGACTGACTAAGCATTACCTTGTACTCATACTGTGCTGTGTGATCTGGTTTTCTTGTATTCCTGTATTGTCATATTGCTGTATGTCACCCCTAAATATTGTCTGTAACCTAAATTAATGTTCAGCGCTGCGTAATATGTTGGCGCTTTATAAATACAATTAATAATAATAATAATATAATAATAATAATGTGTGCAATGTTCAAAAAACTGCCGCTAGCTGTCCAAATTTCAGTCGACGTGTGCAAGCATTGCATTTATGGTTTTGCTCGTAATGTGAACAGATGTGAATCGCCCACTGATTTGCATTGGATGTGCATCGCTGTGCATTAGTTAGCGTTTGCCGATGCGTTGAAATGCGTGTGAACTCTGCCTAAAACTTCAGCAACAAATGTACCTCTGTGTATTTCCAACACTGCCATCTAGAGGCTGATCTATAAACCTATCTGCGGAGACCAGTTGCTGCACTTAGTAGGTTCCATGAATTTCCAGCGACCTTTTGTGACCCCTTGCTTTGATTTCTTTCTGTCACATGACTGGGACAGAACAGACTTTTACTATGTGAAAGGTTGCCATACAGAGCCTCTATTGCCAGCCCTCCCATTCTTGTTTCTTTCAGACTTCACAAAGGTGTTTACTTGCATGCCTCCTTTGTCCCTCTGCTCGCCTGGCTTTCACACTCAGCAGACAGATCACATTGCAGAGGCTGCTGTCAGACCCTGCAGTATCTGGCAGGCACTGCAAGGCGATGGAACATGACTAGTGACATTACAGGCAGCAAGACCTACAGACAGGAAATGGGGGTCTCCCAGTAATGAGTTCCAGGCACCCACAGCTGAAACAGAGAGCACATCCTTGGAAAATACTTCTCTACTGACAACTCTGCAGCATTCGGCTAGTCTGTAGGCTGCACAGGGAGAAGTGTGTCGATCCTGGAGGTAAAACTAACCAGGCAGGCTCCTCCTGGATGAACTGGTCGCCTGGTATTTGCTAATACGCTGTATTAAGCAGGGTGATTCGTACAGCAGGCGGCTTCCAGTTAAATTCAGTTAGAGGAATCATCCCTGAAGAGCCTGCAGGAGGCACACAGCTACTCAGTAAAATGTGATCACCTCTTAACGTTCCAAGATTTCCCTTTACTACTCAGAGACACGAAGCAGGCATCTCATTGGACAAAGGCTGTCTCCAGCCAAAGAGAGCAACCGGGTTTCCAGGAGGAATTTGATTTGCGAAATGGACTCCAAGAATGGATGTTGAAATCGATATTTATAAACATTTCACGTGGCTGAAAAGGGTGAGTTTTTATCGTTGTGTCTCGAAGGGGAGTTAATGGTTTAGTGTTTTGTTAAGCCGCTTCTGACTTGAGGCATTTAAAGTTTTCTCAGCGCTGCTTTGATTGTCAGATCCACAGGACTTCAGTGACAAGGGCTCTTTGTGGTAGCTTGCTTTGTTTTCTCTGCAGAGACTTTAATCAAACTAAAGCTAGTTACATACATGTGACTGGAAAGGGCACTTTGTTCCTTTATGATAAGCTTGCTGCTATCAATATGCCCAAAACTAGGGCAGCCGATCGGCAACTCTCTCCCGCTGTTCTCGTGAATATTGAGTTCGGGACAGATGTATGATGACCACTTTGGGTATTCGTCTGTGTGGGGGTCCCACATCACCTGATACGCCGCTTTGGATAATAAAGATCCTGCAAGGTAGATGTTTCTTGGACAATCCTATGACCAATGGTGTGCAGTGGGCGGTCTCTTGCTTCTCTCCCCCTAAGGGAATGGACATGGGCATGTTTCATATGATATAAGGCTCTTAAAGGACAACTTAAGTGAGTGGGATAGTGAGGCTACCATATTTATTTCCTTTTAAACAATTCCAGTTACCTGGCCTATCTATTTGGATGCAGTAGTGTTTGAATCACACACCTGAAACAAGCATGCAGCTAATCTTTTCAGATCTGACAATAATGTCAGAAACACCAGATCTGCTGCATGCTTGTTCAGGGTCTACGGCTAAAAGTATTAAAGACAGAGGATCAACAGGGCTGCCAGGCAACTGGTATTGTTTAAAAGGAAATAAAGATGGCAGCCTCCATGTCTCTCTCTCTTCAGTTGTCCTATAAGTGCCCAATTCACAATGCGAGAACTTGTTGGTGCTGTATAGTCAAGTTAACATTTCTAACTAAATCCCGCACACTTTCTATCTACCCCACCACTAAACTTTTCCACTTCAGCTTTCCTAAAACTAACCTGTCACCTATCTCCTCTACCTAACTCTTAAGCTACATAGAAAAAGACTTTCATGGCCTGAAATTATTGTTTCTGATTGTTTTGCGTGACAGTGTACAGTGTACCCGTATTACATGATGTCTGTGACCTCTTCACCAATCTGCTTTGTTGGAAAATCTACAGCGGATTGCTGTTGTAGCCTTCAGGCTCCTGTTTCCATTTGGGCATATCACTGGTAAACGGTCACCTGAAATGTTCATGAAAGGTGGTACTATTATTCCCTTTTATAGTGTGAAGCTGGGCATTCATTATGCAATTATCACTTGGTTTTGTTTTTGATCACCATTTGATCAATATAACTAGTGATTATTTTTCGACTGATTAAAGCAGGGCTGTGGAGCCCGTACAAAAATCTTCCGACTCCTCAATTTATGAAACCACGACTTCCAACTCCGACTCCAGGTACCCAAAATGGCCCCGACTCCTCGACTCCGACTCCAACTCCGACTCCTTAGTCTAATACTTAACAGGGCTATGGATTTGTACAAAAATCATCCGACTCAGACTCCCGACTCTGACTCCTCAGTTTATGAAACCGCCACTCCAACTCCGACTCCGTGTGCCCAAAATTGCTCCGACTCCTCTACTTCAACTCCGACTCCACAGCCCTGGATTAAAGCCCAACATTGCAGATCAACCTTTGGATCAATTTTTGCCCTTGATATCAATTGCAAATGTTTTTAACAACTTCAATCTACAGCGTTAGGCGTTTTGACTAATTGAATGTCTAATAAGGCAAAAAAAAATGATATAGTGTGTGTATATATATATATATATATATATGTGTATATGTGTATATGTGTATATGTGTATATATATATATATATATATATATATATATATATATATATATATATATATATATATATATATATATATATATATATATATATATATATATATATGGTTACCTTAAATCCATATCCTGCACATAGTTTTACCCTTTTCCTGTATGAAAACCTAGCTCTACCCCCAACCTTTTACCTTAAAGTGGACCTGAACTCCGTCTCAGCTCCTTAAAAGAAAAAAAC
The DNA here is from genome assembly GCF_040937935.1 of Hyperolius riggenbachi. Lineage (NCBI taxonomy): Eukaryota > Metazoa > Chordata > Amphibia > Anura > Hyperoliidae > Hyperolius > Hyperolius riggenbachi. Next base: position 80,459,107 of record NC_090656.1, read on the forward strand.
ATTTCTTTGTTGCAGCTGATACAAATCCTGCTATAAATCTGCAGTGTGTCTACTTGCTGTTTTCATTGAAGCAGGCATAGGGTTAACATCCTGTGTTTACAGATAAGCTGCTCTGCTGAGGCAGTGGAGAATCCTGAGCTGACACCACTGAGAGATCAAATTACAACTTGTGGTTAGTCACCAGATTAGGGGGAATTAGACAGGCTAAACTCTCTAAGTACATGCAGGGTACAGCTCTCTGTTTTCCTTCTGTCCTGTGGAAGAGTTCAGGTCCACTTCAACCATATACATGATACATCCTAACCTATCAGTTGAGTTCTAGTCAAACTAACCCTTTCAGCTACTACCAAGTAACCATAGATTATAACCCTACACTGATCCTAACCTGACCCCAACATCCTAAAATCCTAACGCCAGGGTGCCACAACCTTCCTAGCCCGGGATACTTGCGATACCTATTGGCACAAAGATAATTGGCATCCCCAGGCTTGTGCCAGAAGAGACTGGAAACCAAGATGACTTGTTTTATATTTCATATGCTCCTCTGTCTTCATGGTTGTCACATGTTCTGCACAGCCTACAGCTTTATAGTCAGTACTTACCTTCCATACATGGCCCTGTGAACACCGCATGACGACGCATCAGTTTTGACACATATACTCCTTACTTTAGCTCTAATCTGTCCATAGCCTAAGGGCCCTTTCACATTGTGGTGGTGCGTTGCGGAAATTTACCACACTTTACCATTAGGGCAATGAAAGTCTATGGGTGCTTTCATATTACCTGCGATGCGCCAGAAGTGCTTAATCTAACGGGCTTCCAAAACTACGTTACAGCGCGTATCTGCGTCGACATGCAGCGGACCGGAGGTCATGTAAGTCTATGGTGACGCTTGTCAGTGTGAAAAGAGACTTCAGGTTTTATGCGTCGCGCATGCACGGGAGCATTTTTTTTTCAATACACTTCCACGCACGTTATCACTTGATCAGCAGGAAGTGAGCGTAACTTCATGCTTGGCCGGACGTTAGATGGGAAATACCGCTTAGTAATGTGGTATTACAGGCCTATTTCTGTCAGTGCGGCTGCTGCGTCACACCGCCAATATGCAGTGGGAAGCCGGCCTAAAGATCATGGTCTGTGGCCAAAAGATAGAGCCCTCTCAGATCAAAATCTTATCAGAGAGAAATCTATCGGATCAAATCCCTCCACATATTGCACATAGATTTTTAAAATTCTATCAAACCGCAGTTCTATTTGTCTAGTTAGACGAATAATTAGCAGGTTACCGGCGGTGGGGAACGGAGTATCGGAGGAGAATGGCGCGGGACATGACAGCTGCAGGGGGACTGTTAGAAGCTCCCAGGTAAATGTCAGTTTTAGCTTTTTTAGATACCAGAGAACCCCTTTAAGATGTGCTCTGTAGTGCAGGATGCTCAAAATGTTGAATTTCCATCCCATGGCAAGACAAAGTGGTCAGACTATCCTGTATGCTGCCACCTCTCTGACTTGTGTATCTGCTGGTGGGTGGGTGGTTAAACATGTATACAGCTGATTGTACCATTTGTGCCATGGGGAGCAGAGGGAAACCTGTACACAGATGCACTATGTGACTCAGGAAAAGCAATAACGATTGCATGTGGTTTTGCTGTTATTCCAGAGATCTGTCAGATGACAGGTGTCTTCACCTACCTGTAAACTTTACAGCGTCACCTGATCCGGCCAAATAGAACACCTCACATTGACTGCTACTGACTCACTGGGCTTTTTTTCTCCACTCTTCCTTATTATTTACGGCTCTTTCCCCCTGTCTGGATTCCATGGTTATAGTGCTGTGCCTTGGGACACGCAGGGTTAATTGCTAGATTTCACTGGCGAGCATATGAACAGAGCTGCTTTGTGTTGTCCTTCTAAAAGTTTTCCCGGCTGTTCAGTTTCGCTGGTTGCTGAACCTGTTTTCTGTTCAGGAAACTTTGCGCTTGTCTACAAATTTTTGCTAGCGGAGGATTTTCTTTGATAAGGCTTTGGTGGCAGACTTTGAATCCACATTGACTCGGGGTTTAAAGAGGAACTCTAAGGCCCCATTCACACTTGCGGTTCGAGTCCGCAAGTGTCTGGCGGCGCCCGGGTCCGGGGGCCGCAAAGAGACCGTACGGGTCTCTGCGGTGGCCACAAGGCGGCACAAGTCGCGGATCCGGAATGTATCAGTTCCGGCTACAATAAAGCAGCCGGAACTAGATACTTTGCAGTGCCAGAAAGGCACCGCAAGCATGGGGGATACCGGCGTGTAGTCCGTGCCCCCCAAGTGGCATAGGACCGGTGCTGGAAGCATCCGGTCCTATTGCCAGTGTGATGAGAAACATCACGGACTGAAAAATAGCGCATGTTGGAAAAAAAGCCGGACCGTCCCGGAGCTGCGTTCCCAGATCGGATCCGGATCCGGACGGCGCACGAGTGTGAATGGATACATTGATTTAACAATGTATCCATTCACCATCCGCTGTGTACGGAGCGTTCCGGGTCCGGGGAAGCCGGACCTGGAACGCAAATGTGAACTGGGCCTAAGCTACAGTACATACATCAGTTGTACCAATGTGTGTAAAGTTAAAAGGTATTATTCTACCTTTTGCTATTTTATTTGTGGTGTTTTCCTGCAGTATGGCTGCACTGCCTGTGATGGGTTAAAAAAAAAAGCTATTTACACACCTATTTATCACCTGAAGTAATCATTTGAGGTGATTGCTGATAGTCTCCTGTAGGTACAAGTGTTCCCCAATGTTGGGACCCTTTTCAGTGATTTGCTAGGTTGGATAATGCTTGATGCAATAGAACTGCGCAAGCGCCAAATGCACCCAGCTGGGGGAGCCTGCCTGGTAGGGTCGCACATGCGCAACAAAGTGCGACTTCACCAGAGTTTTGGGCAGTATTGCGGGAGACAGGAGTCACCTGGGGAGACTGCGAGGGACTGAGCGGCCTCAAGGTAGCCCCAGGTAAGTTTAGAACCTGAGATTGCTTTCATCTCAGGTTCACTTTATGGCTTGGTTCACACGTAAATATGTACATTTCCGGTCCATTCCTGTCAATGTTTGCATCAGTTTTTTGATCAGTGTTACCTGACTGTACTGGAAATGTACACCTGTGTGGCAGGTGTCCTTGGCTCCCTTCCACCACATCCCCTCTCTCTGAAAGCAGCAAGTGGGCCCCTGATGTAACCAAGTAAGCAGCTATTGGTATGTGTTTTTTTGCAGTGCTGATGGTACTTGAGGACAGGGTTGGAAAGCCCTGGCATAGGGGCACTTTCAGTACTTTTACATACATTTCCTGATGTACAAAAAGCCACTGAAGTCCAGAGGTTTTGCACTACAACTTTGAAACTATTGATTGCACAGGCTTTAAAGGATACATCCGAGGAGTATTAAATAAAAAAAAAAATCCACTTACCTGGGGCTTCCTTCAGCCCCTGGCAGCCATCCTGTGCCCTCGCTGCAGCTCCGCTCCCCGCCGGTGGCCCGGAGTCCCCTCTGGTACCAGAGGCCTAAATGCGTTTCAGCACGTGTCTCACGTAGTCGCGCTGATGTCGTCCGGACTGTACTGTGCAGGTGCAGTAGCTCACTTGCGCATTACAGTCCAGAGAATTTCAGTGCGACTCAATGAGCCGCACGCTGGAGCGCAGGAGAAGCTGACCTGGCAAGGTCGGCTTCTCCACCGGAGGGGACTGAGAGCCACCGGAGCTGCGACAAGGGCACAGGACGGCTGCCAGGAGCTGGAGGAAGCCCCAGGTAAGTGGATTTTTTTATTTTGATACTCCTCGAATATTCCGCTTAAAGATCTCTCTCCAAAGGTGGTCTTCGGGTGCATGGAAGTATCTGGGTTCAATTTCAGGACGACTTCTGGCTTGTCCCGCCCATCTAAAAATGTGTTCAACCCCTCACTTCCCCCAAGCCATGCAGTTAGGCAGATGAGCGTAGGCTCACCTGTCCGCTGGTGCGCTCCTTCTGTGTCCTTTGTCTTCTCTCCATCGTCACTGGGGGTGCCTGTGTCCTGTGACCTGACAGTGTGACATGGTCACATTACATACATACATACTACTGGTGGGATGTTCTACGTCGGCGTGAGTCTATGCCCTTCTATCACACTCTGCCCGGGAGGGGAAGACTTTTTTTGGGGGAAGACCATCTGGGGGTCTGTCGGTTGTCCTGAAAATGGACCCCCACGCACCCAGCCCCCCTCCCCCAGTCAATATTTTTAAAGTGTGTCCAAGCAATGATGCAGGCAAGATGTGCAAAACCTGTGGACTTCTGTGGCTGTTTGTACATCACGAGGGAGCACATTTTAGATGGGGGGGCATGGCAGATGGTAGCCGCTCCACAGGTTTTCAGTAATTTCATGGTGAAATCTATAAAAAAATCTATGTACAGAAAGTAGTAACAGATCCCTCTGTGATCAGATTTTGATCCGAGTGGGATCTATCTGATGATGAGATCTGGGGTATGGTCAAGTATAAGTGTATGGCGGCCTTTACCGTGCACTAGAATAGTCTTCTTTTGGACAATTCCTGCTAGAGAGGGCAAATACAATCACATAGCCAGGACTCCATTCAGAGGGGTGCTTTGTGTTTGGGATGTTTTGCCTTTTTACCATAAGAAAGGAGAAACAAAAGCAACTGGCTGTTGTTGACATTTACTTGTTTGACTTCCGAGCTGTAGAACCACTTAAACAAGACCAGAGTAACTCTGAGAGCGAACTAACACAATGCTTACAAGATAAATGACATGTCAGGGATCCATTAGTTGTTGTTTCAACCTGTGATCCTGACCTTTTGTGCCTCATATGACCTATAATCATGAGACATCACAGACGAGTAAAGCCATACACTCATAGCCTGCCACTCAATGCGGCAAAACAATCGATCCCTCTCATATCGGAATGTGATCAGCGAGGGATTGATTCCAACCACTCACAGCACATTGATATTCAGTGGATTTCAGAAGGAAAATGATTGAAAATTGGTCAAACTGCAGTGTCAGACTGTTCGATGCAATGCACCACTATGGCCTGTCAGATCAATAGTTTTGATCAGCATTCAATCTCTTGGACATAATGGGGTAATACATTTCTGGCAGATTTGATCAGAGTGATTAAGTCTGCCAGGAGTTGAAAGGGAAAATCAATGAGTGTATAGCTACCTATCAGAGAAACATCAGCTTATGCTGTTATTTGTGTTCTTTTAAAGGACAACTACCACAAAAAAATGTAAAATGTAAACCTTTTGGGACCGGATACCTCTGGCCCATGAAAGGACCAGAGCCGTCCTTTCCCTATTGTGAGTTGTGAGTACTGTGATTGGCTCACAGTAATCATGGGGTCAGGAGCCAATGACATTTTCTCCTGACCGAGATGGGGAAGCTCTTCTTTCACAGAGACAGCAGAGTGGGCGGGTGCACCGGCGGAACAACGTGGAGAACGGGGTGAGTTTGTGGAGGGAATCGTTGGAATCTACATCCTGTCAGAGCTGCACAGCCACTAGCAGGACATAGATTCCAACTACCGGTATGTCGGTCCAGAAAAGGTTAAAGTACCTGAAACACATAAATAATAAGTACTGTATTTTTTGGACTATAAGACTCACCTGTTCTCCCCCAAAAGTGGGGGGGGGGGGGGGGGAGTCACTGCATCTTATAGTCCAAATGCAGGGAGTTCCTGACTTGTGAACACCTGCCAATACGAACCTCCAACCTCGGACTCCCTGTACTCTGCTCATGCAGAGGAGTACACTGGGGGACACAAAAGGGCATAGAGGAGGAGACAAGGACAGAGGCGGACAGATTGGGGGACACAGGAGGGCAGGAGAGGACACATGGAGACATGAGATATAAGGGGGCATAATCACCAAGATGCCCCTTCACCATGGATGCACCAGGTTCAGTATACATTTTTTATAGTCCCAAAAATACGGTAAATTTCTCACAGAGTAAAATAAGTTATTAATTCCTTTTCTCCTATCTTGCTGTCACTTACAGTAGGTAGTAGAAATGTGACAGGTTTTTGACTAGCCCATCTCCTCATGTATCTTTGTATAGATCCTTTCCAGGGAATGCTTTTGTAAAGAATATATTAAATACTGATAATCCCCCACGAAGATTTCTACTACCCACTGTAAGTGACAGCAATCTAGGAAAAATATTATTTATAGTACATTTTACTCTGGGTGAAATCTAGTTTTTAATTGTGTTTCATGTATTTTAAATACTACAGTTTTCCATGATAAATGTCCTTTTAAAGGGCCACTCTTGCGAAAAGTTGTAAAATTCATACATGTTCATGTTCAAAATGTTCATTTCTACTATAGTAAAATGCTCCATAAATTACTTTGAGGTTGATTCACTATAACAAATAGAGTGCCTTATCAGAGTTGGCATGCCTTATCCGAGTTGGCACTCCTCATCAGAGTTGGCACGCCTTATCCGAGTTGGCACGTCTTATCAGAGTTGGCACGTCTTATCAGAGTTGGCACGTCTTATCAGAGTTGGCACGGTCTTATCAGAGTTGGCACGCCTCATCATAGTTGGCACGCCTCATCAGAGTTGGTACGTCTCATCAGAGTTGGCACGCCTCATCAGAGTTGGCATGCCCTATCAGCGTAGCATAGCGAGCGCTACAAATTTATGCCTGCTAATTGGCATTGACGAGAGCTCCACTCGTCCTACCCTCAGCCCCTGTGGGTCCAATCACTTTAACCACTTGCCGACCGCCCACAGCCCATGGGCGGCGGCAAAGTGGACGCCTAAAGGACCGCAATACGCCTTCAGGCGGCGCGTCCTTTAGGCATGCCGGGGGAGCGATCGCGTCATTGATGACGCGCGCTTCCCCCGGCAACTGGCTCCGCCCACCCGCCGTAACATCCCGCCGGCCATACGGAAGCGCCGGCGGGATGTTAACCCCGCGATCGCCGCTACAAAGTGTATAATACACTTTGTAATGTATACAAAGTGTATTATACAGGCTGCCTCCTGCCCTGGTGATCCCAGTGTCCGAGGGACCACCAGGGCAGGCTGCAGCCACCCTAGTCTGCACCCAAACACACTGATCTGCCCCCCCCCGCCCACTGATCGCCCACAGCACCCCTCAGAGCCCCCCCTGCCCACCCCCCAGACCCCTGTTTGCACCCAATCACCCCCCTAATAACCCATCAATCACTCCCTGTCACTATCTGTCAACGCTATTTTTTTTTATCCCCCCCCCTGCCCCCTGCCCCCTCCTGATCACCCCCCCACCCCTCAGATTCTCCCCAGACCCCCCCCCCCAGACCCCCCCCCCCCCTGTGTAATGTATGCATCTATCTTCCCTGATAACCCGTCAATCACCCATCAATCACCCCCTGTCACTGCCACCCAACAATCAGCCCCTAACCTGCCCCTTGCGGGCAATCTGATCACCCACCCACACCAATAGATCGCCCGCAGATCCGACATCAGATCACCTCCCAAATCCATTGTTTACATCTATTCTCTCCTCTAAACACCCACTAATTACCCATCAATCACCCATCAATCACCCCCTATCACCACCTGTCACTTTTACCTATCAGATCAGACCCTAATCTGCCCCTTGCGGGCACCCAATCACCCGCCAACACGCTCAGATTGCCCTCTGACCCCCCCTTATCAATTCGCCAGTGCATTAATTACATCTGTTCTTCCCTGTAATAACCCACTGATCACCTGTCAATCACCTGCCAATCACCTATCACCCATCAATCACCCCCTGTCACCCCCTGTCACTGCCACCCATCAATCAGCCCCTAACCTGCCCCTTGCGGGCAATCTGATCACCCACCCACACCATTAGATCGCCCGCAAACCCGCCGTCAGATTACCTCCCAAATGTATTGTTTACATCTGTTATCTTCTCTAAACACCCACTAATTACCCATCAATCACCCCCTATCACCACCTGTCACTTTTACCTATCAGATCAGACCCTAAGCTGCCCCTTGCGGGCACCCAATCACCCGCCCACACGCTCAGATTGCCCTCAGACCCCCCCCCCCCCCTTATCAATTCACCAGTGCATTAATTACATCTGTCCTTCCCTGTAATAACCCACTGATCACCTGTCAATCACCTGCCAATCACCTATCACCCATCAATCACCCCCTGTCACTGCCACCCAACAATCAGCCCCTAACCTGCCCCTTGCGGGCAAACTGATCACCCACCCACACCAATAGATCGCCCGCAGATCCGACATCAGATCACCACCCAAGCGCAGTGTTTCCATCTATTCTCTCCTCTAAACACTCACTAATTACCCATCAATCACCCCCTATCACCACCTGTCACTGTTACCCATCAGATCAGACCCTAATCTGCCCCTTGCGGGCACCCAATCACCCGCCTACACGCTCAGATTGCCCTCAGACCCCCCCTTATCAATTCGCCAGGGCATTATTTACATCTGTCCTTCCCTGTAATAACCCACTGATCACCTGTCAATCACCCATCAATCACCCCCTGTCACTGCCACCCATCAATCACCCCTGTCACTGCCACCCATCAATCAGCCCCTAACCTGCCCCTTGCGGGCAAACTGATCACCCACCCACACCAATAGATCGCCCGCAGATCCGACATCAGATCACCACCCAAGCGCAGTGTTTCCATCTATTCTCTCCTCTAAACACCCACTAATTACCCATCAATCACCCCCTATCACCACCTGTCACTGTTACCCATCAGATCAGACCCTAATCTGCCCCTTGCGGGCACCCAATCACCCGCCTACACGCTCAGATTGCCCTCAGACCCCCCCTTATCAATTCGCCAGGGCATTATTTACATCTGTCCTTCCCTGTAATAACCCACTGATCACCTGTCAATCACCTATCAATCACCCATCAATCACCCCCTGTCACTGCCACCCATCAATCACCCGCTGTCACTGCCACCCATCAATCAGCCCCTAACCTGCCCCTTGCGGGCAATCTGATCACCCACCCACACCAATAGATCGCCCGCAGATCCGACGTCCGATCACCTCCCAAGTGCAGTGTTCACATCTGTTCTCTACCCTAAACACCCACTAATTACCCATCAATCACCCCCTGTCACTGCTACCTATCAGATTAGACCCCTATCTGCCCCTAGGGCACTCAATCACCCGCCCACACCCTCAGAATGCCCTCAGACCCCAGCCCTGATCACCTCGCCAGTGCATTGCTTGCATCTATTCCCCCCTCTAATCACACCTTGAGACACCCATCAATCACCTCCTGTCACCCCCTAGCACACCTACCCATCAGATCAGGCCCTAATTTGCCCCGTGTGGGCTCCTGATCACTCGGCCAAACCCTCAGATCCCCCTCAGACCCCCTTCCGATCACCTCCCCAGTGCATTGATTGCATCTATTTTCCCCTCTAACCACCCCCTGAGACACCCATCAATCACCTCCTGTCACCCCCCTAGCACTCCTATCCATCAGATCAGGCCCAATACAACCTGTCATCTAAAAGGCCACCCTGCTTATGACCGGTTCCACAAAATTCGCCCCCTCATAGACCACCTGTCATCAAAATTTGCAGATGCTTATACCCCTGAACAGTCATTTTGAGACATTTGGTTTCCAGACTACTCACGGTTTTGGGCCCGTAAAATGCCAGGGCGGTATAGGAACCCCACAAGTGACCCCATTTTAGAAAAAAAGACACCCCAAGGTATTCTGTTAGGTGTATGACGAGTTCATAGAAGATTTTATTTTTTGTCAAAAGTTAGCGGAAATTGATTTTTATTGGGTTTTTTTCACAAAGTGTCATTTTTCACTAACTTGTGACAAAAAAAAAATCTTCTATGAACTCGCCATACACCTAACGGAATACCTTGGGGTGTCTTCTTTCTAAAATGGGGTCACTTGTGGGGTTCCTATACTGCCCTGGCATTTTAGGGGCCCTAAACCGCAAGGAGTAGTCTAGAAAACAAATGCCTCAAAATGACCCGTGAATAGGACGTTGGGCCCCTTAGCGCACCTAGGCTGCAAAAAAGTGTCACACATGTGGTACCGCCGTACTCAGGAAAAGTAGTATAATGTGTTTTGGGGTGTATTTTTACACATACCCATGCTGGGTGGGAGAAATTTCTATGTAAATGGTCAATTGTGTGTAAAACAAATCAAACAATTGTCATTTACAGAGATATTTCTCCCACTTAGCATGGGTATGTGTAAAAATACACCCCAAAACACATTATACTACTTCTCCTGAGTACGGCGGTACCACATGTGTGGCACTTTTTTACACCCTAAGTACGCTAAGGGGCCCAAAGTCCAATGAGTACCTTTAGGATTTCACAGGTCATTTTGCGACATTTGGTTTCAAGACTACTCCTCACGGTTTAGGGCCCCTAAAATGCCAGGGCAGTATAGTAACCCCACAAATGACCCCATTCTAGAAAGAAGACACCCAAAGGTATTCCGTTAGGAGTATGGTGAGTTCATAGAAGATTTTATTTTTTGTCAAAAGTTAGCGGAAAATTGATTTTTATTGTTTTTTTCACAAAGTGTCATTTTCCACTAACTTGTGACAAAAAATAAAATCTTCTATGAACTCACCATACTCCTAACGGAATACCTTGGGGTGTCTTCTTTCTAAAATGGGGTCATTTGTGGGGTTCCTATACTGAACTGGCATTTTAGGGGCCCTAAACCGTGAGGAGTAGTCTGGAAATCAAATTTCGCAAAATAACCTGTGAAATCCTAAAGGTACTCATTGGACTTTGGGCCCTTTAGCGCAGTTAGGGTGCAAAAAAGTGCCACACATGTGGTATTGCCATACTCGGGAGAAGTAGTACAATGTGTTTTGGGGTGTATTTTTACACATACCCATGCTGGGTGGGAGAAATACCTCTGTAAATGACAATCTTTTGATTTTTTTACACACAATTGTCCATTTACAGAGTTATTTCTTCCACCCAGCATGGGTATGTGTAAAAATACACCCCAAAACACATTGTACTACTTCTCCCGAGTACGGCGATACCACATGTGTGGCACTTTTTTGCACCCTAACTGCGCTAAAGGGCCCAAAGTCCAATGAGTACCTTTAGGATTTCACAGGTCATTTTGCGGAATTTGATTTCCAGACTACTCCTCACGGTTTAGGGCCCCTAAAATGCCAGGGCAGTATAGGAACCCCACAAATGACCCCATTTTAGAAAGAAGACACCTCAAGGTATTCCGTTAGGAGTATGGTGAGTTCATAGAAGATTTTATTTTTTGTCACAAGTTAGTGGAAAATGACACTTTGTGAAAAAAACAATAAAAATCAATTTTCCGCTAACTTTTGACAAAAAATAAAATCTTCTATGAACTCACCATACTCCTAACGGAATACCTTGGGGTGTCTTCTTTCTAAAATGGGGTCATTTGTGGGGTTCCTATACTGCCCTGGCATTTTAGGGGCCCTAAACCGTGAGGAGTAGTCTGGAAATCAAATTCCGCAAAATGACTTGTGAAATCCTAAAGGTACTCATTGGACTTTGGGCCCTTTAGCGCAGTTAGGGTGCAAAAAAGTGCCACACATGTGGTATCGCCGTACTCGGGAGAAGTAGTACAATGTGTTTTGGGGTGTATTTTTACACATACCCATGCTGGGTGGGAGAAATAACTCTGTAAATGGACAATTGTGTGTAAAAAAAATGAAAAAATTGTCATTTACAGAGATATTTCTCCCACCCAGCATGGGTATGTGTAAAAATACACCCCAAAACACATTCTACTACTTCTCTTGAGTACGGCAATACCACATGTGTGGCACTTTTTTGCAGCCTAACTGCGCTAAGGGGCCCAAAGTCCAATGAGCACCTTTAGGCTTTACAGGGGTGCTTACAAATTAGCACCCCCCAAAATGCGAGGACAGTAAACACACCCCACAAATGACCCCATTTTGGAAAGTAGACACTTCAAGGTATTCAGAGAGGGGCATGGTGAGTCCGTGGCAGATTTCATTTTTTTTTGTCGCAAGTTAGAAGAAATGGATTCTTTTTTTTTTTTTTTGTCACAAAGTGTCATTTTCCGCTTACTTGTGACAAAAAATAATATCTTCTATGAACTCACTATGCCTCTCAGTGAATACTTTGGGATGTCTTCTTTCCAAAATGGGGTCATTTGGGGGGTATTTATACTATCCTGGAATTCTAGCCCCTCATGAAACATGACAGGGGGTCAGAAAAGTCATAGATGCTTGAAAATGGCAAAATTCACTTTTTGCACCATAGTTTGTAAACGCTATAACTTTTACCCAAACCAATAAATATACACTGAATGTTTTTTTTTTTTATCAAAAACATGTTTGTCCACATTTTTCGCGCTGCATGTATACAGAAATTTTACTTTATTTGAAAATTGTCAGCACAGAAAGTTAAAAAAATCATTTTTTTGCCAAAATTCATGTCTTTTTTGATGAATATAATAAAAAGTAAAAATCGCAGGAGCAATCAAATAGCACCAAAAGAAAGCTTTATTAGTGACAAGAAAAGGAGCCAAAATTCATTTAGGTGGTAGGTTGTATGAGCGAGCAATAAACCGTGAAAGCTGCAGTGGTCTGAATGGAAAAAAAAAGTGGCCGGTCCTTAAGGGGTAGAAAGACTGTGGTCCTCAAGTGGTTAAAGGACATTATCCCCGCACTTTGATTGGCCCAATAGGCTGCGTGTCACTTGACAGGAAACTGGACAGGCAGCCTATTGTGCCAATCAAAGTGGGGGGACAATGGCCTCAATTCACTAAGCTTATCTCCTGTCTTTAATAACTCTTCTAGAGTTATCACCATGGTGATAAGGCATGTAGTATTCTGGAAACATTTTACTTCAGGCAAACCTAAAGTTAACTCTTCTGTCTTTAAGTTAACTCTTCAATCCTTAAAATAACTCCAGAGTTAGACAGGCTGTTTATTAACTGCTGTGTGAAAATAACTACAGAGGAGGTAAATTAACTACAGAGGAGGTAAATTAACTACAGAGGAGGTAAATTAACTACAGAGGAGGTAACTTAAGGAATGAAGAGATAAAATAACTCTCACTGTGTGGAGGTAAGTTATCTCTTGCCTTATTATCTCCAGCATGACCTTAGTGAATTGAGGCCAATGTCCTTTAAAGTGATTGGACCCACAGGGGCTGAGGGTAGGACGAGTGGAGCTCTCGTCATTGCCAATTAGCAGGCATAAGTTCCTAGCGCTCGCTATGCTACTCTGATGAGGCATTTTAACTCTGATGAGGCACACTATTTGTTATAGTGAATCAACCTCTTTATTCCTTTGTTGCTTTTACAGTAGATAGCAAAAACCTGACAAATCGGACAGATTTTGGATTAGTTCATCTCCTTATGTTAAATTCTCTGTCTATATAAATATGTCAGGCAGCATCCCTATCTGTTTGCACACTATTTAGTAAGTTGGCCTGAGCAAATGAATTTCATTACGTGCTTTTGTAAATAAAGAAAAAATTAAAATCCCCTGTGAGGTGTTAAACTAGTTCAAAACCAGATCTGTCACATTTCCATTGCCTACTGTGTCCAGCAACCTATGAAAAACATTTCTCCACACTAAAATGCACTATATTACTTTTTTCTGATAGTGCCCATTTAAGTTTCAAGCTAGCTGTTGCTGTGTAATAGGAACAAATAGCAGATGAGTTTTCTTCAGACACACTAGGGGATTTAAGGGAAAACTCAACACACTGCAAAACAGTTTTGCGATTGCGATTTGCAATTCTGATTTTCCCTGAATGCAATCAACAGAAAAACGGAGGAAAAAAACGCAGCATGCAGTAACGATTAAGAATCAGAATCAGATGTAAAAAGCGATTAAAAATCGGAATGGCATGCAGTGTGCAGGGAGCCTAAAGGCCATTAGCGGGATCTTTCTTGTAGGCCTCCCGCATTGCTTTGTTCAGGAACATGTGACTGTACTAGCAAATGCCTCTACATTCTGAGCCACAACAAAAGACAAAAGGATCAAGTGAAAACAAAAGTTCACTGACCTTTGGCAATACGCTGCGCACCTGTAAGCAGCTGCCGGGTCGGATGAAAGTCTTGGCGCACCGGTCTGCACACACTGTGATTGGTGGGCCTGTATGTATGTATTCAGGATTAGTAATAGAATGGAATAATGCAGATCTTATTTCTGTAAACAGTGAATAGAGGATGTAATCTCCATAACTCACGCGGTGCTACAGTCAGCAATGCTGATTAACATTTAGTGCTGGAGGCTGTGCACTCTAGCAAATACTGCATGTTTGCTAAACACACCAGGCTGCACTAATATTTGCATAAGTGGCATTTTTATGGCAATGAGATTCTCAGCTGAATTAACATTCAACTATTTTCCCGTCTCAGCAAACAATACACAAATGTGTTCTCAACACTTTTCTTTCTTTGTTTCCCATTGCTAAATAATGTTATTTAGATGTATTTGAGGAATATACACATTCCAAATGCTTTTTATTTGTCCTGAAATTTCTTTGCTGTGACAGCAGTAAAGTGTAGCAATGCTTCTGACTGGGAGGGTACTCGGCCTGCTTCTGTGCTTTAGATTAGAATACCTGCTCTCTCTCGATTGATTCTTGCCTATTCTCATTGCATAAGCATACTAATAGATCTAACCACACTCCCTAACTTCCTGTCCTGCAACAAGCGGACCAGAACTCAAAACTTCCTCTCTGCTCAAAAAGATACAAACAGCATAATAATCTTTAAAGAAAAACATTTCTTTGTTACAGATGATACAACGCCTGCAGTAAATCCATGAACTATTGACCTTCTTCTAACTCTGGGACATTTAAGGTGCATCCACACTGGGGCGACTTGTGGCGTTGACCGCCGAATGATCACTAGCACTAGTGTAATTAAAAGTATATGGCAGGGATCTCACCGCAGTGATCGCCAGCGACTCACAATTTGCAGGAAACGCATGTAGTGCTTTACGGGATTTTAGAGTGATCGCGAATGAAAGGTTAAAAAAAGCGAATCGTGAATGCTCACAAATTATGAAATTGTCCAGTGAGAAAAGGTGCTAAAAATGTGAAAAAACGCGGACGATTTTGCTAGTGTTTTGTGATACGCGGTGTAATCAGGGCCTCAACGGCTGCCACTGATTAGAGATAGATAGTAGAACATTCAACCTACTTTGTTAATGTTTGATTATTAAGAAAAAAAAAATACTTAAGGACTGGCAAATCAGGCATAGGAGAGTAAGGGAGGAAGTGACATCAGGTTAGGATTCAAAATAACCACAGCTAAAATGGGAAATGCTAAGAAGGATTTTCTCTTTAGTGATTTTCCTACAGAAAAAAAAAATCAAAACAACCTTGACAGTGCAATACATATGCTGCGTAAGAAGTGCAATATATATATATATATATATGTATGTATGTATGTTTGTATGTAGGTTTTTTTTCTGAGATAGTATGGCTGACAGTTCCTCTTTTTTTAAGGAATAGTTTAAAACTTTTCAGCTGATCACGTATAAAGGACAACTGTAGCGAGTAGAGATGGCCCGAATGTTTCGCCGGCGAACTTCGGGGGGTTCCCGATCGCGGAGAACTGCAAACTTTTCCGGAAGTTCGGTTCGACCCCATAATGCACCATTAGGGTCAACTTTCACCCTCTACATCACAGTCAGCAAGCACATTGTAGCCAATCGGGCTACACTCCCTCCTGGATCCACGCCCCTCCCCCCCCCCTTATAAAAGGCAGGCATCGCCGGCCATTTTACTCACTCGTGTGCCTGCAGTAAATAGAGAAGGGACAGCTGCTGCTGCAGACTCTCATAGGGAATGATTAGTTAGGCTCTTGTAGGCTTCTTCTCCTTGCTGATTCTTATTGCTAAAATAGCACCCCACAACAGCTCTTTTGAGAGCTAATCTTGTTCTTGTGATCTATTTTTTTTTCTCTGTGTGTCCCACTGACACTTGTGTTGCATAGATTGTATAGAAAGGATTTTGAAAAAACTCGTACAAAATCTTCAAAGTACAAAAAAATATCAAAAGATTTTATTGACATAAATTTCCAAAAAATTCCATAAAAATTCTCTGTGAGAAATTCCTTGCAGGTGCTTCAAATACGAAATATATAGCACAGACATGTACTTCACTCATAAACTTAATGCAATATAAAAAAGGGCCTTTTTTATATTGCATTAAGTTTGAGTGAAGTACATGTCTGTGCTATATATTTCGTATTTGAAGCACCTGCAAGGAATTTCTCACAGAGAATTTTAATGGAATTTTTTGGAAATTTATGTCAAAATCTTTTGATTTTTTTTTGTACTTTGAAGATTTTGTACGAGTTTTTTCAAAATCCTTTCTATACAATCCAAGCTTGTGGAGGGGTGAAGTGGATGACCCCAAAAAGGACTTATGGTTTTTTTTTGCTTTTCCCCTTTGTAAAAGCTTAACACTCCCAATTTTATCTAAACTTGTGTTGCATAGACAGCCTTGATAATTCATTTTATTTGTGCCACTGCTGTGTGTGTGTGTGTGTGTGTGTGTGTGTGTGTGTGTGTGTGTGTGTGTCATGTGCACATTGTAATACCCAGTACTGCATATACCTACCTACCTGTTGTTCACAGTGCACCCACCTACCTACGTTTGCTGAGCACACGCAGTGTCACTGTGCCTGTCCGCTACCTGTCTGTGTGTGACAGGTGCACATTGTAATACCCATCACTGCATATACCTACCTGTTGTGTTCAGTGCACCCACCTCATCACTGCATACACCTACCTGTTGTGTTTAGTGCACGTATCTACCTACGTGAGTGCAAGCAGTGTGATATACCACTCCGTGCACACCTTTTAACTGCACCTGTGTGACTGCACATTGTATTAGTCAAGAAAGTGCATACTTTTCACTTCATCCCCCCCCATAATGGACACAATGGACAAAACAGGCAGAGGTAGAGGCAGACCCAGAGGAAGGTCACCAAGCAGGTCTGTGCGAGGTCATGTTGATGTGATTTCGTGTGGCCCTGGCCCAAAGTACAGTGCTCAGAAGAAGGCACGTCCCATCAACTCCCAAGATTGTCAGGACGTGGTTAACTATTTAACACAGAACACCTCATCTTCCGCAGCCACCAGCGCTACTACAAGCACCACATCCGCTGCGTTTGACACTTCGCAGGAGTTAATTGGTGGGGAATTAACTGATTCACAGCCATTATTGTTACAACCAGATGAAGGCGCTAAGCAAGTTACAGCACCTCATATGTCTGAGTTAGGCGGCGACACTATGGAGGAGGAGGATGAAGTACCTGCTGTTGGTGCATTTTTTTAAAGTGTCTGAGGCAAGCAAAGCTGGGCAGAATGATTATGATGATACGGATCCCACATGGGTTCCTAAGAGACAAGATGACCAAGGGGACAGTTCAGAGGGGGAGTCAGAGAGGAATAGGAGGAGACTAGTTCCTTAAAGAAGCAGAGGGTGCTCGTCGGAAACAGCTGGTGGCAATGTATCGCCTCCTATGTACAGCCAGCCAACATGCCTTTCAACGCCAGCTGCTGATGCCACCATAGTGCCATCACCCCAGGGGGGCACAGCGGTTTGGACATTTTTTAATGTGTCTGTCTCAGATCGGAGCAATGCCTTTTGTGTTCTCTGCCTCCAAAAATTGAGCCAACACGTAGGAACAAGTGCCTTACGAAGGCACATGGAGAAAAGGCACAAACTGCAATGGGAAGAGCACCTGAGCAAAAGCAGCACACAAAAGAAAAGCCACCCTCCTTCTCCTCTTCCTCCTTTAGGTGCAGTATCTTCAGCCACTTTCTCCCTTGCACCTTCACGGCCACCCTCCTCCACTCCGCCTCTGCCCTTGAGCGGTTCCTGCTCCTCTGCCCACAGCAGCCAGGTGTCCGTGAAGGAATCTTTGAGCGGAAGAAGCCAATTTCTGCCAGTCACCCCCTTGCCCGGGGTCTGACAGCTGGTGGATCAGTGGCTGACCCCGCACCAGCTGGAGATCAGCAACGTGATGTGTGACAATGGCAGCAATCTCCTTTCTGCATTGAATTTGGGAAAGCTGACACATGTACCCTGCATGGTACATGTGCTGAATCTAGTCATTCAAAGATTTGTGTCAAAGTACCCAGGCTTAGAGGACGTCCTGAAGCAGGCCCGAAAGTTGTGTGGGCATTTCATGCGGTCTTACACGGCCATGGCACGCTTTGCGGATAAACAACTTGCCGGTGAGACGCTTGATATGTGATAACCCGACTCGCTGGAATTCGACCCTGGTCATGTTTTCTCGCCTGCTAGAACAGGAGAAAGCCGTCACCCAGTACCTGTACAATTACAGTAAAAGGACACAATCTGGGGAGATGGTGATGTTCTGGCCCAACAACTGGACACTGATGCGAAATGCATGCAGGCTCATGCGGCCGTTTGAGGAGGTGACCAACCTGGTGAGTCGCAGTGAAGGCACCATCAGCGACTTGATCCCGTACGCTTACTTCCTGGAGCGTGCCGTGCATAGAGTGGTGGATCAAGCTGTTGAGGAGTGTGAACAGGAACAGTTATGGCAGGAACAGTAGTGGGAGCAATTTTCATTAGAATCAGATGTTTCCTCAACACCTGCGGCAGCACAGAGGGGGGAGGAGGAGGAAGAGTCATGTGGGGAAGAGGAGTCAGACTCGGATGATGAGGAAGGTGTTTCTTTGGAGGAGGCGGTGGCAGCAGAAGAACAACCGCAGCAGGCATTGCAGGGGGCTTGTGCTGCTCCACGTTCCCGTGGTATTGTTCGTGGCTGGGGGGAGGAGGAGGACTTACCTGACGTCACTGAGAAAGAGCAAGAGGAGATGGGATAGTATGTGTGCAGATGTCGTCTTTCATGCTGTCCAGCCTGTTGAGGGACCCCCGTTTTTTAAAAAAAAACTCAAGGGGAATGAGCTGTACTGGGTGGCAACGCTACTAGACCCTCGGTATAGGCACAAAGTGGCGGACATGTTACCAACTCACCAGAAGGCAGAAAGGATGCAGCACATGCAGAACAAGCTGGCAACTATGCTTTACAATGCGTTTAAGGGTGATGTCACAGCACAACGCAATAAAGGTAGCACTGCCAGTAATCCTTCTCACGTCCATGCAGACATGGACAGGACGCTCCAGCGATCTCATGGTGATGTCGGACATATGGACATTCTTTAGTCCAATGCCTCGCCTTAGCGCTTCCGGATCCACCCTCCACCAACGCCTGGACCGGCAGGTAGCCGACTACCTGGCCTTAAGTGTGGATGTAGACACTGTGAGCAGCGATGAACCCTTGGACTACTGGGTGCGCAGGCTTGACCTGTGGTCAGAGCTGTCCCAATTTTCCATCCAAGTTCTGTCTTGCCCTGCCTCAAGCGTCCTGTCAGAAAGGACCTTCAGCGCAGCTGGAGGCATTGTCACTGAGAAGAGAAGTCGCCTAAGCCACAAAAGTGTTCAGTACCTCACCTTTATCAAAATGAATGAGGCATGGATCCCGGAGGGCTATTGCCCTCCCGAAGACTAAGTAATTCCCCACACACAGCATCTCTGCCTGCACGCCGTGTGACTGGCTGCCTGCCCCAAGACCAAGTCGCTCCCCACACAGCATCTCTGCCCGCAGCCCGTTTGACTGCCTTCTCCGCCACCACCAACAGGGTCCAGGACTCCAGGCGGATTCCTGAATTTTTAAGGCCGCTGCTAGCAGCGACCGCTATAATAATTTTTCTGGTGCGTGTACATACCTAAAGGTTAAGGGAGCCAGAACCCATAATCACTAATATATTAATTAGTTTCCATTTATTATTCAAAAATGCAGTATTGATACTGCATTTTTGAATAATAAATGGAAACTAATTAATATATTAGTGATTATGGGTTCTGGCTCCCTTAACCTTTAGTTAATTTGATTGCATATTCTATAAGGTGAGACTGTTACACAAAAATATTTTTAGGTTGATATCCCGTACCTTTTTTGTATGCGTGTACATGCCTGCCTAATTTTTCTGACTGCAGTGCAGCTGCAACAACAAAACAAAAGGCATGTACATGTGTCAATTCACCTTCGAGATCATTACCTTGCCGTGGTGAAGGGGCTTGCGTATCACAATGAAGCAATGACCGCCGGCTATATAAGTGTCTCGGGGGGTGACACACCAAAGATAATAAGGTCGTTTACTTCATTGTGGACAGACCAAATTTGATCAGCTGGACAGTCACTGTTGTTCTATCATTGAGCTACCACAGCCCGGCGACCATATGGGCTTGAAAACCGCCACGGCCTGCACTCTCGCCATGGTGCGCACCAGTCCAGCACGGCCGTCACTACGCAAACAGCTGTTTGCGGTGCATTACACAGTGAGTTTGGTGTGTCAGTGTGAAGCAGTACTCTAATTACACTACCTGATTGATGTATACACATGCAAGATGTTTGAAAGCACTTTAGGCCTGCAATTTAGCATTCAATGTGATTTCTGCCCTTAAAAGGCTGCTTTGCGTCAAATCCAGATTTTTCCCCGGGACTTTGGGCATGTATCCCACTCTGCCATGCCCCCCTCCAGGTGTTAGACCCCTTGAAACATCTTTTCCATCAGTTTTCTGGCCAGCATACATTTTTCTAGTTTTCAAAGTTCGCATTCCCATTGAAGTCTATTGCGGTTCGTGAAAGTTCGTGCGAACCGAACTTTCGCGGAAGTTCGGGAACCGAAAATCGGAGGTTCGGGCCATCTCTAGTAGCGAGATGTATGTGGAGGCTGCCATATTTATTTCCTTTTAATCATTACCAGTTGCCTGGCTGTCCTGCTGATCATCTGCCTCTAATACTTTTAGCCACAGCCCCTGAACAAGCATGCAGCAGATCAGGTGTTTCTGACATTGTCAGATCTGACAAGATTACCTGCATGCTTGTTTCTGGCATTATTCAAACACTACTGCAGCCAAATAGACCAGCAGGGCTGACAGGCAACTAGGGTTGTTTAAAAGGAAATATATATGGCAGCCGCAGCCTGCATATCCCTCTCACTACAGTTGTCCTTTAAACCACAAAACATTTTATAGAGACATAAATTAGGAATGTTATTTGCTATTCACTGTGTAATCCTGTGAGACTTCGGGAAGTAGCTTGCAGTGACCAGAATAGGCACGGACACAAGGTGGCGCTGCATTACACAGCAGAAGTAATTGGATAAAATGGGATGGGGAATTTCATTTGAGCTGTATTCACATAAAATTCAACAAACTTAATAAAGTCCGTTTCTGAAGGTTGAGTTTCTTGTGGTGGAATTTTCACAGATGACATAATTGTAATGCGGTAGTAGATGCTTTTATAAGGTACAATAAATGCAGTGGCTGAGACTGTAGCAGGCTGCTGAATCACCCTGGGAGAGGATTTGCAAATATTTACTCACCGCTAACAAAACCTGTCACAATAGTAACAATACTGAAAGGCCTGCCTCATAAAGAGGTCATCATTGTAAGGATGTTCTATATGTTTTATATGTATTATGTTTGTGAGCAAGCCTCAGGTCAGGCTCCATGCTGGACCTCTCCCTGCCATGATGAGCTGTAAATATACAAGTAGTAAATCAGAGGGCCAATGTATTGGGAAATGGGGCTTCTGCTGCTACACATTCTGTCTTAAAGCAAACCTGAAGTGAAAATAAACTTATAAGGAATTGTATGTGTAGTCCAGCTAATAAATAGAACATTAGTAGAAAAGAAAAGTCTCATATTGTTTTCCAGTACAGGAAGAGTTAAAAAAAATCAGTTATCTATGAAAAAGAGCTTCTCTGAGCTATTCAACCCACTGGGTCTAATACAGTCATGTTTCCTGAAGCATTTAAAGTGTACCTGAGATGAAAGACGTTTCAGGTACCATACTTACCTAGGGCTTCCTTAAGCCCCTTTGGGGTCACTTAGTCCCTCCCCGTCTCCCTAGTTGGCTCCTGTCCCCGCAATACGGCCTGAAAGCCTGACAGAGTCGCGCTGCATCGTGCATGCGAGGCCCGGCGCTCACCATCACGCTCCCACAGCTAGGAGCGGTCTTTGCTTGTACAGCACTACTGGTCTTAACTAGCTTCATTTCAGTGGACTTTCCATCCACCACCTGTTTACTGTGCTGTGGATTGCTTGTGTTTTCACTGCAGCTGTCAGTGTTTGTACAGTGGGTACCATACATCCTAACCATTATATGGACTATAGTAGTCATTATGTAATTAGAGGATAAGCAGCAATGTTTCTAGATGCACAGTTATACCCAGCAGTAGTTTCCATAAACTTTATAAAAAGAAATGCCTGTATATTTTCAAAACTGTGTACAAACCTGGGATTGTTCTTAATTCTCAAGCAAAATGCCCCCCCTAGGTTGTTGCTGACCTGTACACCTCTTGGATCACCAACAAACTGATGTATGAGAATTTGTACTCCTCACCAGGGCTGTAGAGTTAGGGGCCCATATGCAATTCACTTTTTCACCTGAGTTTTCTCCTAGGTGAAATTTTCAAACTTGTAATAAAATGCATTTTAAACCACCAACAAGCAAACAAATACTCAAAATCATTTTGACAGTACTTATTCACCTACTTTTTGGTACTTTTTCAGTGCAAAGTGCTAAAAAGTTATTACAAATCAAAGATGATAAATGGAGAAAAGGAGAAAACTCAGGTGAAAAAGTGAATTGCATATGGGCCAGGGAGTCAGAGCAGTTTTTGGGTACCTGGAGTCTGAGTTTGTGGTTTCGTAAGCTGAGGAATGTAAGTCGGAGGATTTTTGTACCAACTCCATAGCCCTGGTGAGTATTAGACTAAGGAGTTGAAGAGTCAGAGCAATTTTCAGTACTCTGAGTCGGTGGTTTCATAAACTCAGGAGTCTGAGTTGGATGATTTTCGTATCGACTCCACAGCCCTGGTTCTTACAGTAGAGCTCTTCCCTCGTCATTCTCCCTCTCTCCTCTCCTAATACAGAACAAGCTGCTTTGCTGCAAGATGAGCAGTGTGTCTCTACAGCTCTTATTTCTAAACTCTCACCTGATACAATCACAAACAATCCAAAGTGTTTATGGCTTTCTTTACAGTCTGTCGTACTAAAGATTTCACTATCAGGGGAACTGTTTGATTTTCTAGTTTTATTTATTTTTGTATTAAAGTTATCCAGAACAGATTTGGGGCTTATTTGCACAGGCAGCTGAACTGTGTGCCTAGTGAGTAGTTACCCAGCAGTAGCAAGCAGTTGCCAGGCAGCAGCGAGCAGTTACCAGGCAGCAGTGAGCAATTCCCAGGGAGCAGTGAGCAGTTACAGGCAGCAGCGAGCAGTTACCAGGCAGCAGTGAGCAGTTGTGAGAGTTTGAGAGGCTTCTCACTGCCCATCAACTGCCTGTGGAAAAGGGGCCTGAAAAGGGAACCTGTAATGTGTCCAAAAAAAAAGTTTCACTTACCTGGGGCTTCTGCCGGCCCCCTGCAAGCTTCCTTGTGCCCGCTCCGTCACTGAATGATCCTCCAGTCCCCTGCCGTGGCTCAGTTTCATTACCGTAAGTCGCCGTCCGCTGCGCCTGTGTGGCCCTGGCTGCGCATGTCCTTGTTACCCTCGCCAGGAAAATCCTGAGCAGGTGCAGTACAAGGTTTTCTCGTACTGCACCTGCGCTGGACGCTCCTGACGTCGGGAGCACGAATGATGATGTGCGCGTCCATCGACTTGCAAGTCGGCGGTAACAAAATTGTGCCACGGCGGGGGATCGGAGGATCATTCAGAGACAGCGCGGGACAGGGAGGCTGCAGGGGGCTGGCAGAAGCCCCAGGTAAGTGAAACCCCTTTTTATTTTTATTTATTTTTTGCACATTACAGGTTTCCTTTAAGCAGGTCCTTGTAGTTTTAATATCTGTTATCTGTTACACTTCACAAGTAGCTTTGTGTCATTATCTAACAAATGAAAATCACAGAGCTCAAAGGCCTCCCGCCAGCCCCCCAATCGCCTCTCCCCCCCCTCTACAACAAAGCCGCTCTCTCAGTATAAAGCTCTCCCCATATAAGGTAGGACTATCTTCAAAGGGGTCGAGCTTGAAAGGCAAAGGGGGATTTCTTTGATTACAAGCATATGCCATATGCTCTTTGTTCATGTTGCCTCAGTCAGATACCTAATAGGGGTGTGCTAGTGGGTGAGATCTGCAGAAATAAAACAAGCCATGGAGGAAAAGAGTTTAGGAAAGTTAACTGCCATTAAAATATTTCTTGTTTTGCGTTGTGTGATTTGTGTGTGCGAAGATTCAGGAGCAGTTTTGATATAGAATCCGTTGGATTGACAATCAGCCTATGCAACATCAGATATAAAGAGAAGTCTGCTCTGATTTTACTGCTCTGTGTCAAGAGGATATAGGAAAGACTATTTATAAGTGGATGGCAGACATTTTTCTTACAGGAAACCGGAAGGGACATGAACCTTAACCTTTAAAGTCAATGGGAACCGTGCTGAAAAAAAAAAGCCAGATACTTACCTAAGGAGAGGGAAGGCTGTGGGTCCTAATCAGCCTTCCCTTTCCTTTCTCAGTGCCCGTTCCAGTGCAGGTTCCCCCATAGCGGCTTTCCATCAATTCAGTCAAATGGTGTTGTCTCTGCTGCCGAAGTGAGGGCTCGGTAGTCTTCGGGAGCCTCCGTGCTCCGGAAGGTGGACCACTCCATACTGCGCACACGCAAGCGCAATCTCTTGTGCACTCCCGCTTGTGCAGTATGGAGCCACATGCGGGGGATTCAAACTCGGGAGCCAGCGCTGCACCAAGGACCCAGAGCCTTCCCTCTCCTTATGTAAGTATCTGGCTTTTTTTTTTTTTTTTCAGCACGACTCCCAATGACTTTAATAATCCATCATGTCCCGCCCCTTTATTTATAGGTTCTTCCTGTAAACTATCTGTATAACTTTAGGTTCTTGCCTCAGAATGTGGACTTTTTCCAGCCCTGAAGGTAACTTAAAAGAAGATATCACTTTTTTTATTGGAATTGTAATTTGTACCCTTTAGTTTTTTTTCAGTCAAATGTTTATTTTGTATTTACATAGCACCAACATCTTCTGCAGTTCTTCACATAGGTCTTTTGTCCTACTGAGGGGCTCACATTCTGCAAGGGTCGTCAGCCGTTTTTACTTAATTAAGAAAACACTGATTTTCGCAAATGACCCGTCGTTTGGACGTCAAATCGGCCGTGTATACAGTCTGTCGTTCAGCTGATAAGACTGGACTTGAGCAATTCGCCAAGTGGATTTGACGTCCGAATGACCGGTCGTTTGGACGTCCAAACGGCGGGTCGTTTGCAAAAATCAGACGTGTGTACGAGCCTTAAGACATGCTGGCGCTTATCCAATTAACTTTTTCTCGTGCGTTTTCTCTCAAGACACATTTTTTCATTTTATTTGAAAATATCCTTTCAGCACCTAGCAACTGAAAACTACAAAAAAAATAGGTGAAAAGGTCGTATCAAATTTATAGTATGTTTTTGCATGCTGGAAGCTTTAAAAGTATTTTATTGGTAAGGTTTGAAATTATCTCCTTGGAGAAACGCAGGAGAAAAGTTAATAGGATATGGGCCTTTGTACCTTCTGATTATTTTACCACAAAATAGCCTTCTTTCTTTAAGCATGTATCATATTAAGCATGTATCATATATTTTTACAAGGTGTTCTATCCCCGTATCACATTCCTCACCTATGGGTTGGAGGAATTTAGTGTGTGTGGGGTGGGGGCTTCATGTAAATACTTCTGAAAAAACTGTTAGTGGCATTGTGCAGTCATGTGACAAGCGGTGCAGAGGTAGAAGAGACCTGTCTGACAGATGTAAGTTGAGAACACACAAATACCTTGCATAGTGGATAAAAGCAAATGGCTGTTACTTTCTGGGCAACCCCCGTTCTCCCTACCATAGTCGTGTGTTCATCATAGTCTAAAGTTAAGTACACATGCTTGCTTAAACTTGGCCAAGATGGCTGATAAAGACCCCCTCAGATGAGAATCTAGCATATGTAGTTGAGCCTCCCTGGCGCCACCTAAAGATTTAGCAGGCCAATTTGGGGAAGGCAATTCATTTATGTATGCAATGTTGTGTGGGAGAAAACTGGAGTGCCCGGAGAAATCGCACGTGAACAATGGAAAACAGACCAACCCCATGCAAAAAGTGTCATGCACTAGATTCGAATTGGGAACCTTAGTACTGCAAGGCTACAGTGCTATACACTATGCCACCGTGCTGCGTGCCTACGCGTTTCATTTTCATTCTGCAAGTTTCATCAGACTCTGCTGTTCCACATGCTTTAAGCTTTCATCTGATTATTGCTTCTTACCCAGCTTGAGCTTCTCATATCCAATCGACATAATTATTACATTGGCGATAACAATACAATTCATAGTAAGTACACTTTGATTATGGTCTAGTTTAATATTGGTTGTTCTAATGAGTGCAAAATTTCTCTTAAAGAACTTGCGGTCTTGTGGCTACAAAAAACATTACTTTGCAAACTTCAAGAAAAATTGTAAATAACATCACCACAGCTCATTAGAATATCCCCTTAAGCTGTAATACTGGCCCTAGCACTTTGAAGTAGAAATGATGAACATCTGAAATTTCCATTGCAATGTGTTCATCACAATGGTGCAAAAAAGCTCTACAAGCACTGCTTTATAATGACAAGTAGAAGAATGTCCTTCTTTTTACTAGGCTGTGGAATTTCTGTTTACAGCCACCACATAATTGCCGGCAACCATGGGCAGGGTGGGGACTCCTCTGATCTATTATTAGACATGTCAGCTGGTGATGGGAGGATGTAGGATGACCAGAGCTCACCTTGAGGGAAGGGCCTTGAACTCTGAGAGCACAGGCTGTTCTGTTAGTAATAGAAATATTGTGCCCTACTTAGGGCAGGTTTCCATTTGCGAAGTGATGCGAGTGTGGCTACGCAGCCGCATCGCATCACTTCCGCCGCCGGCCGCATCACTTCCGCATCTCCGATGCGGAAGTGCATTGAGGAGATGGGACACGGCTGCGGGCGGATGCGGGCATGCGAAAATCTGCAGCATGCTGCAGATTATTGGATCGCATTGCTCCGCACACCATGCACGCAGTGGAAACTTCCACTGGCGTGCATGTGTTTCAGCACACCTGTGGTGCGATGCGGCTATGTAGCGGAAGCGAGCCCTTAGGGGTCCAATGGACATCTGGACTGGCTCACAACAAAACTTGAATATTACTAAAGCTCCCTGCAACTGCAAATCCATTTTGAGATTCCGATTTGCAATTCCGATTTTCCCTGAATGCAATCAACAGAAAAACAGAGGAAAAAACGCAGCATGCAGTAACAATTAAAAATCG
Source organism: Hyperolius riggenbachi (assembly GCF_040937935.1). Lineage (NCBI taxonomy): Eukaryota > Metazoa > Chordata > Amphibia > Anura > Hyperoliidae > Hyperolius > Hyperolius riggenbachi. Next base: position 80,486,443 of record NC_090656.1, read on the forward strand.
GAATCTGATGTAAAAACCGATTAAAAATCGGAATCGCATGCAGTGTGCAGGGAGCCTAAGATCTATACACAAGAGATAAAGACAAAAAGACAAAGACAAACACATATATCTCGCTTTTCTCCTGGTGGACTCAAAGTGCCAGAGCTGCAGCCACTCGGACACGCTCTATAGGCAGTGTTAGGGAGACTTGCCTAAGGTTTCCTGCTGAATAGGTGCTGGCTTACTGATCAGGCAGAGCTGAGATTTGAACCCTGGTCTCCCGTGTCAGAGGCAGAGCCCTTAACCAGTACACTTTCCAGTCACCCCAGAGATGGTTTATAAATTCCCCTATCTGAGCTTCCCTTCACCATGTTGCTATTTTTAGCGTCTATATCCTTTTTTGTAAAGCAAAACCCCAATGGAAGCAGGAAGTGTGGGTGCCGTGGAAGTTTGGATAGTGGGCGATACCCACATTTGCCGATTATTTTTATGGGCCTATATGGAGGTGTCCAAACTTCTGCAGAACCTGATATTTTATGTGTTTGTGGTGGATTTGTGGTGGGGACGGTGGATAGTTAAGGTTAGGCTTCAGGAAGGGGGGGTTTAATGTTTGGCATGGGAGGGGTGGATTAGGGTTAGGTATTGAGGGTAAGAGGGCTTTTTTTTTGAGAGTAGGGTTTGATTTAGCTGTAGTGCAATACTCGGTATGTAATTTGATCATGTTGTTTGAACCACCTTGAGCCTGCAGGTCATCATCTTTAGAGGAAAAAAAATACAGTACATTCTACCTTTATCTATAAACACACACACTAACCATGTGATAGGCTAAAAGGTTATATATATATATATATATATATATATATATATAACACAACAACAACAACAACAACAACAACAACTTTTTTTATTTTTTTTTGCAGTTTGCTTGGCAGGTGGCAATAGTCGTTATCTACCACAGTGCTATGAGGTTCACAGATAGAAAACTGTCAGGCTGTTTTTATGTCTGCACAGGTAAACTGAGAACCGATGGTAGTCAATGGGCTAATTATTGTTATTATTTATATAGCAACGACATCTTCCGCAGCGCTGTATATTGTCTTGTCACTAACTGTCCCTCAGAGGGGCTCACAATCTAATCCCTACCATAGTCACATGTCTATATCATGTAGTGTATGTATCGTAGACTAGGGCCTATTTTAAGGGGGAACCAATTAACCTATCTGTATGTTTTTGGGATGTGGGAGGAAACCGGAGTGCCCGGAGGAAACCCACACAGACATGGGGAGAACATACAAACTCCTTGCAGATGTTGACCTGGCTGGAATTCGAACCGGGGACCCAGCGCTGCAAGGCGAGAGCACTAACCACTACGCCACCGTGCTGCCCACTATGCCACCATGCTGCCCTATGCACACTTGAATGTGTTTCTCCCTTGCAGAAAAAACAGACAGCAGTGCAGCACTGTGTTAATTTTCCCTACCAATTACATTGGCTTCTCTGCAAAAAAAAAAAAGTGGGTGTTATCCCCGATAAAGACACACATGATGTGCAGAAAATGCATGCAGAAAAACACACACAGAAAACAGACAAGTGTGCTCCCTGCTTCAGGGCCCTGCTCTGACATCACATAGTGGGAGACGTTTCACCACAATATCAGCCACACAGGCGACCCTGATGCACTAGTCGAGAAAAGGTAAAGACCAAGCAATTAGACCAGAGGCGCCAAAAGTATAAAATCAGATCATTAAAATTAATAAAAATGCTTTGGAGGCAGTGGTGGACTTACCTCCTGCAAGCAGACCCAAGAGGCTGTATTAATTCAACAAACAAATTAATTGAATTAATAATTAATTAATTCAATAAACAAAGGAGCATACATCAGCAACTGGTCAGGGACACACAAGGCGCCAGGTGTGTCCCTGACCAGTTGCTGATGTATGCTCCTTTGTTTATTGCCTGAAGAAGCGGGTACAAAGCCCGTGAAACGCGTTGCGAAATCCCCCTGGAGTGTACTTAATAAATACTTTGTTGAATTAATACAGCCTCTTGGGTCTGCTTGCAGGAGGTAAGTCCACCACTGCCTCCAAAGCATTTTTATTAATTTTAATGATCTGATTTTATACTTTTGGCGCCTCTGGTCTAATTGCTTGGTCATAGATATCCACCCTTGGTGGAGGGGGATACCCCTTTTTCTACTTCTGCAGAGAGCGACTTCTTATTCCTGAGTGGGGACGGGAAAATCTCCTCACCTGCCTATTCAGTGGTTGCCTGTTGGTAACCCTGGTCTGTGAGTATAATTTTATACTCTTCTATTATCCAGTTGTTTTAACATATTGCACTATTGGGCTCTCGGTTTCTCTTTTACATATACCGAGAAAAGGTAAAGATTTCTCATGGGAAAGTGGGTATCGGCTGCTGACTGTGATGACGTTATAATCAGCCTGATCAAATAGAACGTAATACTGACCTATGTTTGTGACTATCTTAAATCTTCACAGGTATGATGAGATATGTTTAGCAGCTGCACTGTGAATCCTCATATACAGAGATAGCAGCATGATGCTCTCCACCTGCCTGTGCTGTTTTCAGCCCCTCTGTTTGGCTTGTTTCATACATGGAAACAGACTCTTGTTGAGTAAACAGTGGTTATAAAATGTATTCAGCTCAGGTGTCATCACCATATTCTGCTTCTCCACATTGTTCGTCTGGATCCTGTCTGTGCTGATAACATTTCAGCTCATGTGGCCAGTAATGTCTATCTAGACAGAGAATCGCTGTAAACTTGTATGCTCTGTGTGTTCACTTTATCTCATTTACTCAGTAAGTGCGTAGAATGAAACCAGCCTGTTGTCCCTAGCTAGATGCTCAACAACACGCTATGCGTAACCCAGTGGTACTTTAGATGGGCTTGGGGGGGTACTTGAACTTGTCATAACCAATCCAATATAGGACATTTTGGGATTAAAGAAAGTAAAAAAAATAATTTATAAGCAAATGGGAATTAAGTACTTATAGTTACTTAAAACATTTTAAATGGAGGTTTAAAGTCCATTTTCATCCAAATCTAGTAGCTCAGTAGTTAGTGGCTAAATGTTTGTATGTGAAATGAGGCTTCTGTAGCTAAAAACCCTGTGTTTTGGTTTTTTATCACGTGACCAGATACAGCAATGTGTAGGGATTCAGTTTCAGGCTCTGTGGGTGGAGCCGCTGCTGGTGTTTCCATTGCATCATCGTGCTGTTCAGACTACAAGGGGAAGGTACAGACTGTCACTGCTATACTCTACAATTTCCATAGAGGAATTCAGGCTGTCCAGTGTTTCCAGAACAGAAACTTTACACCTCATTAATTATTTGTTTTCACACCAGGTTGCCATTAGCCATATAATCTCGTGTTTCCGATTGTCACAGTAATTGATCAGTCTTAAGCCTCATATACACGCGTAGATGAGGCTCCGATCCGGCGGCTCGATTAGCCGGCGGCTCGTGCGCCGGATTCGATACCCGCTCGTCCCCGCGCCGCTTATCTTCCGCTCGATTCCCTGCCATTGTCCCCCATGATGCGGCTCGATTGATAAGTAACATCGGAGCCTCATCTACGCGTGTAGATGAGGCTTAAAAATGGGCCGAACTCCCGCTAACCAATCCAATCAGACTACTTGAATCAATTCCATTAAACTGATCTAATTGGTTAGCGGAAGTTTGGTAGATAATGGACCCAACCAATTGCCTCCGGTCCATTACCACGTGTTAAGAAACAATCGATTGGCCTGTGGGATTGTATCATTAATGGCCACCTTAATTCAAGAATCCTCTACACCGGTGATCTGCAAACTTGGCTCTCTAGCTGTTAAAGAACTACACGCCCCACAATGCATTTGCCTTTATGAACCATGACTGTGGCTGTCGGACTCCCACAATGCATTGTGGGACTTGTAGCTCCGTAACAGCTGGATAGCCAAGTTTGCAGATCACTGCAGTCTACACAGACGGCCTAGATCTGTGCAGGTACTCCGCTGCAAACCCTTCTATCTAACATTTGTATCTGGAGTGGGAATCTGTCCTGGTAGATTTAGTATAAACAGGGAGTGGCCATAAAAAATGGTTATTTCTCTCAGTTCAGGACCTGGACTAGTGTAAATATTTGTGTGCATGTTAGAAAACTGTATCAGATTCAGTGACTATAACCTATAGAATAGCTCAGGGATGTGTGATTGTTTAGGACATTTAAAAAAAAAATTGGGCTAAGGCATTCTGTACATATTAGCTAAATTAAACTTCCCAATCTTCCAGTGTTCTCTGTATTTTTAGAGGATTGACTATTATAGTTTCTGAACTCGGGGAGAAATTTGCCTCCTTCCTTGTTGAAGTTCTCTTTTTAGTAGACACTTTCTCAATGTTTGAGCTTGCTATGCCCCTTTAGTGTAAACAGACTCCTTACAAGGGAGCTGCAGAACCAAAGATACCATTTAGTTTGTGGAGCAGCAGTTGGACCTCACTCAGCACATCAGCTCTGTGGGTAAAGTAATTTCTGAAAAGCACGATGGGTCTAAAACAGGAATTACTGTAATTACATAGTACATGACAAAATAACGGTCTACTCGACTACAGAGACTATACTTGCTACATGCTATAAATGTCTTGCTAATTATATTATTAGCCAGTGCTGAGGTATTATTAAATGAGTAGTCTGTCAGTCCATCATGTCATTTCAGAAAATGATTCATCAGTTAGCTTCTGCTTTCCATAGTACAGGTTCCAGCCATTTCTCAGTGTTTCCACCTGCTGCTCAGCTGATCATGTGACCTCCCCGACAGGTCTAGCAAGTCAGCAAGTCATGAGAACTACTGGATGTGCTAAATCAAAGTAACCCCACAGTTCTAGCAAAGATTCCCCATGGATCTGTTGCAGACTGATAAGTGTGAATTAATCTATTTATAAAATCCGATCCATTGACTGTCCATTTTCAGATTGTGGTAAAATGTACAAAAAAGTACGTTTTCTGATATAGTGGCAACTGAGCCTTAGGGTGGATACACACATCTGATTTTGATTAACCAGTGACTGGCCAATTTTACCACCTCCGTGTAGCGTGAGGGCCAACAGATTTTGACTACTATGATCAGATTACATTGGTAGGCTTTTTTACTACATGGAGGTGTTAACATTGGCCAATTATTGGACAATCCAAATTGGATGTGTGTATGCACTCTTGGGGTGCCCATACTCTATTTTCTGCTCTAATACCTTGCCGATTCGATCATAATGATAAAATCTGGCAGATATTGACGCTGCAACATGGCCATCTGACAAACCGTCAATCTGGATCCCTTGACGTAGCATTGCGGGGGGATCAGTGGTGCAGTACACACACTAGATTATCAGCACAGGTGTTCCCAACTAGTCACCTTAGTCCAGGTATGTAAAACCGGTCCTACAAGGGCCGAGATCCTCACACATTTTTGATACAGCTCAAATGAATCAGGAAAGGTGTGATCCATTAGGTAGAACACATTCCTCTCTTTCTCAGTCCATCCTAAACACTGGCATGGATCTGGCCCTCCAGGCCTGGAGTTCGACACATGTGCCTAAGTCATAAACCATCTAGTATGTGATCAAGGCCTATCATCTCGGGAGGGACAAGATTTTCAAGGGTTTTAATTAGATATGTTATCCATATTGAATTTCTAGTTATAGTTTCCCCCTTAGCTTATGAGCCACCTGAGCAGGGACTAGGAACTGGTAAGGGGTTCAAAGTATCCACAAGGATTGCCAGTTTACTGCAGGCTCAATCACTAGATCTTGATTTGGGGGTAAAGCGGAGAATTGATATGACTATATCCATAGTAGATAAGATAGCATAAAGCTGACGTCAGGGTCACATGTACAGTTATAACAATCACAAATGATCATATTAGGCGACGTACACCTACTGTGTGTATATGGCTTTAGCCGCAAGAACCAACATCCTATTGATCAATGGCCTGCTGATGTCTGAAACGTCTGTAGGACTTCTAGCCTCGGCGAGTGGCCTTCAACAATCTTGGTATAAATCAACTGCTGCTGAGTTTGAAGACACAAGTTCATAACTGTTGGGAGGTGAGAAAACAAAGGCATGTCAGGGTTAGCCGCCAACAATTTAACGGATGTCAGTCTCGTTATGCAGACATGTAGAAAATGCTACTAGGCCACATTGACAGATGCCACCCAGGTCAGGCAAGCTGTCCACCCAGTCCACCCCGCACCTTATCTCTTCTGATAAGCAATGCTGAGACTATCTGCAGAATGTGAATCAGATGTGATTGCATTGTATGTGTCATGGGAAAAAATCCTTCTCCAATAAAGGAGCTGACCTCAGGAATGTCTTCCAGCAATGTGAAAATATTCAACAAACGCATTTCTGTTACTTCCAAAAATAGATTTTCCTCCCAGGATATTGTTGTGTGTTTGTGTTGAACATATTCCAAGATGTCTGAGCATTCGAGATCCTTTCTCACTTTGATCAATTTTAACGGTGAAACTAAGCTTTCTTACTGCACTTGCCAAGCACAAAGCTAGTAGCTGCAGCGATGCAACTGTTATTACACATCATTTTTTATTAATTCTTGTCTATAGGTGCCCACTAATGATACAATCTTACCAAATGTATGTAGCAGAAGAGTACACGGAGTGAAAATACTTTAAATGAATACCTTTAGTTTCTCATATTACATGAAGTGGTAAGGTTGTACATATGATCATGACTGAGTACTCATGGGCTTCACCCATCCTCTACAACCTCCTTGATCCAGCGTTGGCAACCCCTGAACACCACATGCTGCAATATTCACAATCTGCGCTCCAACGCAGTCTCAGTATCAGCTTTCCGATCAGGCTCAGGCGGAAACAGCTGCAGTAGGGCGGACCCGATCAGGCTCTATTTCCATGTGAGTCGATCGGAAAGCTGATACTGCGCAGAAGCGCAGATTGTAATATTGTCGTGCGCTACTGCGCCTGCGCACAGCTTGTTGGGGGAAATTTGGGGGGGGGGCCAGGCCTGGATCCTCGAGGCTCAAGAGGACGGAGGAAGCCTCAATAGGATTCTGAAACTTTCCCCTCCCGAGGTAAGTACTTCATAGGAGCAATTTTCTCTTACAAATCCACTTTAAGCGACAGTTCAGCGCTATGCAGATATAGCCAAGCAGTGTGTAGTGTCCAGTTCAATATAAAGTGAGGAGGGACAACGGTAAGAGCACAAGCAAGGGGCATCTGTTGGGCGTGGTAAACGTAGGAACAATGCACTGGCTTTCCCTTGTTGTTCAGCCGATGACAGGGGCCCTCTTTTAGTTCACAACCACGCTCCCCGTCATGCAGGGAACCAATTGTGGATGATTGACTTGGGCTTTGTGCGCAGACTCGGGCATACTCGCACAGTATGCTAGCGCAGCCATGAGAGTATAGCTGACCAGCACTTGAGAAGGGCACTGACGGCCTCTGGACTATCAAGAAGCTGCCCTCTACCTAGGTGAGTATCTTTTTTTCACTTCAATATCTACTGGTACAAAGTGGTGGAACAAGGTTACAATCGATATTTGAAAGATACCACAAAGTGTTTGGTGTGTGCCTAGTATGAAAGGAAAGTGATCTAAGCTTTATTATTGGTCAGTGAAGTAACTGGTCATATTATATAACCAATAGGTAGGCTTGAAAGGTCAGAGGAGGAGGATTTCTCTCATTTATGGTCTCAGTGGTTTTGTATGTTAGGCTGTGTTCATACTAGAGTGGAACATGGAGAATTTTTGTCCATTCTCCGCTCATTGCTAATTGGACAGTGAACATCTCCTATTTTATAAACAGGAGTTGTTCACACTTGGGGCTTGATTCACTAAACCATGATAACTCATATCACGGCCGGTTTCGCATGCATTTTCGAGTTTGCGTGCAATCGCAATTTTTTGCGCAAAAACGTCCGTGATATAAGTTCTCATGGTTTAATGAATCAAGCCCACGGTACGCTGCAATGGATCTGCGGGATCTGTTGCAGTAAATGGACCGCACACTTCTGTGCAGTCCACGATAAGCAGCCTATGTGGGTGCATCTGCCCCAGGCTCTAGCTGGACCATGGCAGACCATCGGAGCGGAGATAACACTGCCCGCTCTGACTGGCCACACGTGGTGCAGTTTCAGGTGGGAACAGAGCCAATGGGGTTGATTCACTATAACAAATGGAGCGCCTTATCAGAGTTAACGTGACAGGCTCGACAGGCAGCCTATTGGGCCAATCAAAGTGCGGGAATAATGTCCTTTAAAGTGATTGGACCCGCAGGGGCTAACGGCAGGATGAGTGGAGCTCTCGTCATTGCCAATTAGCAGGCATTAGTTTGTAGCGCTCGCTATGCTACTCTGATAAGGTATGTTAACTCTGATTAGGCACACTATTTGTTATAGTAAATGAACCCCTTCAGGGTTTTTTTTCAATTTGGTAAAGAAAGCATTTGCTTTTGTATACATCATATAACAGATGCAGTGCTTTATTCTGGGCTGCTTTTCCTCACATATAACAATAGTAATGTGCATAGGGTTCTCCTGGGTTTATGTCTAGATTGAAGATGCATTAGTCATACCGTTTTTAATGAAGATAACCTATGTGTACTTTATCATCTCAGCCTCTGTTTATATTGTCCTGGTGTACATCAGAGTCCCTTTACTGGACCTAAATTATTCCCACAGCACTGGAGAAAAAAACACCCAGACTGCATTATCAGCAGCCTAAGGTCAGGTCCTCACTGGAGATAAAGTAGTCTTTCATGAAATGGACCACACTGGACGAATGCACATGTCATATCTAGCTTATGTACAGCGCTTACCCCCTCAGTATATCCATATGTCATTTAGTGATCCTCCTCGCTGGATCGCTGAATGAGGGGGAACAAGCCACTCGCTTGTGTGCTTCCTTGTTATCTCTCCTCCCCCTCCATTGAATTGCTGAGCACCATGTCTGTACAGTGATTGTTCCCTGAAATGTTGTCCTAAATATCGATCACAGATAGTTAATGGCAACACTGTTCTAGCGTGTGTATGAGTCTTTAGCTTAAAATAGAACTGAAGCTGGACAGGTGCGCTGGACAGCTTTTTATACTCTATCCAGCCCCACACACAAGAGGTAGAATCTGAAAGAATTGGTAAGCCCTCTTTTATTTCTAGGAATCATGTATAGGCAGGAGTGCAGGTAAAGCCTAATTCCTACATATTAATTGTAGCCCTGCAGTGAATAGTTATCACATCATCCCCAGTGAAGCAGTGCAGCTGTTCGCATGGACAGAGCTGAGGCTGCTGATCATTACTGAGATCTCGGCTAACTCATGCATCAGCCTCGCCGTGTGCGGATTGCAAGCTCTCCTGCCGGGGCAATTCCCAAGGCTAGAGTGAGTATTGGAAGGGGGGCTGGAAAGGCTGGGGCAAATGACGGGAAAACTGGCTTATAGGACTATGCAAGGAGATCCCAATGACTCTTCTGAAAATGTGACGTGCCTGGCTGTTAGGCTGATCCTCTGCCTGTAATGCCTTCTGAGTATGAGCTGTAACTCCACTTCAAGCAGGCCTGTAGCTCAGACTACTGAGATCAACACAATCATCTAGGAAGATTTAATTAAAGTGGACCTGAACTCTTGCACAGGACAGAAGGAAAACCTAGAGGAATGCACCCTGTATGTATGCAGAGAGTTTAGCCCGTCTAACTCCCCCTCATCTGTGACTAATCACCACTGTAGTTTGATCTCTCAGCTGTGTCCGCTCAGGAATCTAGTCTGCCACAGCAGCTAATTTGTAAACACAGGATGTTAACATGTCTGCTTCCATGAAAGCAGGAAGTAGACACACTGCAGATTGTTACAGCTGATACAAAACCCTGAAAACCATTTCTTTAAAGGTTATTATGCTGTTGCGTATCTTTTAGAGCAGAAAGGAAGTTCTGAGTTTGGGTCCACTTTAACGAAAATTAAATAGAGATGGCAGCTCCCATATTCCACTCAGTGCAGGTTTGCAGTCTGCAGGGACACAGCAGCTGGCAGTCTTGTGTGTTGTGCAGTGCTGCCCCAAACCTCTACGAAGAGGACCTTGGGAGCTGCCATCTTTATTATCTGGGTCTTTTTTGTTGTTTTTTTCAGAAATTAAGGGCCAGTTTACACGGCCGGCTGCAACCAAGCACAAAAGCGTTTGGCATCAGTCCCGGGCATTCCGTCGTCATAAGGGCCCATTTCCACTAGTGCCACCGGTGGCTGGGAGACGCGTGGCGGCACTTCCTGGTCAGCGGGAATGCTGACGAATCCCATAAGCCGTGCAATGCATGGCTTTGGGATTCGCAGCCTCCCGCACGGAAACTGATGGCAATGTCGGCCAAATTGCTAAGGTACGCAATTTGGCCACCGGCGCCATTGTTTCCTATGGCAGAATTTCCCCGCGTGATTTGCCTGCGGGGAAACTCTGCGGATTCGGCCCGGTTTCCGCGCTAGTGGAAACGGGCCCTTACACATTTTGAGCCCCCAAGGCGAAACAGATTCACGAACGCTAAAAGCGACACCCATCTCGGAAAATTCAATCGACCACGGCACTTGATCAATCGACAGTAAACACATTGAGACAAACTTTTTGGTAAACCATGGTAAAAATTGCCAGCAGCCAACTGTCTGAAATTTTCCCTACTGCTCAGTACTAGAAAAGGTGAGAATGCAGCTCATCATCCGAACAGCGAAAAGGGTAATTGGCTGTAGCTTACCTTCCCTGCAGGTTTTGTATGCTAGCAGGTGCAGATAGAGAGTGACCAAGACTGACCCCTCTCACCCTGCTCACTCCATCTTCCAGCTCTTGCCTTCAGGAGTGAGATACCAGTCAGTTGCAACTAAAACTTCCAGGCACAGAAAGAGCTTTTTCCCGCAAGCGGTAACCTTGCTTAATGCAGAACAATGCTAGAGCTGCTAGAACTTGAAAGCATCACAGCATAGAACTGAAAATGAACACTTCTCATCCTGTTTACTGCCAATATAACCTACATACTGTCCTCGACTAGCAATATATATACAGTGTTCTCCCCAGAATTTTTTTTCCAGCCGGGTGGCATGAAAAAGTAGCTGGGTGGGGTGAGATGAGAGAATGCAGGGCCGTTGCTTCTGTGAGTAACTATTCTTGTAGCATAGGAGGAGGTGAGGCGATGACAGCCGGGTGCTCACCAAAACTAGCCAGGTAGAGCACCCGGCTAAAAGAGCCTGAGGAGAACACTGATATATTGTCTGTCCTTGTATTGTTTTGTTTGTGTCCGTTAAGCAACTGCCTAGTCAAATTCCTTGTAAGTGCAAACTTACTTGGCCAAATAAATTGAATCTGATTTTACGAATCACTTTGCAAAGTACAATTTTGCGTTCCAAAAATAGAAGGTATTTGCAAGTATTCACTTTAAAATGTGCAAGGTATTGCTCTCAAAATGTATAACTTCTCTATAGTGAATGAATATGCAGATCACTCCTTTATATCCTGAAAAAGCCAGGCATACGCCTAGAACTAACTTCCAGTCAGAGCAATATCCTGCCTCTATCTGGCCAGCAGACGCTTGTCAGCCAATCAGGTGCACTGTCATACACCCTTTGCCTGCTGTACCATACCTAGCAGGAATTACATAGATTAGCATTCAGGTGGGAGGCTTCGGTTGGACGCAATCGTGAATTGCGTCGTTTAACAGGGACGCCCCGTGTAGGCACATCTCCCACACGGTCCCCTCCCTAACCACTCACCTGTCAACCGCATCGTAGAAGCTGCAAAAAATAAAATTTAAAATCACAAACACTGGTCCACATGACAGCCCAGGGGCCCCAGGTCTCCTAGAACTGCTGGGTTTATAGCACAACAATGACATTTTAGTTTTACAGGGCACATTTATCCATAAACCCTGGTTTCAGACTGTATATGGCTCTGAAATAGTGCTGAAAGGTGGCTAATATGAAGTAAACAAACTGTAGTCCATATAGCACCTCTGCAGGTGGTATCAGTGTGGGTCTGATCTATGTGTTATTCCTCCCCACAGGTTAACCATTCAGTTGTAAACAATGATACATACCAAGAACGACTGACACGACTGGAAGGAGATAAGGAATCGCTAATACTACAGGTACAAAGTCTCTCATACCTTCTTCTATACACTTCAAGCCTGTTTAGTGGTTGGTTGTGTAGAAGTGCCTTACCTGAAATATTATTTTACCTGGAAACACAGATGAGATGCGTAGGTAGAACCCTTTCATTCTTATAGATGCCCTGTAAGAAAGCTTAGCAGACATTTTTGCATCTTATTTACCTTTTTGTAACCCAGCAACTAAAAATAACTCGAGATAAGTTGTCCCAGCTTAATTTAAAGGTGCGTACACAGCTTCAGTGGTTGTTGCTGGAATGGGTCGGGACTCGATCAGGGGTCTCATCATGTACATGCGCTTCACACTGCCATAGTATGGAGGAGGACAATGTGACAATGTGCTTGGGGGTCACTTTTATTCAAAGACCCATTGTTCTAAATCTTTAAAGGGATACTTAAGTCAAAAAAAAAATGACATTTACTCACCTGGGGCATCCCTCAGCCCCCCGAAGCTGGATGGTGCCCTCGCAGCCCCGCTCCGATCGTCCTGTCCCCGCCGGCGGCTACTTCCGGTTTGGCGACAGCCGCCGACAGGCTGGGAACGCGGCTGATTGTCCGCGTTCCCAGCCGCTGCTATCACCCTCTATGCTGCTATAGCGTATATATAGACGCTATAGCAGCATAGAGGGTGATAGCAGCGGCTGGGAACGCGGAAAATCAGCCGCGTTCCCAGCCTGTCGGCGGCTGTCGCCGAACCGGAAGTAGCCGCCGGCGGGGACAGGACGATCGGAGCGGGGCTGCGAGGGCACCATCCAGCTTCGGGGGGCTGAGGGATGCCCCAGGTGAGTAATGTCATTTTTTTTTTTTTTTTGCCTTAAGTATTCCTTTAAATTAACTAGGTAGACAGCTCTATATACACTAGGTTCTAGGCTAGGGTGATGGCTTGTTGTCACCTCTATCGAGTCCATCTAGCACGTTTATGCACCTTCAGTTTAAAATGTAGTGCGCCAGTGCACCTATCTATACTATTCTGATAAAACCCTAGTACTACAGCTCTGAGCATATGGCTGATCCTTTGCTTCTGATTATCTGTCTAAATCAGGGGTGTCAAACTCAAATAGACAGGGGGCCAAAATTAAAAACCAAGACCAAATTGAGGGCCATCAGTCATATTTATTGAAATTTTTTTTTCAAATTTCAAACTTTTTTTAATTTTACAATGCAATGTAAACCTTTTCTTTCATAGTCTATCGTAGGGGTGGGCAAACCTTTTGACTCGTGAGCCACAAAGCAATCTTAAATTTGTTTCCTGTAACATACACATAATGCGGTGGCGTTTTTATTTTTTAAATACATGATGCAGCAGCGTTTCCCCCAAAATACACATGATGTGGCAGTGTTTCCTCCAAAATATACCTTTCCCCAAAAATACACATAATGCAGCATTGTTTCCACCAAAAACACCCACAATGTGGCAGCGTTTCCACAAAATACACATGCAGTTAAGTCCATAAATATTTGGGTAGAGACAACTTTTGCTAAATTTGGTTCTGTACATTACCACAATAAACTTCAAACTTTGTTCATAGTCTAAAGCAGGGGTGGGCAAACCTTTTGACTCGTAAGCCACAAAGCAATCTAAAATTTGTTTCCTCCAACATGCACATAATGCGGCTGCGTTTCCTCAAAATACACACAATGCGGTAGCTTTTCCACAAAATACACATGCAGTTAGGGCCATAAATATTTGAATAGAGGCATTTTTTTGTTAAATTTGGTTCTATACATTACCACAATAAACTTTAAATAAAACCGCTCCGATGTAGTTGAAGTGCAGACTTTCGGCTTTAATTCAGTGGGGTGAACAAAACAATTGCACAAAAATGTGAGGCAACTAAAGAATTTTTTTAACACAATTCCTACAATTGAGGGGCTCAAAAGTAATTGGACAAAATAAATAACTGGAAACCTTTTGCTGGCAATGGCAGCCTAAAGTCTTGAACTCGGGGACATCATCAGATGCTGGGTGGTTTCCACTGTTTTAATGCTCTGCCAGGCCTTTACTGCAACGAGTTTAAGGTGCTGTTTGTTTTATTGGATCGATGGAGAAAAGATTATCGATCAATGGAAATTGGCCTATATCTGCCTGAATTGACAGATACTTGCTCGAGGAGGATGGGAAATATTGACTGTAAAGGAATCCGCTAATTTTCACATGATTTCAGGCAATACAGAATCGATTTTTGGTTCCAAAGCATGGAGGCACAGCTTTGTTTAGATAGATTAGTGAAGGAGAATTGCCAGGATCTCGCTTGCAGTGTGTGGGCCATTAGTCAATTTACTTTTGGTCGACCACACTGTTTTTGATCACCCAATAAAGTTGATTGCTTAATCCCTCAAAAAAAAATCATGTAAAATATGGGTACCTGAAGGCCAGTTTCACATTGCAAACTGGCGGCAGCGATGCGGTGAGTCGCGCCGCTGTACCGCCAGAAACAGGCCTTCAGAGAACACCAGGTTAGTATGCGGTGTTCCCTGTCTGCCCACCAGTTTAGCAGGAAGTGACGCGCGTTTGCCATCACTTCCTGTTTCGGGTATTTGGAAGTGCACGGAAGTGTATTGTGAAAATACGCTTCTGCACATGCACACAGCAGCGTTGCAACGCCACCATTTTTAAAATCCCTGCATCGCCATAGAGTAACGTTACTGTAGTTTTTTCCTAGCGTCGGGATGCGGTAAAAGCGTCACTTCCGTCGCATTGCACTGCATTGGGGCATAGACTTTCATTGCCCGGCCGCGGAGTGCGGGAAAAACACAGCACCGCCCCCGTGTGAAAGGGCCCTCATGGACAACTGAAACTAGATAAGCAATACCAGTTGCCTGGCTATCGTGCTGATCCTCTGCCTCTAATACTAATGCAGATCAGGTGTTTCCGACATTATGGTGAGATCTGACAAGATTAGCTGCATGCTTGTTTCTAGTGTGATTCAGACAGTACTGCAGCTAAATAGACCAGCAGGGCTGCCAGGCAACCGGTATTGTTTAAAAGGAAATAAATATGGCAGCCTCCATATTCTTCTCATTACAGTTGTCCTTCAAGTATTCTGACTCTCCAGTTCAGTAAAACAATTGCAGTGTTCTTATTTGCATAGATGCCATCATTTCATTTCATCTAATTTGTCATTTAACGATTGTAATTGAAATGTGTGTCGGTAGCATCAGACTGGCCTTACCTATAGGCTTGCGATGGCTCTCAGCTGCCTAAATTTAGTATGATGTGAGATCTATTCTAGTAACGGCTGCTGTGGCATAGGTTATTTCAGAACAGCTGCACCATCCAACCAAACCTGCTGCGAATGTGCAGACATAATCCTAAAACCTGACATAACAGCATTCCTGCATCAAAGCCATGATATAGTCATAACTTCACATGGCCAGCAGCAGTCTCACAGATCCCTGGCTAAAAATCATCTGCACAAGATACTAGGTGGGAGGGGGAATGCCTTATGTTTAAACTGTGATGTATTTAATACATACATGTCTCATGATATTGCTGTTGAGTTGCAGTCTTATTTAAAATCTATGTCCCTTACATTTCAATTATTTTAAAGTTCACATTTAAGTACAAGTTACAGGGATGGCCTGCAGGAAGTCGTGCTTAGTGAGTACAGTATATTCACCTGTCACTGATTCCAGTGGTGCGGTCAGCTGTTTTAGTCCCCAGGCTTCCTTCAGCCATGTCTTCCAAGTCCTGACCCAATGATGTCATAATGATGTCATCAGGCTGAGATTACGGAAACATGGCTGCAAGATGCTGGCAAACGGCTATAGATAGAAGCACCGGCGATCAGCAGCAGCAGACATACCTGGAACAGATGGTAGATATTTTACCCAGCATCGCTTCTGCTGCTGATCTCTGCAGTGGGAGTGGGGCTATGATACTGGATGGCAGTGGCATTACATAAGGGGCAAGCTGTTTGGGGGACATTCTGTACGGGTGTTCTATAATAAACAGTATAAGGGAGAGGAGTGGGTTGACTCTAAAATGGCATAATGATGAGTTCGCTATATTGGGCACAATAGACGTAGGAGCCACTATATAGATCACTATAATGGAACAACTATATCGGAATATGGAGAACACTGTAGAGAGCATTATATATGGAAGCACTATAACCTGGGGACACTGTGACAAAGAATTATAATGGAAGTATTAATAGGGAGGGCAGTACAATGAAGGACATGGAGTGAGCACAGCACATCCCCAAAAAGATGAAATAATTAATGCCTTCGGCCTCTTTTTTCCTATTTTACCATTTTTATGATTGTTGTTATGATTGATACATTGCAAAAATAAATAAGTACACAAAGCAACAAATATACCTTATTTCAAAATCCAATATCGCCACACCAGCAGCATAATTGATTTCTGGGATAAATGAGATACGTGGCCAAAATAAAATTTGTGTTTTTGTCTACAGTAGCACTTTTTTTATTTTAGAAAGTGTTTCTTTTTAATTATCATTGATAAGGCTGAAAACCACCTCTACACCTGAACCAGAAACTGCCCTTTGTTAGGGATTCACCAAACATGAAACCAAGTAACCAGAATATAATCAGCCAATATCCATCAATTACAAACTACACCATCTGTTTGGTGACCCTAGCAACCACATTACCATTATTAATCTCCCACCCCTCTTGTACTCCCACTTGAGTGGGGGGCATCCCTCAATAGGTAAGAGCCCACAAGAAAGCGCCTACAAATAGGGGAACAGGAGAGAGTGTGTTGGGGGCTGCTTCATAGTTTAGAAATATGTACTACTGGTCATATGTCAGCAGTGGGTCATAAAAGCATTGGAAGAATGTTTAAACCAGTCACCAGCTCATTGCACTCAGCCACCATATTGGCTCTTCCTCTTGGAGCAGATTTATCACACCAGTGCAAGGTGAATTGGAGCAAATATGGTGCAGATGCTGGGCAGCTGCTCACAGTGACCAGAGTCCTTGATATGGAGGTTTGCTCTAATTTTTCACCAGTTCTTCTCCAGTTTTCAGTGCACTGGTTTTGATAAATCTGCCCCACCCCACTGTCTTCTGTAGGATCAGTAATATCACCAGCCTCAAATACATAGCAAAAGCCACAAAAGAGCAAAGACTTTGTAACACTAATGCATTCTGGTCCGTATTCCCAAGGGAGCAGCAAGTGTGTGAGACTGCATGCCTTCCAGGAACTTGTGTCTGAGAAGAAGCTGTATTAGGTGCTATCATGTCTGCAGGAGATTCATAGGTCTTTATAGGACACATAAAAACTGCATTGAATAATTGTCTGTGAGCCCTGTCCTCCAGGAAGTCCACAGCAGTCCCAATAATAAACATAGTACAGGAAACTCAAGCAGTCTATAGCAAAGGATCAAACAATGCCTTGTAGCTGCAGACAGGTGGGTAGAGTCTGACACAATAAAGATGCAGTACAGGGGGGCTCAGGCTAGTGCGCACCAGCAAGTTTGTGTGACTTAGAAAAAGATGATCCTGTTACAGACAAGTGACAAAGCTTGATGTGGCCAGATGTTAAATCCATTGGCACTGCTTTGTCACCAGCAAGATGGAAAAAAGAAGACCCCCTGTTAGTGGCCGGGAAGCATCACTGTGTCACCACCTACTTGTGTAACTGCTGACGAAGTGGCACATAGGGCTGCCTCATTTTACATTATTACTCCAGAACTTGTAAGGTACATGTAAGGAGTATAATTGTTTCCCCCCCTCTTTTCTAATGCTGAGTTCAGATCACTTGCATTGCCTTTACTGTTGTCTTTAAGCAGGTCCATTATTGGCATATAATGATTATATATTTTAGAATACAGTATATACACAGGTGAAACTCAAATCCTCTATAATAATCTCCCTGTGTCGCTGCGTCCAGCTGTCCCTGTGCCCCTGTTATTTGCTGCTGCGCATGTGTGCAGTACGGACAGCTGGACGTGACCAGGGAGCAAGGTGGGCAAGGCAGGCTGGTGCGGGGTTGCTTGCGCGCGCGGAATGTGCGGGCACGTGCATGCGCACTAGCGTCGGCGGTAGAAAAAAGACCTAGAGCCCATTTTTAAACGGGCTTGGGTCTACTAGTAATTAGAATATTGTGCAAAAGTCCCTTCTTTCAGTAATAACTGAAATAAAATAATTTAAAATATGAAATAGGAACCCTTTGCAGGTGTTTTGGATTAATTAGCTGATTAGAGTGTGACACTTTAAGCCTAGAATATTGAACATCTCCACAGTATTCTAATGGTCTGAGATTTTAATTTTGGGGTTTTCATAAGCTGTAAGTCATAATCATCAAAATTATAAGAAAGAAAGGTATGACCTATCTCGCTTTGCATGCAATGACTATTTCATATACTGGTTTTACCTTTTAAGTTGAATTACTGACATAAATGGACTTTTCCACCATATTCTAATTTTTTGAGTGTCACCTGTACATGTTTTTGATTTGACATTATATTGCACTTAACACTGTATATGTTTTATATACACTGCATGTTTTTAATTATTAATTTACCTGTTTGCAAAAAGAGTGAAGTCCACAGTACACCATCAATGTCAAAATCTTATTTCTTTATTTAAAAAAAATTATAAAACATTAATGACTGAACAGACATGTGTGTTTCAGGCCACAGTCTGGCCCTTAGTCATAGTCTAGTTAAAAATAAGTGCAGTGAACACTTAAAAATCTACACACTAGCATTGATAAGTGTTTACTGCATTTGTTTCTAACGTCCACCTTTTGTTCTACCTGTTTGACTGTATATTTTGGTGGGCTAGCACATGCTATTATCATGCAATTATTATTTTGCTGAAATTGTTCATTGAAAGTATTAAAATGGAAAAACGTATATGATGTTTTTTCTGTTTCAATATTTTTATTGAACAATTTCAGCAAACTAATCATTACAAAACATTGTCATGTGAATACAGTCATATGCATCAAATACAATTATATAGGTTTTTAAGTATGTTGTATCTTGTCTGTAGGCGCTTCTATTTAATCTGATGACATAATAAAAACATGTAGTATTTTTTTTTATGGAGTTTTTCATGGTTACATCAACCTGTTTCAGGGGCTTGACCCCTCTGTCAGGATTAGCCAGAGACTTAAAGTGTAGTAGATATGACAGAGCCCACCCTATCAGGACTTAAAGGGACTCCGGGCAGTGCAGAAACTATGGAAAGATGCATATCATTTTAAAGCTCTCTTTCTCCTCTTTCCAATGATATATAAACCGCCACCCTACGCCTTTTAGTTTATGCTATTTTCGCCATTGAAATTGCCACAGCCGCGATTTTGAGCGCGAAAATAGAGGAAACTAAAAGGCGTAGGGCGACGATTTAGGTGTCGCCAGAAAGAGGAGAAAGAGAGCTTTAAAATGATATCCATCTTTCCATAGTTATATTGTATTACACAGGACGACACTTTCCCCAGTGTCAGCAGCTCCATTCAGCAGAATGGAGCTGCTGACTTTAGGAAAAAGTCGTCCTGTGTAATACAAGTAACTATGGAAAGATGGATATCATTTTAAAGCTCTCTTTCTCCTCTTTCTGACGACACCTAAATCGTCGCCCTACGCCTTTTAGTTTCCTCTATTTTTGTGATCGTAATCGCGGCCACAGCAATTTCAATCACGAAAATAGCGAAAACTAAAAGGCGTAGGGCGGCGATTTATATATCGTTGGAAAGAGGAGAAAGAGAGCTTTAAAATGATATGCATCTTTCCATAGTTTCTGCACTGCTCGGAGTCCCTTTAAAGGGAACCTGAAGTGAGAGGCAAATGGAAGCTGCCATATTTATTTCCTTTTCAAAAATACCAGTTGCCTGGCAGCTCTGCTGATTGTTCTATCATCTCTAGTGTCTGAATCACACACCTGAAACAAGCAGGCCCAGATTTACATCAGACACAGATGTCCTGGCACCCTAGACCTTGCCCTCTATGAACCTACAAACGACTGTCTAACCACACCGCAAGTGTGCTGACTGTCCCAGCTGTCACTTCTCCCTTACTTCCCTTGCCCATCATAGGTAGCTACAGGTATCTTTTAGCAATAGGGAGCCAGAGGTTCCATCAGTATTAAGTAGCCATTGGTACCGCCAACAGAAGGGAGATCACGTCACTGGAATGCCGTGAGCTGGGTAACGACTCATTTACACTCTCACCAGGACTCTGCATAGGGAAGGAGGGAGGGAGGCACTTGGGGAGAGGAGAGAGTCGCCTTTCCATCAACAGGCCCCTGTAGGCACGTGGCAAGTCTGGCCCTGGAAACAAGCATGTGGCTAATCTTGTTCAGAGTCTGTGGCTAAAAGTATCAGAAGCAGAGGATCAGCAGCACAGCCTGGCAACTGGTATTGTTTAGAATTAAATAAACAAATGTTATCCTCTATATCTCTGTCACTTCAGGTTCTCTTTAACTCTTTAACTTTTAGGGGGGGGGGGGAAGAGAAGGCAAAAACTTGAAACTTCTAGCAATAAATCTATATAATAAAACAAGTGACAGGCATGTTTCTGTAGGCATCCATCAGCTCCTGGGCTGTTTGTGCAGGCTGATTGTAAATCTGCTCTGCATTGCGCTGACAAATTAATTTCTGTGGATAAACATTTTGCTTGACTAGCTTTGTTGCTATCTTTCCCCTTCTTGTAGTAACTTGCAGGGCCTGGAAAGTTTTGTAAGCTTTGCTCAATAGGTGCTTAAACATGCCCTGAAACGCATCGCATACTTTGCCTCTCTGCAAAGCGTAGGTACAGACTCCTCGCTGCACTTTCTCACTAGTAAAACAATTGATTCGGCTCCCAGAAGAAGCGCTTTATTGTTTTTCCAGATACAGCATGTTGTTAAGAAATGCGTTAGCTGCTCTCTCACTAGAGATTGCTTAACTGTTCCCAAGAACACAGGGTTGTGAAAGCGTCAGCAGGAAGCAGGGTCAGGCTTGACTCCAAGCTATAGAAATCGCGAGGTAGGAGCAGTTGTTGTTGAGGCAGATGTGAGCGTCAGCAGAGGGAAACGCTCTGTGTTCTGCTTTCGCTTTGCAGGAATGGAAAAGGCTGTGCTTGTGACTGATGTGTTTGTGTTGTGCTAGGTGAGCGTCCTCACCGATCAGGTGGAGGCCCAAGGAGACAAGATCCGGGACCTGGAATCCTGTGTGGAGGAACATCAGGTGAAGCTTAATGCTACCGAGGAAATGCTCCAGCAGGTAGGTGTCACTGGAAAATGGACCTGTCATTCAATGATCATTATAAGCACACTTCACTAAAGATGTCAAAGGACTGTCAGATTAGACTTCTAAAAGATTGGCCTTAGAGCATACATGTTCAGATGAAATAGTTGTGCACGCTCATTTCTGTTGAGAGGGAGTCATGGCCCTGTTGTAAACATGCGGAAAAGTGCAGGACATCACCTGCAGCATGTGTCCATAAAACATGGCCCATAATGCATCACTTCAGAACAGTGGGCGATTCATGCGAATAATTCCTTTGTGTCTTTGTCAGGTAAGCAGGCATCCAGAGCTGCTGATTTATAACATGCCTAAAGCCATACAGCGATGTATTCCAATTTGTAGACAGCTGTTTCTGGCTATCTGTCTTCATCAGTGCATAATATGGAACTGTATGAGTCTGTGGGGCTGACGTATCAAAATCTGTTCAAAGGTTAATGGAGGGAATGTAGAGCTGTTGCCAAGAGCGACCAATCAGGTTTCATCTGGCAATGACATGTTAATTCTTATTGGTAGATATAAGCAACAACACAATTTTTTTAATTCCTTTTTCTTTGCACCTGTCTAGGTAAGTCAGTCCCCTTTATGTGTAAGGTGTTTTTCCAAAGAATAAACACAAATACTTGTCTGATCTGAGCATTTGTGTTTGTTTGATGATCCTTAAAGAACAACTGAAGTGGGTGGAATATGGAGGCTGCCATTTTTGTTTCCTTTTATTTATTTGTTTTATATTAAAAAAAATAATTCCTAATTTCAGACACAATTTTTTTTTTACTAGATTTGTTTAGGCAGTCAGCTGTGAAGCTTGTTTATGGACTTAACCACTTCACCACTGAGGGGTTTTACCCCCTGAGCACCAGAGCAATTTTCACCTTTCAGCGCTCCTTCCATTCATTCGTCTATAACTTTATCATTACTTATCGCAATGAAATGAACTATATCTTGTTTTTTCCACCACCAATTAGGCTTTCTTTAGGTGGGACATTATGCCAAGAATTATTTTTTTCTAAATGTGTTTTAATGGGAAAATAGGAAAAATGTGGGGAAAAAAATAATTATTTTTCAGTTTTCGGCCATTATAGTTTTTAAATAATGCATGCTACTGTAATTAAAACCCATGAAACGTATTTGCCCTCTTGTCCCGGTTATAAAACCATTTAAATTATGTCCCTATCACAATGTTTGGCGCCAATATTTTATTTGGAAATAAAGGTGCATTTTTTCATTTTTGCGTCCATCCCTAATTACAAGCCCATAGTTTATAAAGTAACAGTGTTATACCCTCTTGACATAAATATTTAAAAAGTTCAGTCCCTAAGGTAACTATTTATGTATTTTTTTTAATTGTAAATTTTTTAATTTTTTTTTAATTACAAAAAATAAAAAAATGGGGAGTGTGGGAGGTAATGAGTTAATTTTATGTGTAAAAGTCATTTATTTGTATGTGAAAAATGTGTAGGGTGTAGTTTACTATTTGGCCACAAGATGGCCACAGTAACTTTTTGTTTTAATGCGACCTCCAAGCTTCCTTCCGGAAGCTTGGAGGAAGTATAAGGAGGCTGGACACGTGAGTTTTTTCTCACAATGATCGCGCTGCCCATAGGAGAGCAGCTGATCATTGCGGGGCTTAGATCAATGAACGGGAATGGATTTTCCCGTTCATTGATCTCTGGGCGGGCGGCGGCGTGTTTACTAGCGGCGGGCGGCGTGTTTACGAGCGGGAGCGCGGGCAGC
This sequence comes from Hyperolius riggenbachi, assembly GCF_040937935.1. Classification (NCBI taxonomy): domain Eukaryota; kingdom Metazoa; phylum Chordata; class Amphibia; order Anura; family Hyperoliidae; genus Hyperolius; species Hyperolius riggenbachi. Next base: position 80,509,507 of record NC_090656.1, read on the forward strand.
GTCGGGAACGCGGAAAGTACGTGTTTCTCCGTCCCTGGTTGTTAAAGGATGGAAAAAGGGGCGGAGAAATACGTACGCGCGGGGGTAAAGTGGTTAAAGTAAACCTGAAGTGAAAATAAACCTATGAGATGAAGGGCTTAATTTTCATTAGGTCTAAAAAGAAGCCATGACATATCTGCTTTGTTGAGCTGCAAAACCAGCAAAAAATAATGACCATTTGAACTTTAGTGCTAAAACTTTACCAGCAGCCTTTTCTCAGCCAGATGAAACTCTTCTGGCTTCTATTTACCTTTCAGAAAAGGACTGCATTTGACAAACTGTTCCACAACAAACTCACTACCTTCTAGATTGTAAGCTTGCAAGGGCATAAATGCGTGTCTAGTGGATTTACAAAATTGGATGAACACCAGCTGGCTGAGGCTGAACTCTGACAAAACAGAGGTGTTGGTGGTAGGTGGTCCACACATGATGGATAAAGTTCAAAACTCTCACCACCTCAAACTAGCAATTGGGGGAGATACCGTACAGTATAAAGACTCTGTGCGAAACCTTGGGGTGATCCTGGATGGAAATCTAAAACTCAGCAGGTATCAGCTGTCGTCAAGTCTTCCTTCTTCCATCTAAGAAATATAGCGAAAATCAATTGCCTTATCCCAGCTGAAGACCTACCTGCCCTGGTTCATGCATTTGTATACTCCTGCCTAGACTACTGCAACGCCCAGTTCCTTGGATCTACAGATAAGGTTCTGTGCCCCTTACAGCTAGTACAGAATGCTGCAGCCAGACTCCCAGCCAATGCCCCCCGCAGCTCACACATCACCCCAGTACTGCAAACTCTTCACTGGTTGCCAGTAAAATGGAGAATCAATTTTAAGATCTGCCTGCTGACATTCAAGGCTCTAAACCATATGGGACCCAAATACATAGCGGATATTGGAACTTTATGCCCCTCCACGCACCTTCCGCTCTGCCAACAAGATGAAGCTGGTTATTCCCAGGATACACCTAACATTTGGTGCTCGGGCCTTTTCCTATGTGGCCCCTACTCTATGGAACTCACTTCCACAATCAGTACGAGAGGCTCCTTTTCTGGACCGCTTTAAAAAAAAAAAAGGCTAAAAACTCACCTCTTTTCCCGAGCCTTTGAGACTGCATAATGCAGGGTCACAGCACTTTGAGTCCCCAGGGAGAAAAGCGCTATAAAAATATTGTTATTGTTGTTTACTGTTTTTGTGCAGTTTATCAAATGAACATCTATCAGTACTGGGGATGTTATTCAAACGAAACATCAATTGTATGTATCGGTACTTGTGTCACTGGTTGTCCTGATTATATAATATGCTGAACTGCTCATGTATCTATGCTCCCTATTGTTGTATTTGTACAGCGCTATGGCATATGTTGGCCCTCTATAAATAATAATAATAATAACACTTATTTGCATAGATAACTTCATTTATATTTAATTTTTTTACTGTACTGGAAAACAGAAAGGATCTTCAGATGAGTTAGGCTGGGTTCCCTTTTGATCCGGTCCACGCACAGCCAGTGGGAGCAGACAGTGTAGTGTCTGCTCCGATTGACCATTGTGGTCCAGCTGGGTGAATGTGTTTCAACCATTTAGGAAACACTTCCACTCTTTACTGTATCAATTAGTAGTAAAATATTGGTAAATTTACCGATGTTATGCTACCGCTATTTCCTGCTCCCTTTAAAAAAACAATTTCTGTTTACACTAGGCCAAATTAGCGTGCAGTACTTTCAAATGTACGTGTGGGGCCACACCTGGAACAAGCATGCAGGCAATGGAGCCACACCTGGAGCAAGCATGCAGGCAATAGAGCCAAAACTGGAGCAAGCATGCAGGCAATGGAGCCAAACCTAGAACACCAATGCAGGTTATTAAGCCACAACTAGAACAAGCATGCTGCCAGTGGAGACCACACCTGGAATACGTACATATTAAAAGGGCGCATGGGAAAAAAGGGAGCCTGATATAGAGGAAAAAAACGCCAGATTTGGCTACAAAAGGTACCTGGCGTAGAAGAGAAGCCAAATTCGACTAAAAATGCACCTGGCGTAGCTGAGATGCCAAATTCGGGTACAAAATGTGCCAGCTGAAGGCATGCAGCCAGTGGAGGCCACACCTTTAACAAGCCTGCACTCCGTGGGGCCACAAAAGTTTTCATCCTTATGCTGGGTGAATGACTTAAAAGGCATTGACAGCTGTGAACCAACATGGCAGACAAGCAGGTAGTTTTAATTCCATTAAAAAAGGGCAGCCTCCCTCCACATCCTTGTCATTTTCAAATTACTGTAAAGAACACCTGGACTTTATAACCCTACCCTGATATTAATGGAAGATCATATATTTATAGGCAATATGGGTAAATCCATATTAATCTCATTAAATTGTAATTGTATATGGTCTGCATGCTCCACCCATATTATTTTTTTTACTAGCAGCAATATTAAAAACAAAAGGCGAGGCCTGTGATTTAGCTGCTTTGAGTCCATAATTGCCACTTTCAGCTTTTAAACTCCCAAAACTTGGAGCTGGTTTGCTCAGACCCGCCTGGAAACGTAATCTAAATGCTGGAAATTAGTCATCTGGCCTTCCGTTCTAAAATGCTCAAGGTATATTCAGGAATTATGGTAATACTTGACAAGCCAATAAATGTAATAAATACAATAATACTATGCACGTTTGTAAAAGTTTTCGCAGCTCTACACAAGGTTGGGACCTAGTTATAAATTGACAAACAGGCAGTACAGCAATTTTTGGCTGATAAATCAAAATTATGTTTTCTGCATTTACTAAAGTGCTGGTATTTTTTTGCTACATATCAATTCTTTTTATTTGTTGCCACTTATTGCCCAGTTACCACATTTATGAATAGGTGAACACACCCATTATTATTATTATTATTATTATTTAGTATTTATATAGGGCCGACATCTTTTGCAACGCTGTACAGAGTATATTGTCTTGTCACTAACTGTCCCTCAGAGGAGCTCACAATCTAATCCCTGCCACAGTCCTGTGTCTATCTATAATGTATTGTAGTCTAGGGCCAATGTAGGGAGAAGACAATTAACTTATCTGTATGTTTTTGGGATGTGGGAGGAAACCGGAGTGCCCGGAGGAAACCCACGCAGACACGCGGAGAACATACAAACTCCTTGCAGATCTTGACCTGGCTGGGATTTGAACCTGGGACCCAGTACTGCAAGGCAAGAGCGCTAACCGCTACGCCATCGTGCTGCCCACTTTGATGGAAACTGTTGGTGTCCTGTTGACCCATGCAAAGAAAACTCAATTTCCCAATTTGGATTCTTGGTTTCAGATCATGGATGCACAACATTGTTAAGTTTGATTAGTGGACTGCATAGGATCTTGCTTGCAGTGTGTGAGGCACTCTTTTATTGACTTTTAATCAACCACACTGTTGACCGGCCAATAAAGTCATTTGGTAGAAAATCGAGTAATGTATGGGCACCTTTAGCGATTGCTGTAAAGAAATTCTACTTGGCTTGTCCACCAGGCAGCCTGTCCTGCTCTTTGGAAGGGTGGGGGGGAGGGTAAGGGTAATGAATAAAAGTTGCCAACAGCAGGAAGTACAACGGAAAATCGAAACCAGTGATCTGGCACAACCAATTACAAAGGACCACGTCAAAGACAATGGGCGACACCTGTGCTGACATGAGATCATCTCGGGTAGTGTAGATCTAGCATCTATACACAGATGAAGTCTGCAGATGGTAGACAATAACAACCCGCAGCTGGCTTACCTACCATCAGCAGACTAGCCCTTGCACAGCACAGGTAGTCCAGCATTGGCTGACACAGGGCCAGGGGGTTGTATTTCAGCAAACGCATATCGGGCAATGTGTGTACATGTAATTAAGGTGGCGGTAAAATTGGGCGCAGGGTGAAGCCAAAAAACTTCTCACCCTGCTCCTTCAAAAATTCCCGCACCGTTAATTACTCTTCCCCTTCAGACCACACCGTGGACTCTGGGGTAATAATTCAGCTGCCAACTATTGCTGGCGGCCAAATTATGATGTTTTCATCGTAATTTGGTCTCAGTCTTTTGACACGCCCAAATTATTGACAGCGCTGCTATACTCGTAATGCACTTTACAGCCTATGGTGGCACATGGTAAGCCTGAATTTCTAGCGCTGTTTTTGCTTATGGTATTTATTCACTGCTAGGAGAAATTGTCCTAGAATAGAGAAAGGCAAAGTACCCCTGTACAAAGTTGCACCGTTTAAGTATTTGAATAAAAATCTTTATTGTATACAAAATTAAGACAAAACGCACAGCAGTAAAAACTATTAAAAGAAAGCTACAAATGACTGATCACTAGCCACTAACTTTTCGCTATAATAGAGATAAATGCAGGCAGTGTTGCCATGGATACAGAGCACTACGCTAACTCAGCCAAAGGAATCTGTCCCCAGTGGATCAGGTATGGGCTGAGGAAGCTCCTCTGTTCTGATGAGAGAGAAGCACAATCCAGTCTATGGGTATCTTATGCTTGTGTGTGTAATGTTTATGCAGATGTCATTTAGAAATGTTTGCAGCCTATGGGTACCTCAATAGCCTGTACAATTCTAATGGGACAAGACCGGTTAGGAGTGAGTGCTCTGTACAGAAACCTGGGATACCTACCAGTCGGCTGCTTTTTCTAAGGGCCGATTCACAAGAGCAGTGGGTGCAGCTGCTTTTGATAGCCACACACTCATTGATTTTATCATGCGTCATAACCAATCAGTCATAATAACGATAGAATTTTAGCCAAAATTCTTGATTGGGCCAGATGGGCAGGAGCAATGGTAGATTCACAGGCTATAACCGCGGTTAGAGTGGGATGGATTGATTTTTCAGTAGATTGAATGCTGAACTCTATTGAAAATCGATGTGCTGTGTTTGGTAGGACATACTTTCTCTGATCAGATTCTGATCAGTGAAGGATTGCTCTTTTTTTTGCCACATTAGGTATCAATCTACAGATGTATAACAATATTAATCCATTGTCTGCAGAGTTCTCCCAAGTGGTCACAGCTCTCTCAGTGCACACGGATATCCTCATCGTTGTTCAGTTGGGTACAGGGTGAGCCTAAAGAGGGCTCGCCCTGCTACCACTGAAACACTGGGGCCACATTAAAAAGTTACCCCTCAAAGTTGTACCAACTAGGGAGAGACCCGTAATTCTGGGTCCGGCTATTGCTGTGGTCACAATATTCCGAGTGATCACAGCTCTCCCAGTGGTCACAGCATTTTTGGTAGACACCGCTCTACTAGTGATCACAGCATTCCTGGTGATCACAGCTCTCTCAGTGGTCACAGCTCTCCCAGTGGTCACAGCTCTCCCAGAGGTAATTCCTGGTAGACACAGCTCTCCCTGTGGTCACAGCTCTCCCAGTGATCACAGCATTCCCGGTGGTCACAACTCTCTCAGTTGTCACCGCTCTACTAGTGGTAAGAGAATTCCTGGTAGACACAGCTCTCTCAGTGGTCACAGCTCTCCTGGTGGTCTTGGCATTCCTGGTGGTCACAGCTCTCCCAGTGGTCACAGCTCTCCCAATGGTCACAGCATTCCTGGTGGTCACAAATCTCCAAGTGGTCACAGCATTCCTGGTGGTCACAGATCTCCCAGTGATTACAGCATTCCTGGTGGTCACAGCATTCCCGGTGGTCACAGCTCTCTGTGGTCACCGCTCTACCAGTGGTAAGAGAATTCCTGGTAGACACAGCTCTCCCAGTGGTCACAGCTCTCCTGGTGGTCTTGGCATTCCAGGTGGTCACAGCTCTCCCAGTGGTCACAGCATTCCTGGTGGTCACAGCTCTCTTTGTGGTCACAACTCTCCCAGTAGTAAGTGCATTCCCGGTAGACACAGCTCTCCTAGTGGTCACAGCTCTCGTAGTGGTCACAGCATTCATGGTAGACACAGTTTTCCCAGTAGTCACAGCTCTCCCAGTGGTCACGGCTTTCCCGGTAGACACAGCTCTCCCAGTGGTCACAGCATTCCTGGTGGTCACAGCTCTCAGTGGTCACAGCATTCCCAGTTGTCACAGCACTCTTGTGATCACAGCTTTCCCGATGCCTGCAGCTCTCTTAGTAGGAGACAACTGTATCTTCGCTGTCTCCTACATTTGACATGGAACACTAAGGAAGATTCAAGATGAAGGCTGCAAGTATCTGAAATGCCCACTGCTTTTGTTTTTCTGTTTTATATGGCGCTGATACCTTATGCAAATCGGCCAAATCTCAGAAATATAAGGACTTCACCACGATTGATCAAGTTGAGCCATCTGCTAATGAATTTAGGTTTGACCAATTTTAAACTAGTAAACCACTGGGGGGGATTTTCCCTTATGAAACAGAGCAATTTTCACATTACAACGCTCCTCCCTTTAATTCGTTAATAACTTTATCACTACTTATCACAACAAAATGATCTATATCATGTTTTTTTAGACACTAATTACGCTTTTTTTAGGTGGTAGAATTATTTTGTTCTAAATACATTTTAATGAGATTAATAAGAAAAAAAAATGGGAAAAATTCATTATTTCTCAGTTTTTAGCCAATAGTTTTAAAATAAAACCTGCTATTGTAGTAAAAGCCACACATTTTATTTGCCAATTTGTCCTGGTCATTACGTTTAAATTATGTCCCTAGTACAATATATGGCGACAATATTTTATGTGGAAATAAAGGTGTTGTTTGTCAGTTTTGCGTCCACCACTAATTACAAGCCCTTACTTGCAAAAATAACAGCAATATATCCTCGTGACACACATATTAAAAAAGTTGAGTCCCTAAGGTAACTATTTTATGTAGCTATATATATATATATATATATATATATATATATATATATATATATATATATATATATATATATATATATATATATATATATATATACACATATATATATACACACACACACATTTTATTTTGGGAACTATGGGAGTAGTAAAACCGTGTTCTCCCCTGAAATTTTTTCCAGTCGGGTGGCGTGAAAAAGTAGCCGGGTGGGTGACACAGGAGAATACAGAGCTGGTGCTTCTCTGCTTACTGCATAGAAGGAGGCAAGGCGGTGACAGCCAGGTGCTTACCAAAATTAGCCGGGTGGAGCACCCGGCTAAAAGAGCCTGGGGAGAACACTGGGTAAGGGGTTAATTTTAAAGGAGGGTTTATACATTTTGATTTAATCTAATGTGTTAGGGTATAATTTACACAGAGGAAGTAATGCTTGTATGTTTTACTTTCACTTTTATCAATGACCGCTGACATCTCATTGATGCCGGGGATCATTGATCACAGACACTTAGATCGGTTAATGGGATCTGTGTTCCTATTCACTGATTTACGTACAAACGGGCAGCGACGACTGCTTGCGTGGCAGACGATTGCGGCTGGAGACAAATATCTACGTCCATGGAACTTCAGATAAAGTCTGTCAGGGCGTAGATATACTGTGTGTGGGGCAGTAACTAGTTTAAAACTGATTAACTGAGTAAAATTATTGACCATTGGCCTCAATTCACTAAGCTTATCTCCTGTCTTTAATAACTCTTCTAGAGTTGTTACCATGGTGATAAGGCATGTAGTATTCAGGAAACATTTTACCTCAGGCAAGCCTAAAGTTAACTCTTCTGTCTTTAAGTTAACTCTTTAATCCTTAAAATAACTCCAGAGTTAAAGACAGGCTGTTCATTAACTGCATGTGAAAATAACTACAGAGGAGGTAAATTAACTACAGAGGAGGTAAATTAACTACAGAGGAAGTAACGTAAGGAATGAAGAGATAAGATAACTCTCTCACTATGTGGAGGTAAGTTTTCTCTTGCCTTATTATCTCCAGCATGATCTTAGTGAATTGAGGCCAATGTTTGAAAATTAATGATTGCAATACCACCTATGGCAGTTGATGTGAAGTCCATTCTGTAGTCATAATCAAATAAAAAAAAGTTCTAGGCCCAATGAAGAAAAGTGTTGCAAGCATGCGTCAAAATTTTAACTAACAGGAATCAATCAAGAGGCCTTAAAGGCTCCTCAGATATTTGAATCATGGACATAAATGATCCAACCTGACCAATCAAGGTTCTGTTTATTCCACACTGAATATCAGTCATGTTTGCTCAACCAAATTCAGAACTTTAGAATTAATTGTCTGAAATGACTGAATGGACTGCTTCATCGATTTTTTTTTTTTTCTTTTTGGACTATACGATGCTCCTAACCATAAGACGCACCTAGATTTGGAGGACAAAAGCCAGGGGAAAAAATATATACTAAACCTGAGGCATCCATGGTGAAGGGGCATCTTGTGGATTATGCCCCGTTTGTACCTCATGCCCCCTTGTACCTCTTATGTCTCCCTGTGTCCTCCTCTGTCCCCCTTGTGTCTTCCTGTGTCTGCCTCTATCCTCCTTGTGTCCTCCTCTATTCCCCCTTTGTGTCCCCCATTTGTCCCCTTGTGTCCTCCTCTGCATGAGCACAGTACAGGAAGTCCCTGACATTGCGGTGGGTTGGAGGTACGTATTGGCAGGCGTTCACAAGTCAGGAACTCCCTGCATTTGGACCATAAGACGCAGTGACCTTTTTTCCCCACTTTTGGGGGAGAAAAAGTGAGTCTTATAGTCCAAAAAATACAGTATGTATGGCCCCCTTTTATGGCTAGACCAAATCTGATAAGAGCAGGGTTTCCCTTTAGTCATTTCTCTCCATGCGGTCTGTGCTTTTCTGTTGTGATTGGGGCATTGAGTAGAAAAACATGTTGCTCTTACAGTAATTATTGTGCTAGCCCCGGGGCGAGCAGTAAACACTGTTGGGGCTATGTTCTGAAAAGATTCCATTGTATTTTTCATACTGGATGATTGAAGTTGCTGTCATTGCACTTGGCAGAATATGAGAACAGTTTAGAGTAATCCCTTCAGGAATTATTTATTTATGTGTGCCTGCAGTTTTGTTTTGTCTTCATGTTGTTCCAGGATCACAATGAGGTGCATTGTAACCTATAGCTTCTCAGCTTCTAGAGTTATTGGAACTTTGTAACATTGTAACTTTTTTTCTGTTTAAAGTAATACTCAACACAAACCTTAGACTGTACTGAAAATTGTCATGCTTGCTGGTAATTATTATGACATCAAAAAGATGAATTATTCCATGCAGCCAGGAGGGATAGCTGTGTGTAAGACCTGTGCAGCTATCGATTATCTGGCCTAGTCTGGGGATGGATATTTGAGCTAAACACTGAAGGGAAAGAGAAGCAAAGGTGTCCTGGGACACATTAAGTGAAGCTTTATGTTAATAGACCCCTCAAAAGATTGTACAGGCTTTTCTTTTAATATACTGGAACTTTCCAAATGGATGTATGAAAAAAACATAAACAGCACTGAAAAAAATTACCACAGACTTTTCATTAATTTGTGAAACTAATTATTTGCTCTGTTTTCAGCACCACATTAGAGGTAACGTGTACTAATGACATCAATATGCCAGATCAACTCTTATTTTGCCACACATTTCTAATTTGTTGCAGTATTACTGTAACTCCGCTCTCTTCATGGGTCTGTATTTATTGTTCCTAAATGTTTAGCTGAAATGATCAATATTTATGGACAAAAGAAAAAAAGTAGTGTGTGCTCAGACCAGGTGTCACCGGACTTATATACTGGCTGCCTCCTAATTAAAATGGCGTAACATTTGCTTGACAGGAAGTGCAGGATCTAAAACTACCCCACTGCTATATCCTGCAGGAGTTAGCCCACGCAAAATACTTTGCATCTCAACATGGGTGCCGCGTGGAGGCTTCCTTGTACCCTCAAGAAATGGGATGCAGTGTAGGCACCCTCAGAAAGCATCCACAGCTGTCCGGGAGGTGGGGGGGCTAGCAGAGAAATGCAGATAGTGCACCCTCCAAAGCCCAGAGGGGACCATCCACACTGCCCCCCAAAGGATAGGTTCATTACCTTTGCTCATTGTGTCCAGCTGTGAGTGTGCAAATTGCATGTCCTGGGAGTGAACGCATTAATAGGTTGGGCGATGTGGGACGGGAAGGCGCAAGCAGCCCCCCCCCCCAGTGCTGCTACTGCTAGGGAAACCACATGATCCCCCCCTACACACACACACACACACGCGAAGAAAGAGTACAACAAGCTATTGACAAAAGAAAAAAGAAGTGTGTGCTCAGACCAGATGTCACCTGAATATATACTGACTGCCTAATGTCTATTGACTAATTACTGTATAATGGCATAGCATTTGCATGTTGCATTTTCTTGCCAGAAGATGCAGGATCTGTAACTACCTCACTGTTGTATCCTGCAGGAGTTAGCCCATGCAAAATACGTTGCACCTCAACAGGGGTGCCGCGTGTAGGCCTCCTACCCCCAAAAGATCACAAATCTTTGTTTCAGGTGACAATGTGTAGAAGGCTTTCCTGTGCTAATAAAAATAAGACACCTCTTCCTGGAAGAGTCTATTGTTCCCCTAGGTGATTCTGTTATCTTTGCTTTTCAGTATCTCTCTGGATAATTCCCAGGCATGAGCTGGAATACCGACTAGATAAACTAAGCACAATTCAGGGGTTTAGCTGCCCTTTGAAGAAGAAGAGAATCAAATGTCTATATTATTTAATTCCAAAGTTATTCCAAAAATTATCCTTCAGTTTCTGTTGCAGGGGGCAGTTTAGGTGCTAGTCTAGTTTAGAGGACCCAGCAGGAAACCACACAGAGAAGAACGCAGGTGTGGAGGGTGATCGAAGAGCTCCCTGCAGGAAAAAACAGAGGCAATGGGAGCCCCGATGGTGCAGTATGTCACAAAGAAGAATAATTGGTGAACGTTGAAGAATACGGTACTCACAAAGGGAGGTTGCAGGTGGGCAACCAACCACTGCAGACAGGTAGAGATCAACAAAGCCTACTCCACTCGGGTATCCAGGCCAGCTGGATGCGGTCACAAATTTGCTACAAATATATAGGGAAGAGTTCTCAGATCACATCACTCTCTACAGCAAGAATCGTTTTGAAAGGGTGCTGTCCACCCAATCATGTTAGAGAATTTCCCTATGAGGTTTCTGGCTGGGTCCCCTAAACTAGTCTAGCGGCAGCGCTACAGTTGTCTATGCTTGTCTTGTCACTGCTAATATTCCCCTTTCATTACTGTTTCTGAATTTACCCCCAAGACTTCAGAGGTGACCAGAGATGGAGGATCAACCTCTTAGAATTAGCTGGGTTCATTCACTGCTGAAAACTGTCACCTCACCAATACGACCTAAATGGGAACCAAATTTCTGTCCATCTGTGTTTTGTCTCTCACTTCCATGCTCATTTAGTTATAAACCCTTCTCTATAACAGTTTGCCAGGTTGTGACACAGCCCGGGGCGCAAGATAAGGATTTCATTATGACACAATGGAAAGCCGTAAAAAAAAAATAGAAGAAGTAAAATCTAATGAACACAGATGCACACATGCAAACCATCTTCCAGTGTTCTTTCATCTCACGGGTATGAAATTCATTAAATATTCTGCCTAAGGAACTCTATGCCATCACAGTAATTAGGTAACCGAGTTTAACCTGCACACCCTTGTAATATGCCATTCATATATGGCGGCTGGATAGTATAATGGTTAATGCTGGGAATACATGGTTCGTTTTTTAGGTGATTAGATGGTTCGATAGATAATTTCCGACATGTCCGATCTCCCTTTCGATCCTTTTGCCACTCTATTTCTGATAGAAGTGCATGGAAAAAAGATAAGAAAAACGAGCGGAAGATAAGAGAATAGAGAGAAAAATCGAGCGCCAGAAACCAACCGTGTATTCCCAGCATAAGGGCTCTGCATCTGACGAAGGAGACCTGGGTTCAAATCTCAGCTCTTCCTGTTCAGTAAGCCAGCACCTATTCAGAAAGGAGTCCTTGGGCTAGACTCCCTAACACTGCTACCGCCTATAGAGCGCACCCTAGTGGCTGCCTCACAAGCGCTTTGAGTCCGACAGGAGAAAAGAGCTATACAAAAAAAGGAATTATTATTATTTATCTGTTCAAGACAAATTTTCAGGGTGATTGACAGCACCCCCTTTATAATCCATAGACTATATGAAAAAGGCTGGTATTTCAAACGTGTGTTTATTGATGCAGAATCAAACCTGAGGTTTTGGGACACAGAAGTCCCTTCCTCAAGGCAAAAAAGATCTGCCAATTACATCACTGAGACATCAGTCCGAATAGCAAACCTACAGTATACACTCGCCAGCAAGAGATGTCCAGCGGCTGCTGCATACCAGCTGTAAAGTCTGAAGGGAATGATCTCCATAACAGCCTGGCTTAATGTTTATATTGTGAATGGATACTAACCTGGCCATGGCAGTTTTTTTCCAAGTGTCTTGTTATTGGCACAGCCACTGCAGTAGCTGCGCACCCAGGATCTGTGTCCCCCGACACTTTTTCTCTCTCTCCCTCACCAGCCTGCCCACCAGCCTGTCGCACATGCTTCCCCCTGTAGATAGATCCTTACTGTCTCTCTAGAAGATGATTTTTTAAGCTTACCAGTGGACTTTTTAGATTTTTTTTACGGTGTTTTTTTTAATTATTTACTTTTTTATCTTTTCCAATTAATATAATATAAATCCCTGTACTAATTCCCTTGGGTGATGGTGGCTATTGGGTTACCAGATCTTGCCATAAGCTCTCTATTCTGTGTGGGGAAGAGTGCCTTGACTCATAGCATTGAGGCAGTTGCTATGCGAGATAGATGGGAGCATTTGAAGCAATCATGTCTAGGAATTTTCCTGTGTTGCAAGCCAAATGGGCTGGTTATGACTTAAGGGAGGGGCCACACACTCAAAGTATTCTCCCTTTTGGGCGTCCGATCAGTATGGTTCATTAAAGTGGCTGGAAAGTGTACTGGTTAAGGGCTCTGACTCAGGAGACGAGGGCTCAAATCTCTGCTTTTCCTATTAGTAAGTCAGCACCTATTCAGGAATGAGTCCTTGGGCAAGACTCCATAACACTGTTACCGCCTATAGAGCATGCCCTAGTGGCTGCAGCTCAAGTGCTTTCAGTCCGCCAGGAGAAAAGCGCAGTGTAAAGGTTATTTGTCTTGTCTTACTGTGCTGTCATCCCTCCTTCCTCTCCTGTGTGCCATCATAATGTGCTGTGAGACTGCACTCGAACTGTCGCCCTAGAGATCGAATCCTGATTCTTGCCGTAGACCAGTGGTCCTCAAACTAAGGCCAAATGTGGCCCCCTGAGGCTTTTTTACTGGCCCCACACACACAAAATGTATTACTTATAGATGTGGTCAGCTACATCTTAACATATTGGCGGTCTGCAAATAGAATAGCAGTGCTGGCACCACCCATCCACATGGAAGTCAGAAAGCAGTAATTTGCTGGTTTCCCATCAAATTCCACATCCGGTGACACTGCTGTTCAATTGGACTGCAGGTTGTCACCAGGGTATGCTTCACTGTCTTCTACATCATTTTATGTCTACTCCGGCCCCCCCCCCAGCAGTCTGAAGTTTGTTGACCCGGCCCTCGACCCCAAATGTTTGGGACCCGTGCCGTAGACCATAATAGTGCTTCTGTAGGCACCCTTAAAGCGTACCTGAAGTGACATGATGAAATAACCATAGTACTAGTCCTCTGAAGGAATTGTCTCAAATTCCTTTCTGTTTTCCAGTACAGCAAGTGTTAAAAAAGCTAGCGACTTTACCTATGCATTAGAGCATATTGAACAGCTTGTTGAATTCAACAGCTATCAGGAAAAGTAAATAGAAGGCAAAATCCTGATCATGTTTTAGCACTGGAATTTTCAAAGGGTCATTACTTCTGTTTGTTTTGCAGTTGAGTGAAGCAGATTTTCTATCAGAATGTCATGGCTGCTGTTTAGCATGCAGTCAAAAAAATAAAGCCTTTAAACTAAAAATATGTATTTATCATTAGTAAAATGCACACAGTTAATTATCTCATCTCAAGTTTATTTTCAGTTCGTTTTCTTAACCTCTTCTGAACGTTGGTAATTGAAATCTACACCCTGTTTGGGACCTGTTATCCCTCCCAGGGCTTGGATTTTAATTACTGTGCTGCGTGCTACAAGTAGGCTGCAGTAACGGAAGAGTGGCGAGAGCCGACGGATCAGTGCAGCGTAATGTCAGTGAGACCCATTTTTGTGGCAGAAAGGGGCCAGAGACGGCTGGTACTTAAGTGGTAAAGGGCCAGTACTCACAGGTTGCAAGAAAGTGAAACTACTTAGCATTTTGTCACTTTCATATAACTATAGGCCATAGACAGAAATTGAAAGTCGGCATTTACAGACAGGTACACATATTTTTGTTAAAAACACACAATTGGCTTCTTCCTAAATTGGCCCTAGACTAGGATGGACATATGACTATGTTAGGGATTAGATTGTGAGCCTCTCTGAGGGACAGTTGGTGACAAGACTACGTACGCAAAGTGCTGCTGAACATGCTAACGCTGTATTATACTAAATGATACGTAACTTCTTTTAGGCTAGGCATTTAGTTTCCTCCCTTCCCTAGCCTTTTAATGATTCATTTTTTTTATGTTGGTAAGTTTGTTGTTGAGGCACAAGTAGTAAAAAAAATAGAAGGGTGGGGGGAAGAATTTTGTGAGCTAAAAACACCCAAGCAGCCAAATGTGTGGTCAGTGCAGTTTTCTCTAATTGCAGGCCAGCACAGTCGTTAGATGAAGATGAGAGGAAGCTGTATAATGCTGCATAAACAACTTTATTACAGTATGAAACTATTACAGCAGAAAGCAGCTTCCGTATGAAGAGTTGTAGACTGTTGTTGGTGTTCTTAAAGTAGTTCTGTAGTAGATACAGGCAACTAAAACCGGTTGTATGCTGAAACAGATGTGTGCATTGAAAGCATTTATGCTATTTTATGGCCTGAAAATATTTTCTTCTGACTTGTCTAGCCATATAAAAATAGCCAAGAGTAAAATGACCCATACATTACTTTTTTCCTATGTTGCTGTCAGTTACAGTAAGTAGTAGAAATCTGACAGAAGTGACAGGTTTTGGGCTAGTCCATCTCTTCATAGGGGATTCTCAGCAAGGGTTTTTTTCTTTATAAAGATATTCCCTAAAAAGGATTTAAACAATGATGCTGGCCAGCCTCCCTGCTCCCTACACAGTTTTTTGGCAGTTGGACAGAGCAACTGCCATTCACTAAGTGCTTTTGAAAATAAATAAATCCCTGAGAATCCCCTATGAAGAGATGGACTAGTCCAAAACCTGTCACTTCTGTCAGATTTCAACTACCTACTGTAAGTGACAGCAACATAGGAGAAAAGTAATTTATGGCTCATTTTACTCTGACAAAAACGTACTTCTTATTTGTATAGGTTTTTACATATTTTAAATGTTAACATTTTTCGCCATAGTGCCCCTTTAAGAAGTGCTTAATAGGCATTCTACACAGCTCGTGCAGGCTAGACATGATTTGTGAAGTGCTTCTCCCTCTTGCTGAATCCTGTCATGCTGTTCTGTGTTTAACCCTTAAAAAAACTACCAATGTTGTGTCTCAGACACTGTTGATAAATTTCCCCCATTGAGTTCTGCAATTGTCATGTTATTCCCTAGTAGAGATGGCCCGAACCTCCAATTTTAGGTTCACGAACCTACCGCGAAAGTTCGGTTCGTGCGAACTTTCGCGAACCGCCATAGACTTCAATGGGGAGGCGAACTTGAAAAATTTGAAAAAATGATGCTGGACAGAAAAGTAATGGAAAAGATGTTTCAAAGCATCAAACACCTGGAGGGAGACATGATTGACTGGGATAGACGTCAAAAGTCCAGGAACATTTTTTGGTTTTCACACAAAGCACTGTTTTAAGGGCAGAAATCCCATTCAGTGCTAAATTGCAGGCCTACACTACTTTATGTGTATACATCAATCGGGGAGTGTAATCCTCCCTCCTCCTCCTCCGGAGGAGGATCTAGTCTTCCAGGGATTTGTAGGATGTCAAAAGCACACTCACATACCTTGGCTTGGAGGGCAGCTATGCTCACTACTATACTACCAACACTACAGGCTGAAGCCAGCCTAGCTGGCCTGGGAAGGATGAAAAGCTAGGTGGCAATGCAACCATTCCTGCTAACCTAAAGCTTACTTGTGTCTTACAACACATTGGCTTAAGACTTTACCAAATCCAATGCTCCAATATGGGGAAGCTTCTCTGTTTGCTGGTTTTTTGTTTTGTTTTTAAGTGTGGTGTCACAGTTCACTCATCTCCAACTACAAGAAAGGCCCAGGAGTAGTCTTCTACAAAAAAACTTTCATGTTCTCAATCTGCATATGAAAATTTATTGTATCAAAATTACACACAGTTCCCATAAAACCCTCCCATTCCCCCCTTAAAAAAGCCTGCCTAGAACTTGGAGCGCTCCTCACATACACATACCAACCACACGGTCGGTGGGGGTTACCAGGATTGCTGCGGATACCATCTATACTAGGACAATTTGATGATTTTTGAAATCATTGATTTGAGCTGCCCAATTTTTTGCATATTTTTGAGGAAGCCTCTCTATTGAGCCACGCTTTTTTGATCAGCAGGTTCTGGCCAGAGACTGTGTTACATGTGTGGTTGGTGTGTGTATGTGAGGAGCGCTCCAAGTTCTAGGCAGGCTTTTTTAAGGGGGGAATGGGAGGGTTTTTTGGGAACTGTGTGTAATTTTGATACAATAAATTTTCATATGCAGATTGAGAATATGAAAGGTTATTTGTAGAATATGTATATGGTCCTCCAATGTTTTCCTCCTTAGGGAGTATATGCCATACATTAATTGAAGACTAGTTCACCAGGAGTCGTATTTGGAGTCCAGGAGTAGACTTAGCTACCGTAATATCTATGTTATTACACTTTCTTTTACAGGGCTATGGAAACCGTTTTGCCCATGCGATAAAGCGAGGTGAAAAAAATGAAATCATGGCTAGCAGAGGATGGTTTTGATCCATTAACCTCTGGGTTATGGGCCCAGCACACTTCCGCTGCACCACTCTGCAGTCTGCTTACATTTGTATACAATCTTCAAGTTTAAGAAGGGTACTTTCATTCCCTTCACAAAACACAAAAGGCAAGGGCGTCCCTGGGTGGGCTTGAACCACCAACCTTTCAGTTAACAGCCAAATGCACTAACCAATTGTGCAACAAGGACTGTGTGTATGTCGTTGCTGCTAAATGGCTATCTGGGGTTTTCTTCGGACAACTGTTGAACACAAAATGCAAGGCCATCCCTGGGTGGGCTTGAACCACCAACCTTTCGGGTTAACAGCCAAATGCACTAACCAATGGCCGCCATAGCCCCTTAAGAGAAAGCGTCATTAGCGTCTTGCTGTAACATAGATTGTAGTGTAACTATTTCAACTAATGTACCCTTCTTAAACTTGAAGATTGTATACAAATGTAAGCAGACTGCAGAGTGGTGCAGCAGAAGTGTGCATAACCCAGAGATTGATGGATCGAAACCATCCTCTGCTAGGCATGATTTCATTTTTGCACCTCGCTTTATCGCATGGGCAAAACGGTTTCCATAGCCCTGTAAGAGAAAGTGTAATAAGGGCCCTGCCGTAACATAGATCTTACGGTAGCTAAGACTACTCCTGGGCCTTTCTTGTAGTTGAAGAGATGAGACACTGTGACACTACACTTAAAAACAAAACAAAAAAACAGCAAACAGAGAAGCTTCCCCATATTGGAGCATTGGATTTGGTAAAGTCTTAACCTCCCTGGCGGTCTATTAAAACCGCCAGGGGGCAGCGCAACACTTGAAATTTTTTTTTTTAAATCATGTAGCTAGCCTAGTGCTAGCTACATGATAGCCGCTGTGCAGCGGCATCCCCCCACCGCTTCCGATCGCCGGAGCGGGAAATCCCGTTCGGAACAGGATCTCCTGTTTGGCTTCCCCCGTCGCCATGGCGACGATCAGGTTGACGTCATCGACGTCGTGAGGGAGTCCCGATCCACCCCACAGCGCTGCCTGGCACTGATTGGCCAGGCTGCGCACGGGGTCTGGCCCTCTGATGCGGCGGGTAGCGCCGAACCGGCGGCGATCGAGTTATGCATGCAGCTAGCAAAGTGCTAGCTGCGTGCAACAACAAAAAGTGTACAAATCGGCCCAACAGGGCTTGAGCAATACTCTGCGGCGGCTTAGCCCATGCTCAGCACGGGCTTACCGCCAGGGAGGTTAAGCCAATGTGTTGTAAGACACAAGTAAGTTTTAGGTTAGCAGGAATGGTTGCATGGCCACCTAGCTTTTCATCCTTCCCAGGCCAGCTAGGCTGGCTTCAGCCTGTAGTGTTGGTAGTATAGTGGTGAGCATAGCTGCCTTCCAAGCAGTTGACCTGGGTTCGATTCCTGGCCAAGGTATGTGAGCGTGCTGTTGTGGGGTGCTATATAAGGAATAACAAGGAGCAAGCTAACAAGCCTACAACAGCCTAGCAAAGCTTTCCCTAGTAGGGTCTGTCCGCAGCTGTCCCTTAACTAATTACTGTAGGCAGACGAGTGAGTAAAACAGCCGGAGAACCTTGCCTTTTATAAGGGGGGGTGGGGCACCAGGAGTGTGTGTAGTCTGATTGGCGACAATGTGCCTGCTAACTGTGATGTAGAGGGTCAAAGTTGACCCTAATGTAGCATTATGGGGGTGAACCGAACTTCCGCAAAAGTTCGCCTTCGCTGGTGAACGCGAACCACCTAAAGTTCGCCTGGAACCGTTCGCGGGCGAACCGTTCGGGCAATCTCTATTCAATAATACAGGAGAAATTATTTTCAAATTGATTTTTTAAACAGAGCAACGAAAGGCTGATGGGACATAGCAGTACATTGGCCTCTTCTATCTGATTGATTTCCATTCAGGCTACTATTTAATCTATTAACCACTAAACTGCACTCAGAAAAGTCTTGATAAGCCCATAAAAAACAGACCTGCTATTAGTTGTTTCTTATTGGTCCTTCCCATGAGTAGACCTTCCAACCATTTTAATTGGATAGTTCATCGATTGGGAATACATACTGGCATGCTTGTGTGTGTGGTGTGTGTAAGGCTTTACATTCTCAGCAGCTGTAAATGAAATGTCTGTTGGAAAAACCCAGGGGGAGAAGCAGGGGATGTCACAGTTAAAACCTTAGCTGCTCAGAGAGATGAGATGGGAACAGCCACTGATTGGAGAAAAGGCAGAGCAGTGACCATACTATCAAAGTTGATTTGTAGCACTCTTGCCTGGGACCCTCTAGCAGCCTTTTCTAAGCGCATGTGATTTGAAAAGCTCTTGCTAATGTAATGATGTGTGTGATTTTTATTATATCACATTACTCAAGTGGGATCACACCCATAGCATTACATTAGCAAGAGCTTTTCAAATCACAAGCACTAGGAAAAGCGCTGCTAGTGGGTTCCCGGGCCTAAGGCTGTAGACGCACTATGACCATCAGCGCTTTCTGATCGTTTTTTTTTAAATGCACCCATTGACTTGCAGTAAAATAGGCGTGCTTGCGATTTTTCAAAAAATTCAGATTGTGGCGATTTTATTACATTTTAATGCAAGTCAATGGAAGTGTTTAAAAAAAATAAATAAATGGTCAGAAAAGCACTCAGGAAGCTCTCACAGGTAGTCTACAGTGACCCTATAAAAAGAGCAGTATGGAGACGGACCTTTATTTCATTTTAAAAAGATTCAATTTGCCTGGCTTCAGTCGTGTTTGAATATTACACCTAAAATATGCATACAGAAAGTGTTGTCAGACTTTAATCAGAGGACCAACCTTGTTTGTTTTAGTAGATTAAAGAGGAAATACAACCCAGATTTGAACTCCATCCCAATCAGTAGCTGATGCCCCCTTTCCCATGAGAAATCTTTACCTTTTCCCGAATAGATTGTGGGGAGGGGGTCTGTATGGCTGATATTCTGGTGTAACCCCTCCCACAGTGTGATGTCATGACCTAGGTCCTGCTATATGTGAACCTTGTTGCATTGTGGGAAATAACAGCTGTTTCCAACTACCAAGCAAGCTATATCTCTCTGTGCATAGAGCTCTCAGTAAATAATTATTCCGCACAGATCGGCTGGCAGAACTAAAGCAAACAAAGTCCTTGAGTGGTCATTCCTCAGATAGCTGGGTCCTCGATACGATGGCATAGGCGGTGTCACCTTCCAATAAATTAACATTCAAATGATATCAACACACCAATCCTTTGCTAGAATGGCACACTTTATTGTGCCTCCACTGTACAATCCATACAAACAGACAATTGTTTCTGGGGCTACACAGGGTCATCCTCACACCGTGATAAAGGGGGGACCCTGTGTGGCCCCTGAAAAAATTGTCTGTTTGTATGGATTGTACAATGGAGGCACAATAAAGCCTGCTATTCCTGCAAAGGATTGGTGGGTATCGTTTGAGTGCTGCCAGAACTAAAGATGTCACCACCAGTTATACATTTCAAAATATAAAGCAGGGAGAGGGTTCACCATAGTATCAGCCACATAGACCCCCTCTGTTGATCTATTTGAGGAAAGGTAAAGATTTCTGGCGGGAAAGGGTGTATCAGCTACTGATTGGGATGAAGTTCAATCCTGGGTTAAAGTCCCTCTTTAAAGCAGGGGTTCCCAGCCCCTTGGACTACAGATCAGTACTAGAGTGCAAGCTGTGCCTGAAATAGGCTGCACGCAATTGTCAAGTGCCTGGAATGGCTTTTATTGGGTTTGGAAGCAAAGCAGGGCAGAAAGCTGTGCTGCTGCCTGCATGTATGGTGTACATGTGTAGGATGTGCATGAATGTAGCATGAGGTAAGGTGTACAAAAGTCCCTCCTGCCGCCTCTTTTTCCTGCCTCTGTGCTCCTTTGGCAAATAAAGGATGAACCCCCAGAAGTACCATTCTTGGGTATCCATCCAGTCCTTCATGTCCCCGGTATCCATCCAGTCCTTCATGTCTCAGGTATCCATCCAGTCCTTCATGTCTCCGGTATCCATCCAGTCCTTCATGTCTCCGGTATCCATCCAGCCTTTCATGTCTCCGGTATCCATCCAGTCCTTCATGTCTCCGGTATCCATCCAGTCCTTCATGTCTCCGGTATCCATCCAGTCCTTCATGTCTCTTAATCTATATTGGGTATGCGTAAAAGGTGCAAAAAATGGGGACCAGGGCCGGGCCGAGGCATAGGCTGGAGAGGCTCCAGCCTCAGGGCGCAGTGTAGGAGGGGGCGCACAATTCATTCAGCTGTCATTCCTAATTGTGTTTAAAGCAGAAAGAAATAAGGAAAGGGGATACATAGCAGTGACTGCAAGCAAGATAACTAGATATTAAGGTGTTGGGGAGGTTATGGGCCCTGTGGCACCTATTAGTCTAATAGCAATCAGTGTGTGACGGCTGGGGAGGCAGGAATGGAGGGGCGGACTTTGGAGTCTCAGCCTTGGGTGCTGGAGGACCTTGTCCCGCCTCTGATGGGGACAAAGTGAGAAAGCTGTATGAAAGCATACCAGTCGGGCCCATTTTATGGGCAGGCGAGGTGATTCACCGCCCCAGGTGACATGGCAGAGGGAGGAGAAGCGGGAGGAATGCTCGCGATCCATATAACTCTTTGGTATAACTGTCTCCTTGGAAACAGTGGTATGTCATCACGTGGCTTGCTGGCATCGGTGGTTTACATGATGGCCGCCGTTGCTCAGCCACTGGAGACCAGGACCCCAAGGAAAGGGTCCATCCCCTCACTCCCTCACTGGATCCTAGACGTGTCACTTCACCCCTATGCTGCACTCTCTGCATGATGGGAGTCTCAGGACCTCAGGCTACCTAATACTGAGTTTTTCTCTGGCTACTTATACAGGTGGTCACATCTGGCTTCCTCATCTGGGGCTACTACATCTGGCCATTTATACTGGGGGTCAAATCTGGCTACCTATATTGGGTGTGGTATCTGATTACTATACTGGGGGCGGCTGCATGTAGCTACAAAATACTGGTGATTTCCTCCGGCTACCTATACTGGAGTGTGTGTGTGTGTGTGTGTGTGGGGGGGGGGGGTTACATCTGGCTGCCTAATACTGAGGGTCCTGTCTGGCTACCAATAACAGGGGGTCTGTCTGCTTATCTAATATTGAGTGCTCCTCTGGCCGCCCATACTGGATGGGCTATGTCTGGCTACCTAATACTGGGGGCCCCTCTGGCATCAACATTCCTAGTGCAGAACAAAGTGCACTATTGTCCTTACAACTTCACCTCTAAATCAGTGTAGTAATAATCGAAACAAGGTGAAAAAAGAAATATTATATATATATAGTATATACACTAGTCTAAAAACGGGCTCTAGGTCTGTCACCGCCGCATGTCAGCGCACATGCGCCCAACTGCCGCGTGCTCGCTGCACCCGCACACACCCGCCTGTCCAGCCGTCCTTGTCCTCTCCCAATGGCTGTCAGTGGGGTACATGCGCAGTAGCGCAAAAGCAGTGACATGGGACCCAGAAACACAGGCAAATTATTGTATAGGATATTACTTATATTGTTTTATTATGCACACTCTTCAGGGAAAACATACATTGCCTTGCAGACGGTGCCCCGGCCCAGATTTGAACCTGGGACTCTACTAATAACCACTTAGTCACCCTAACGTAAATACATTTACATTCCAAATATGCTGCAGTGTACAAAGGGGCCACATATACTATGTTTAAAAATCTACCTCTATGTCTCTGCTAACTAAAAATACCATCCCTGCATCTCGGCACTGAGCTGTGAGCATGTGTCAGATCCACTTGGCAGGCTGGAAAGGGGTTACATGTGGAGGCAACATTCCCATTGTTCCTGCACTTTGTGCTAGACTCGGCCTGCTTCCCCACATTTGTTTCTCATTTTCAGTGCACTGGGCTGAGAGTCTTCCCTCTGTGCTCCTTTATGGTCAGGGCTGTGCAGGAATAAGGCTGCCTAACATGAGTTTATAGAAGAGCCTGGCTTTTAATTATATCTCCGCTGCAGCGCATGGCTCGGAGTTTCCATCTTCCTGGCAGAGTACAGAGAGCCGCACTTGCTTTAAAAAGCACGGTTTTCAGTCTCCACGTGGAAGGCGTCGTCACTGTCTGGAGGGGTTTATGCACAAGAGGCAGCGCTGCCCCTGTATTTGGGAATATGCTGCACTTGCTTTCGGGAGCACTTACCTGCTGCAGGTGAGGGTGGGACATCTAGGCCTGCACAACCTGCTCAACCTGACAAGTGGATTCTACAAGAGTGAGGTATTTTTATATTTTACTACACTTTCTGTATTACAGAATTCTGCTGCTTGGAATGATAATGAACTCAGGAAGTGAGTCGATATTTGATTTAGAGTAAAGTTCATTTTTATTATTTGGAATCACATTATTAGTTGGCTTAGAATCGGAAACCATAGTACTCTTAAACTGTACTTGAACTCAGGAACAGTTTTACCAACAAAAGCTATAGGGGAGTTCCTCTCGCAAAAAAGCTGTAATATTGGTCTTTTTCACTGTTGTCTTCCTGTGATAAGTCCACAGCACTGAACTTTAACCGAGGATTGAACTTCATGCCAATCAGTAGCTGATACCCCCTTTCCCACAAGAAATCTTTACCTTTTCTGGAATAGATAATCCCGGACATCTGTATGGCTGATATTGCGGTGAAACCCCTCCCACAGTGTGATGTCATGACCAGGTCCTGACAGTTTGCAGTCTGTGAACCTCGTTGCATTGTGGGAAATAACAGCTGTTTCCAACTGCCAAGCAAGCAATATCTCCCTTTTTACATAGATCTCTCTGTAACAAACATTCTGTACAGATCACCTGGCAGAACTAAGGATGTTGCCACCAGTAATACATTTCAGAATGTAAATCAGGGAAAGATTTTACATTGGGTAACATCTGAATAAATAATCTATAAATGAATATTGTAAATAAGCAATTTTTATTTATTGTTCTGTTCACTACAATTCCTCTTTAATGCAGTTTCGGGAGAGCTTACAGGCAAAGATAGCACCGTAGTGTTTGGAGTAAACCTTAGCTATGCCTTAGAAATGTCAGCTCTGTAGTTAAAGGACAACTATCAAAGTTAATTAAAATTCTAATTACCACTTATATTTCCAGCAATTACTAGCAAATAGCAATACAAAGGTTTTTTTTTTTTTTTTATCACATCATATTTTACTTGAAGAAAATAACATTTACAGAGAACAGTTCTCACTGTGGGCATTACTTTGGAGAACTGTGCCCAGCACATCCAGCATACAGAAACAATCTTCACTGGCTCTAATACTGTGACTGGATTTTGTTCAGAATGATAGAAAGCAGAAATATAGCTTCAAATGTGTGTAAATAATCATCAGCTGAAGCCCCGTATTCCTGTTTGTGTGTTTACAGCCAGGTTACAGTTTTACCAGGTAGTTAAGATGAAATAAACATGGCAGCCTCCATATCCCTCTGTTCTCCACTATTCCCCAACCCTGTCATCAAGTACCCCCAACAGTGCATGTTTTGTGGCCACCCACAGAGGTAGTTAATTAGCTTTGCTGAGCCACTAATTACCTCACCAGTGCATGGTTGTGGTTTCTTGTAAATCATGGACTGTTGGAGAGCTATTGCTTTAAGCTAAAGTCTGGTCAGTGAGGCCTCTTTTCCACAGATTGTTGAGCTGTGTGCTCAGCAAGCAGTTACCAGGCAGTAGCAGACAGTTGTGAGAGATTGAGAGGCATTTCACTGCCTATCAACAGTCAGTGGAAGAGAGGCCTTAAAGTGAACCCGAGGTGAGAGTGATATGGAGGCTGCCATATTTATTTCCTGTTAGACAATACCCGTTTTCCTGGCAGCCCTGCTTATCTATTTGGGTGCAGTAGTGGCTAAATTACACCAGAAACCAACATGCAGCTAATCTTGTAAGTTCTGACAATATTGTCAGAAACGCCTGATTTGCAGCATGCTTGTTCAGGGGCTATGACTAAAAGTATTAGAGGCAGAGGGTCAACAGGATAGCCAGGCAACTGTTATTGCTTAAAAGGAAATAAATATGGCAGCCTCCATATCACTCTCACCTCGGGTTCCCTTTAAGAGTTAGGCCTCTTTTCCACAGACTGTTGGTAGGCAGGGAAATGCCTCTCAAACGCTCACAACTGCTCGCTGCTGCCTGGTAACTGCTTGTTGCTGCCTGGTAACTGCTCACTGCTCCTGGCAATTGCTCGTTGAGCACACAGTTCAACTGTCCATGGAAAAGAGACCTCAGGCCTCTTTTCCACGAACTGTTGAACTGTGTGCTCAGTAAGCAGTTGCCAGGCAGCAACCAGCAGTTACCAGGCAGTTGTGAGCGTTTGAGAGGCATTTCACTGCCTATCAACAGTCCATGGAAAAGAGGCCTTATTTAGCCACTCAACTAATCAAGAGGTCTGGAGTTTGCTTTTAAAGAGACTCTGAAGCGAGAATAAATCTCGCTTCAGAGCTCATAAATAGCAGGGGCACGTGTGCCCCTGCTAAAACGCCGCTATCCCGCGGCTAAACGGGGGTCCCTTCACCCCCAACCCACCCCCCGCAAAAGTGTGTCGTAGAAAAAGTCGCTGGGTGTCTCTTCCTGGAGGCAGGGCTAACGGCTGCAGCCCTGCCTCCAGTCGCGTCTGTCAGCGGCGCATCGCCGCCTCTCCCCCGCCCCTCTCAGTGAAGGAAGACTGAGAGGGGCGGGGGAGAGGCGGAGATACGCGCTGACAGACGCGCGTGGGGCAGGGCTGCGGCGGTTAGCCCTGCCCCAACCAGGAAGCGCTCCCCCGGTGTATCGAGGGGGATTTGGGGGTGAAGGGACCCCCGTTAAGCCGCGCTATAGCGGCGTTTTAGCAGGGGCACACATGCCCCTGCTATTTATGAGGTCTGAAGCGAGATTTATTCTCGCTTCAGACTCTCTTTAAGTTGTCCTTTCTTCTCTATTAAAGAGAACCCGAGGTGGGTTTGAAGAATGTTATCTGCATACAGAGGCTGGATCTGCCTATACAGCCCAGGCTCTGTTGCTATCCCAAACCCCACTAAGGTCCCCCTGCACTCTGCAATCCCTCATAAATCACAGCCACGCTGCTGACAAACAGCTTGTCAGAGCTGGCTGTGTTTATCTCAATAGTGTCAGTCTGCTGCTCTCCCCGCCTCCTGCAGAACTCCAGTCCCCGCCTGCATCCCTTCCCTCCCTGCTGATTGGAGGGAAGGGACAGGGGCAGGGACCGGAGCTATGCAGGAGGCGGGGGAGCAGCTGAGACTGACACTACAGATGTAAACACAGACTCACAGCATGGCTGTGATTTATGAGCGATTGCAGAGTGCAGGGGGACCTTAGGGGGGTTTGGGATAGCAACAGAGTCTGGGCTGTATAGGCAGATCCAGCCTCTGTATGCAGATAACATTCTTTAAACACACCTCGGGTTCTCTTTAAGCATCAGTATATTTAGAACGTATGGACTTTATGGTTGGGTTCCTGTCTTTTGCACATTATATACAGTAGCTAGTGAGAGTTCAGACCATCATTGAGTCACCGTCTGTAGTTGTTGCTTAATTTCCGGCTTGGGAATTATCTGGGTGTTTACAATCATTTCACCTTCCAGGAAATAAGTCATGCATTTACACCACAACTTCAGGCATCACTTGTGAAACCGAAGTAGCTGTGACATAAAAGCATCAGGGGTAGGGATGGTCAATGGGATGCAAACCATTCTGAGTTTATGCAGGATTATACAAATGTATGCAGCTTGAAAATGGACTGGAGTGTTGTTTGCCATAAAACAGGGCAACTGGTTGCCACCTTTGGTGCAGAGTACCACTTAAAACGTCAATTGATGAACGGATTGCCAAAAGCAAAGTGAGGCTAGATTCAAGTGAACGGAGTTGCAAATTGCCATTGTAGGGTGAATAGTTTAGGTGATCACAGGAGCTCTCATCACCATTATTTATTTTCACTGTCATAAAAAAGAGGCAATCTGTGGTCACTTCACTACTAATATGCAGGCATTACCTGGATTTTTGACCAAAACCAGAGTATGATCACTATTCAGAGGTTCCTCCAGCTAATACAAATGTATATTCTTATTTTATAGGAGCTTTTGAGCCGAACGTCTCTTGAAACCCAAAAGCTGGACCTGATGACTGAGATCTCAGGCCTGAAGATCAAGCTGGTCGGCTTGGAAAAAGACAAGACTGACACAGAAGAGTCTCATAGCAAGGCAGAGGTTAGTGGCATCTTTTCACGTACACACACACATGTACACACATGTACACACACGTGCACACATGCACTCAAGCTCCATCCACGTTCACACTATATATATTTATGCGCATGCGCATGCGTATATAGTGTGTGTGTGTGTGTGTGTGTGTACACACACACACACACTCATACACACACACACACACACACACACACACACACACACACACACACACACACACACACACACACACTATATACACATGCACACTGTATACAGACACACTTTGAATACACCCATGCACACTAGGTGGTCTGCTGATGCTTGGTTAAGGCCGTATCCACACTATAAGCGCTTTGTGATTGATGAGCGTTTTTTTCACATTTCTGCCATACACTTTCATTAAAATCGCAGTAAAAATTTCGATTACTGCGATTTTAATGAAAGTGAATGGGCAAAATTTTTAAAAAGCACTAATCAATCACAAAGCGCTCAGAAAAGCACTTATAGTGTCGATCCAGCCTATATGTATATACTGTGTGTATACACACACGCACACTTTGTGTTGACACACTGTGCACACAAGCTGGTTTGCCTGATGCCCAATTATATTTATGTACTGTATATTCATACTGTGCATATACACCTACACACGGTATATACACATACACACACATTTACACTCTGTATACACACACTGTGTGCACACAAGCTGGTCTGCTGACGTCCGCTTGTGTGCCCAACTATGTTTAAGTACAGTATATAAACACATTACATATATACTACGTTAATACAGACACTTTTACATATACCACACAAACACACATTTACACTTTGTATACACATAGTGGTGTATACACGCATGCACTGTACATGTGCACACACTTCTGTACATATACACCACACTGTGTACAGTATATACAGTACACATACACACACATTTACCCTCTGCATACACGCATATACACACGCTGGTCTGCTGACGTCCAGTTATATTTATGTGCTGTATATACACATGAACATCTGCTGGGATTTGCTTGATTACAGCTTTGTGAGGGTGACACCCGACTCCCGCTGTACTTTATCCCAGCCGCAGCTATCATGTTGGGTATGTGGCCATGTCTATTCCTGGAACGGCTCTTCTGCTACATTCAAATCATGATTGTTTTAAAGTGTTACTCCAGCCAAACCCTTTTCATTTATGGGCTCTTATTAATTACTTTTCTCAGAATTGGCTTAGTTGATGTAAATCGGAGCCAGTGGAAGTGTAAGATATAAACAAACACTTGAATGCAGGTAGCTCAAACTCACACACTGCAAAAGCGTTTTCTTTTTACTTCCTATTAGTAGTTCTGTTTAGGCTGTGGTAAACAAAAAACAAAAAGGAAGTCCACTAGACCTGATCTTTACCCAAAGCATGATGGTGTGATTATAGACAAATCGCCCATCCTATGGAAACACCCTGCTTCTGGGCTCCTTGCTCTAACAGTCATACACATATGGTTTTGGACTAGCCCATCTTTTCATGCAGAATTCTCAGAGCTTTCTTTAAAATCACTAAGGGCTTGTTCACATTGGAGGTGATTGAATTCTTTTTTCTTAGCACTGGCGATTTTAAAAAGCACCTTAAAAGCACTTGTGTAATGTTAGCTTATGTGAGTGTTCTCACATAAGTGACATTTCCTGAGCGCTTTTAATAAATAAATGCATTGTATTTATTAATTTCCGGGGCAAAGAGTTCACTATCTGACTGACGCCAGGAAGTGAAAAAAAAATGCTACACAAAAGCGCTTGCTCCATACATTGCTCAGGGCTTGCAGTTGCGCTGGCAATTTGTAATGTAAACAAGGACTTACTGAATGGCTCAGTCCAACTGCCAACATAGTGTGCAGCCAAAATAGTCTTAAGGGGCCCATACACTCAGCCGATTTTCTGGCCGACTGATCGATCCCGATCGATCGCAAATCGGTTGGCCAATCGACCGATCGATGGCCGATTTCGATGGATTTCCATCGAACTGGCAGGGTGGAAAATTTAGGTCGATCTGATGAGATTGCTTATCAGTTTGCATTGGCCTTAATGGAAATCTGATGGCAAAAAAATGCCATCAGATCGAATTTCAATAGATTTCAAACTGAAATCTATTGGAATTCTATCCTGGTAAAAAATGTTCTAAAAACGCATCAGATAGATCATCAGATGCATTTTTTATCTTTCTGCTGCCAATCTGACGAGTGTATGGGCACCTTAATTTGTAATGGGAGGGGGGGGGGGGAGTCATCCTGCATCATTGCAGAGGTCCTTTCCAGGGAGTGCTTTTGTAAAGAGTAAACAAAATACTGAAAATTCTCCATAAAGAGATGGACTAGTCCAAAACCTGTCAGTTCTGTTAGATTTCTGCTACCAACTGCAAGTGACAGCTATATAGGAAAAAATAACTTATGGCTCATTTTAGTCTGACAGAAATTGACTTCTTATTTGTATGTTTACATGTATTTTAAAATATATAATTTTTCACGATAATGGTCCTTTAAGAGAAGTTTGGTGACCGCAGGGAAAGGCATCACATGGCTCTTCTGACTTCCAGTGATCCCAGTTATAAGAGATGATCAGCTGCTCCTTTCTGAGCTGATAAAATAGTGTTCCTAATTGCAAGTGGCAATTGGGTAACTCAGATACAGTGGCTGCTGGTTTGGATTAGCCTAGTACCAAGCTACATGCAATCCATGGGGAATGGAATGGTTAGGAAAAATGGGGTGAAGTCTGAGGCCCCTTTTATGCTTGCCTTGCAAGTGTGCATTGTGTAATCCTGTTTTGCCCGTGAGGTTACGCATAAAAGTCAAGGAGCAATGCAGAAAATGTAAATACGTCGGTGGCAGTGACGGTGTGGCGTGCAATTGCAGAATGATGCAAATACAATGGGCAACCCGGGAATCCCAGTGACATACTTCCTGTCCAGCAGGGAGTACGTCACGTGAGAAGGAGGGGCGGCATTCCGCATATGACTCTATGGGTCTGTTTCCACTACACGCAGATTGGATGCAGAATAACTGTCTCCCAATGAATGCCTATGAGAAAATCTGCATCAGAATAACCGCGTTTAGTGGAAACAGGCCCATAGGCATTCATTGGAGTCAGTTTTTCTGCATCCATTCTGCATCGAATCTGCGTGTAGTGGAAACAGGCCCTATGGGCGCACTCTGCCTCAGGCTCAGATGAATTACGTTTTTTGTGATGTGATGGGGCGGAGCATCGCACTGCAATGCAATGGCCAGGAGTGAAACCAGCCTGAAAGAACACAGAGTTGGTGGTCAAGGGAGGATTTAATCTGATATCCAGCAACATTTATAACCCAGTTATTGACACCAGACTTCATCACCTGAGGGCAGACAGTGATTTGTGTATCTAGGCCAGATTTGCGGGATCACACATAACCTCCAGTTGTCTCCCATCCCAGAGATGCATTTAGTAAACCGACCCATGATGTACCTCAGCGGCGAAGTCTTAGTTCAGCTTTCCTGTCAGCAGCCTGTGTGACAGGTGCTTGTTGTCCTCCCATGCCCAGTGCTGTGTACTCCCAGCCTATGGATGGCTTTCAGACATGAACCTGCTCAGTGGCAGAGAGAATGCAGAGATTGCAGTGTGGAGTATTCTGCTGAGCTGGCTGATGCGGGCCGTGCTTCCTTCAGGCACACTCGCACACGCATGTTGCAGCTGTTTAATGGCTATTATGTGCGAGTAACAAGCACTGAAGCCTGTAAAGATCTCTCGTAGGCCTCTTTTCATCAACTTGTCATGTGTGAATGCCATCTCTACATACTAATGTGTGTGTAACCCAATCATCTCCTACAGAGGAATGCGGCCTTGTGCCTAAACAGATGCAGGATTGGAGTTACTGACTGAGGCCTAGCAAAGATAGGCATAGGATGTAGGGCTACATAAAAGGCCGGAGTAAAACCAGCAGTAAGCTTACCCTATAGTAATACTGGGCATTAGGAGCTCTGAATTACACATAAGCAAAATTGTCAACTGCTGCATTGATTTTTGCAGAAAACATTTTCATGAAAACAGCAAAGCTATTAAATCGGACCTGAACTCAGAACTCCCTCTCTGCTCTATAAGATAAGCAACAGCATAATGGCTTTTAAAGAAAAACATTTCTTTGTTACAGCTGATACAAATCCTGCAATAAATCTGCAGCATGTCTACCTCCTGCTTTCATGGAAGCAGACATAGGGTTAACATCCTGTGTTTACATATGATCTGCTATGCCGAGGTAGCCGGCTGACACAGCTGAGAGATCATATTACAGTTGTGATTTGTCACAGATGAGGATGAATTAGACAGGCTAAACTCTCTAAATACATACAGGGTGCATCTCTGTCTGTTTTCCTGCTGTCCTGTGCAAGAGTTCAGGTCCACTTTAAATGTAGAGACGATGCCTCCATAGTCCAATCATGTCAGGTTTCCGTTAATGAGCAGAGACTATGACGCTTTAAAGGGAACCTGAAGCTAGTAAAATTATTTACAATAAACACATGACGTAGCTGCAAATGAATATTACATACTAACCTCACCGTCCGTTCCTCTCAGAAGCTCACCATTTTCTTCTTCCAGTTCTACAATATTTTGTCAGAACTGAAATATACCAGTTACTGTCAGTTATATATCAGCAGATGTCAGTTGCAACTGAATGTGCAAGGTAATGTCCATGTTTCCCTATGACTCAAGTGGGCGATATTACAGTTTAACAGTGTGCTGACCAGGAAGCTGTTATGGGGAAATGGCCATTTTTAATATGGAGGACGGAGAATTACATTGAACACCGTGGACAAATGGGACGCAGGAGAGGAGAAAGAGATTGAGGAGTAAACTACATGGGAGGTAAGTATGACATGTGTATGGTTATTTTGACTTTTTATTTTCAGTTCAGGCCTCTTTTCTAAGGACAGTTGAACTGTGTGCTCAGCAAGCAGTTGCCAGGAAGCAGGGAACAGTTACCAGGCAGCCGTGAACAAAAACTAGGCAGCTATATACAGTTGTGAGCGTTTGAGAGCATTTCACTGCCTATCAACTGTCCATGGAAAAGGGGCCTAAACCAGAACCTTCGAAGAGGCTAATTGGATTCAGGAGCTGCTGATTAATTAACTGGCAGCTTGACTCATGAAATCCACTCCTGTTGTGGTTAGCTTTTGAAAAGCTCCAATAAAAAAAACTAATGCTAGGTACACACGATGCATTTTTTTTTTTCGGTCGATTTTCCTTCCGCTCGATTCTCCGCTTGATTTTTCTGATCGATTCTCTTATCTTTTCTTATCTATTTTGATTCAGAAACCGAGTGGTAAAACGATCGAAAGTAATATTGGACATGTCGGAAATTATCTATCCAACGCCTCTATTGAACGGAAAAACGTATCGTGTGTACCTAGCATTAAAGTGCAACTTAAAGTGCCATGTGTAATGAGCAGGGATGCTGAGACTTTACACAAGGCACTTGCCATGGCGACACACCATGACAGAAGAAAACCAAAAATAAACCTGCATGCCAAGGAAATACTGCATTCTTGCAAAACCAGATCTGCAATGCGTCTTTAAAAAAAAAAAAAAATTAAATTGAGGCATACCGTGGAAAAGCATAAAGCCACACCCCCACTCAAATACAAGTGTGTGATCTGATGGGGTGGGTGTGACTTTATGGGGACTGGCAACATCCCAGTCTGCCCACTTGCCTATAAACCAGTGGGGAGGCTGAAGTATGTCAGAAGTAACAAGAAGTTGGCGATGGTTAGTTGTGTAAGGTCTTGTTTAGTGGCACATTGCAGTGCGGCACAATGGGCGCTTTGTAATGTGGCTTGCTGCCTGGCATTACACCGCCTATAGCAACATTAATAGAGTGGCGGATGCATTGCAGTTCAACAGCGTGCATTATGGTAATGCACGGCATGCAACGCAAACCGCGTGCGTTAACCGGTACAGTAGAGCATATTTTTCATGGACTATATGCTTCACTGTATGCGACGCAATGTGGGCATAACATGCGGTAAGTCTTTTTTGTTCTATTGCGTTACGTTCAGTTATACAGGGAACACAATGAAATGTCCCACTGGCCTCAGAGTACTAACTAGGTAGAGCAATGTCCCTCAACAATATTAATATGAACACCTGAGTCTGAGGATACCTCAAGGCATTGGAAGGATGTCTGTATGTAGCATCACATAAATATCATGCCCTTGGAAAGTGAAAGCCTCAGTTCAGGTGACCCGACCACAAAGATAAGCACTTTCTACCAGCAGAGAGGTATTAAGGGTAAATGGTGCCCTAGGCAAGTAACTTCTTTTGGGCCCACCCTTGATGGCCACTTAGCTTTTTGATAAGATTTGTAAAATTTGTTTGGGGCTAGTGTCAACCTGGCCCCTAGTCTCTCTGCAGGATCTAGGCACCTGCCTAAGTTGCCTTGCGGATGACCCAGCTATTATGTTTGGATCTGTAAGTTTAGCAATCTGTTTCTCTACTTATCTAAACACTATTCAGAAGTTATGCAGCCGCTAACTCTTGGGGGAGGGGGGCGTTAATGTGTATATTGCAAATGTTATTGTTATTGAACCCCCATTCCAATGGCAATGAGTGGAATTTTCCTCTGATCCATCCGTATTAGCTGTTTTGTTAGTGTCTCTATACTGATTTTTCCTTCTTTGCAGTCTGTAGTGAATATGATAAATGAGCTCCAGGAACAGATGTGTGAGCTGCAGCAGGAGATCAATAATAAGATCCAGGAGAGGGAGAGGGAGGAGATGCAGACCGATGAGTGTGACCTGATTGAGCCTTTCCATATCGGCACCAGTATTGTCATTGACCCTCCACAGCCAGTGACATGCCTGGAGTGTGAGGGGAAAGATGTATGCAAAGTATTCAGCACCTTGCATGAAGCTTGACTGGTGTGCGTACTAATGTGCTACAGATCAACATGGAAGAAAATAGCAGTTTGGCAGGGCAGTCTGTGTCCCCCATATGTTAGATGTGATACTGAAATCGTGTCATCTGAGCCACATTTCTTTTATATTTAATGCCAACAAAAACTCAAAACATTGTAACACTCTATCCAAATACTCACTCTCCACATTTGAGGATTCAGGCTGTGTTCTTTCCTATGAGTTCATAGTCCCAGACAGCATGAGTCATCCAAAGGGAGGGGTTAAGTGATCATTACCCATGTAGGAGGAGTCTCCCTCTGCCAGTCCTTTCTTTCAGTCCATCCTGCCAGTTCCTCCTGTTTTCTCAGTTCATTCCACCGGTTCCTCCGTTCAGTCTGTCTTGCCCTTCCCACGCTGCAAGGTTGGCCTTCCTGTTTTCCATGACACTGGTGGAGTAACCCTGAGTGATGATTATGTCTCCATCCTTTTTTGGGTTGTTGTGGTGAAGACCAGTGGTCACTTAGACCCCACGCTCTGGAGGTGCCGAGATCAGCAAGACTCTAACATTCCTACTCATTGCTTAGTCATAGTGGATGTTTTGGTATCTACCTTTAAATAACGTAGGTCCTGAAAAGCAAAGCTGTGCATTAGGCCTCGTTCACACTATACACGCTGCAGTGCGCATTATCAGCAACGCGTATGGTGTGCTGACACGCAGGAACATCAGAGGTGCATAGACTGCAGTCTGATGTTCACACTATGACTGTGCAGCAGTGCGATGCGCTATTGCACTGCTGCACCAATTCTTTGGCAAAGCGCTGTGCTGACCCATTCACTGTAGTGGATGGGATCAGCAACGGATGATGGCGCAGATGGGGTGCGATTGCACGCGTTGCATTCCGATTGCACGGCCACCTGTGTTTCACAATGTGAACGAGGCCTAATTGTGTGGATATGTCTAAAGCAGCTGAGAATTGTTTTTGTTTAATTTTGAAAACTAGATATCTTGATAGTACAACATAAGGATTTTATGCTGGATTTAATTGAAGTAGACCCTCTTGTTTGCTGCTTTTTTGTCCAAACACAACCTTATTAGTGAGCAGTTGCGTTGACAATGGCTCCATCCTACCTGAAATTAATTGCTGTGCATTGTTAGTTTGCTCATACACTGAATGAGTGGTTCTACTGTACGCATGTAGGACATAGAAGGCCCATTTGTATAGCTCAATCCACTGTACTAATAGAAATCCTCAGCCCTTGTTTGGTTTGTGGAGTGTGTAAGTGATGTGGCTTTGTTGTTTGCAAATGTTTGTTCACTTTTGCCCAAATTAACACCAACTTAAAGAGGAATTCCAGTGAAAATAATGAAATAAAAAAGTGCTTCATTTCTATAATAATTATGTATAAATGATGTAGTCATGTAGTGTTTGCCCATTGTAAAATCTTTCCTCTCCCTAATTTACATTCTGACATTTACCTCATGGTGACATTTCTACTGCTGGCAGGTGATGTCAGTGGAAGGAGATGATGCTTGCTTTTTTGGCAGTTGGACCCAGTTGTAAACAGCTGTCATTTCCTACCATGCAATGAGGTTCACAGACAAGAAATTCACACTTGGGAGGGGTTTCACCACAATATCAGCTATACAGAGGTCCCTGATGATCCGTTTGTGAAAAGGAAAAAATTTCCCATGGGAAAGGGGGTTTCAGCTACTGATTGGGATGAAGTTCAATTCTTGGTCACGGTTTCTCTTTAATCAGGGATGCCTTAACATTTGCATACCTATTCTGCTAAAGCATTAGAGCACCGTGGCCCTATACTATGTAAATGATGCTACTGCACTTTTAATATTCCTTGAAAGGAATGTATCAAGATATTCTTTTTGTTTTATTAATGCAACAATAGTAGGTAACTCCATATAGAACAGCAGCAGTAAACTGCCCATCATCAACATCATCAAGTCAGGAGATTTTGCCTTTGCTTTGTTTAATAGCATAAAAAAAAGTCCCCTCCCTACCTTTAACCAGTCACACCAGCAAGTTGAGCTAAAAAGTAAAAGTGTTAAACACAATGGGCCTTATTCATCAAGCTGCTTTGCTTACATAGTTACAACTATGTAAATTAACATAGTAGCAGCCACAAGTGAAGTATCGCGGTAACGATTCTTGACAGGACCACCCGCATTAAAGTTAACCGTGTTGCTATGTAAGCAAAGTGCGTAACTAAGGAAGGAACACTCCTTACAGAGCAGCGAGCGCTGCTATATAAGGCTGGCAAAACGGGCGCTCCTTCACATTGTAACATTGATGAATCGGGCCCAATGTTTTGTATAGACTTGATAATAATAGTTTAATTATTGTTTACAATGGTTAAATAATATTAATTATACTAAAACACTGTACACTTCCTTCAATAGTGTGGATACTGTAACATTACTAATATAGAAATTGAATTGTGTGTTGACTACATTTTTGTACTAAATAAATGAGTGGAAGTTTGTAGCATGCTCTATTTTAGTCTGTACAAAGGCCAGCTGCTTGGATCGCTAGTACCAAACCGTGAAGAATGTTTAGGAAAGAGACACGCGCATGCACACACACACACGCAAAGTTACATGCGCACACACGCTCATCTATCTGTCTTGTAGCAGGAAGAGAGATGTTAGATCAGATCTCTGCCAAGATCACATCTGATGCCTGGTACTCACCATGAGATTTTTTTTTTTGTCAGATCACCAAGAAACTTCCCGTTGTATAATAATTTCCAGCATGTCCAAACTGCTTCCGAGAAAGGGATCAAATTATTGCAGTGCTCTGTATTTTTCTGCTTAAAGCAAACCTGAAGCAAAAATAAACTGATGAGATAAAGAGTTGTATGTTTAGTACAGTTAAGAGATCGAACATTAGTAGAAAACAAGAGTTTCATATTGTTTTCCAGTACAGGAAGAGTTAAGTTATCTATGCAAAAAGAGCTTCTCTGAGCTCTTCAGTCCTATTTTCTGAAGCACTTATCTCAACCTATCCCTCACTGTTTAAGGTTTTACTGCAGGAAAGTTCATTAGCTCTGTTCTGGTTTATAGTTTGAAATACAAAGGCCTCGATTCATCAAAGGCTGTTCGATTAAAAAAAACAAGTTGTTAAAATACCGCATTTGGTATTTTAGAATTTTTTGTTTTGCTAATTCATCAATATTTTCACAGGTGCGGTAGAAGTTCGGTAATTTACCTAAGCCAATTCACAAAGTAACAGCAGAGCAGTGTGAGTTGTCTCTGTTGTTACAAGCTGTTCCTGCAGAGACAGCATTACAATAGTAAGAGGCATCCCCACATCCCTTTAGATGTGCATGTTTGTTGTTTTATACTGCTTCTGCTCGCTTTGAATCAGTCCATTAGCCTTTCTTAACATTTAATTTAATTGTCACAGCTTAGATGAACTTCCAGGAGACAGTACACATGCCATGCTTAGGTGATTTCCCCACTAGCTCCTCCGCATCTTCAAACAGGAACGGCTGCATGGGAAGCCTACTTTGTTTCATGATCTCTCTGCTCTACCCTGGGGGGTAGGAAAACTAGTCCTGCTGGAGAAGCCTGTGGGTCCTCTCATGCGATCATCCAGACTTGCAGGAGACAGGTTCTGTTTCTATTGGCTCCCTGCTCCTGTCAATCATTGAGATATCCACTCCAAAGGCATTAGAAGCTGGATTTCACCACCACAGAGCAGCTGCTAAAGATCGAACATGAAACCTAGCTTTACTGCATGCTGTAACCTTGATAAATTGACATTTACTGACATGTGTTGAGGTTTTTACCGCACAAGTCGGTAATTTACCTCACTGCTCAGTAATTTCAGTTTTCCAAGGGGTAGCAGCCTTGATGAATTGACATTTTCCTAAATGCTCCGTTAACTAAGCTGTTTTCAGCATTACCAAATGCGGTAGTGCTTGATAAATCAAGGCCAAAGTGTAGTTTGTAAACTGCAAATGTGACCGAATGATGCAATGTTATTCAAAAAAAGCTATATAATTGAAATTATAAATATGAGACTCTTTTCTTTGCTACTGATGTTCTATTCATTACCCAAACTACACATACAAATCCTTACATTATAAGTTTTTTTTTTTTTAGTTTTTTTTTTGCTTCATTGTCACTTTAAATCTGCTGATCACCATTCTACTCAATTTCCAAATTGGGAGGTTATATATACTTGTATGTGTATTACTTGTACTTGTAGTTTTCCCTCAGCTCTAGGCCTGCAGGTTGGTCTAGCAAGATACAGCATAGAGATGTAAACGGTGGACTCCTGGATGCCTATGTCTCCAGCCACTCCTCCTCAGCTGTGATATGTGTCATTTCTTGTTGTAGCTGGAATTGGGTCATTCTTCCACCACACTGCACTGTCTCCTGAAGCAGAAGATGACAGGTTTATGTTGCCCGGAGCTACTTGATGGACTTGCCGGGACATCTACACCACTGTTACACACATTCCCCTGAGTTTTATGATAGACGTGGGTAGGATCAGTTCTTATCAGTGAAAAGCATCACTCAAGTGTGGGCAGGTCGGATCCATGTACTTCTCCAGTGTTTGGTGCATAGGGTGGACTAGCAGCGAGCATGTACGAGTGAGCATGTGATTAGTAAGCATTGTGGATTGTGCACCTGTGTGGCGTGGTTGGGTGTCAGCTCTCCTCTGCAGTCATGGCCCATTTCTCCTGGTCCTTTTCACAGATGCTGGTGCAAGAACTCAAAAGCCTCCAAATTAAAGTGGAAGAACTGGAAAATGAGAGAGCACAATACGAATGGAAGTTAAAAGCAACAAAGGTCAGCTGTTTTCTTCTTTTCTGTCCTTAGCTACTGCTTGTCATCAGTTCAGCTGAGTCCATTTTAAAGGGAACCTGAGGTGAGAGAGGTATGGAGGCTGCCATATTTATTTCCTTTTGAACTATTCCAGTTGCCTGGCAGGCTTCTTGATCCTCTGCCTCTAATACTTTTAGCCATAGACCCTGAACAAGCATGCAGCAGATCAGGTACTCTGACTCAGCTGAATCGGATTTTACTGCATTAGCCATATGCTTGTTCAGGGTTTTGACTCAGAAATTATGTATGCCAGGCAACTGGCATTGTTTAAAAGGAAATAGATATGGCAGCCTCCATGTCACTATCACCTCGGGTTCCCTTTAAGCTAACCATACACACAAAGATTGCCACTTAATGTGTGAATCTGATCAGTGAGGGATTGAATCTCCCCCAATACACTGCACACAGATTTCCAATTTAGATTTCACTGTGATATCTATTGAAAATCCACCCAAACCGCAACATTACATTGTAACCAACATCTATGGGCGATCCATCTACCCCTCCCCCGCCGCATCTGATCGAAATTTTACGACCGGTCCGATTGTAATTTCAATAGATTTTTTGGGAGCAGAAAATCGATTGAAATGATGCTCAATGCAGCATGTAGTGCAATAGACTTCCGGCAGATTGCATCAGATTGGTTGAATCTGCCGGGGGAAAATTTGATGTGTGGATGGCCAGCTATAGCCTATTGATAGCAGTATTCTCTGGTACATGTGAAATGACAAGCTTGCATAGTTACTGTGATAATGTTCCCCTCTAGGCAGAAATTGCACAACTCCAGGAGCAGCTGGCACTGAAAGATGCTGAAATCGAGCGTCTGCAGAACCAGATTTCTACCAGAACCGTGGCCCAGAACGAGTCCACAGAACGAGGTAAATAACGTTGGCAGCACAATGTGTAATGGATTGAACAAGACAGGTGCAGAGAGAACTGCAGCGAAAGCAGCCAATGACAAGACAAATAACATTTATATTGCGCTTTCCTCCTGGCGGACCCAAAGCGCCAGAGCTGCAGCCACTAGGACGCGCTCTATAGGCAGTAGCAGTGTTAGGGAGACTTGCCTAAGGTCTCCTACTGAATAGGTGCTGGCTTACTGAA
Source organism: Hyperolius riggenbachi (assembly GCF_040937935.1). Classification (NCBI taxonomy): domain Eukaryota; kingdom Metazoa; phylum Chordata; class Amphibia; order Anura; family Hyperoliidae; genus Hyperolius; species Hyperolius riggenbachi. The sequence goes on from NC_090656.1 coordinate 80,549,600, forward strand.
CAGGCCGAGCCGAGATTCGAACTCTGGTCTCCTGTGTCAGAGGCAGAGCCCTTAACTATTACACCATCCAGCCACAATCCGATTCTAATTTCCACAAACAAGGATTCTGATTGGTTGTTCTGGGCAACTGCAGCACTTTTGCTCCTGTTGACTTTTCATCTATCCTAATAAATCAGAGTCCCTTGCAGCAAGTAGACTCTCATGGATTCCACTTATTTATAGATTCTTTTTTAGGGTATTTTTGTGTGGTTTTGATGATTTTCTCATTTAAAGGGAAGTTCCACTTTGGTTGAGAAAAAATGCAGTCCATTCAGTTTAGCCATATGAATTTCAAGGCATGATGGCAAGCATTCTTTCAGCTGTAAATCACAGCCTTTCCACAGTGTTCCTAACAGCAGTCGCTGGCTTAATGCAGTTGCTGAAAATGAGTGCTAAGGGCTCCTGCTCTGTGTAGCTCATAACTAATGTTTTAAGATAGGCAACCGTCTATACTCCAGAGTACTATTACCAATTTTGGAAATTATTAGCTGGCCAAAAATTAAAAGAACTCCTATGGTACTTTGGGGCAAAACTGCATGGCATGCTGCAGTTTTATGCAACACGCAGCCAAATCCCTAAGCCGTGCATGGCACAACTTAGCGATTCAGGCTGCGGCTGTGCAGCAGAACGGGAGCCACGGCAGAATCAGAAACTGCTGCGGCTCCTAGTGCAGACTGGCCCTAAGGTCTGAGGCTGGGGCCACAATTATTTAAATTCCTGTGCGATTTCGCACAACGTGAACCACGCATAGTGCTTTCCAATGATGCACGCGGTCATTCAGAACTCCACAATTTTTCTACTGTGATTCCCACACGTGAAAATCGCAAACCACATACAAGTACCATAGGCTGCCAGCACGTGCCAGAGGTCAATGGCAGATGAAGCTGCGTAACTCACACTAAATGCATGAAATCATCCACAGAAAACCATGACCGGTTTCTGCAGATCAAAGTGTGGTCCCAGCCTGACTGATGCAATAAAGAGAAGTATTCAGTTAAATACATTTTTCAAGTTTTGCTGCTCATACATTTTGAAGGAAAAGAAAAATAATAGTTTACATTATAGATGTTATTCTTCTATAATTGGCAAGTCAAAAACACGTTGTATAATTCTACTTAAAAGCACACCTGAACTGAGAGGAATATGAAGTCGGACAAAGTAATTTCCTTTTAAATAATGCAGATTGTCTGGTTGTTCTGCTGATCCTCTGCCTCGAATACTTTTAGCCATAGACCCTGAATAAGCAAATACAGATCATATGTCTGACTGGATTAGCTACATGCTTGTTTCAGGTGTGTGTGTCAGACACTACTGCAACCAAAGAGAACTGCCAGGCAACTGGTATCCCGCTCAGTTCAGGGATACTTTAAAGTGAACCTAAACTGTCGAAAATAAAGTTTCACTTACCTGTGGCTTCTACCAGCCCCTGCAGCCATCCTGTGCCCACGTTCTCCTGCCGTCAGCTAATTTTGTTTTCACTGACTTGGAGTCGGTGGGCCACCTGGGCCTATCCGCGTATCCTTGTTCGCGTTGCCATTAGCAAGAGCGTCCTGCGCCTGCGGATGGGAACGTGAACAAAGATACGCGTTGCCAGGGCTGCGCAGACGCAGTGGCCCGCCAACTCAGAGTCAGCGAAAATGAAACTACCCTCTTTCCCTGAAAATAAGACCTACCCTAAAAATAAGCCCAAGTTGGAATTTTGCGCATGCTTCAAATATAAGCCCTACCCCAAAAATAAGCCCTAGCGGAAGTTAGAGGAGGAAGAGGCAGCCAGTAAGTGGGGACACAGTGGTGCAGTGCCAATCGGGCACCGATATTGTCATCCCAGCACACAGCAAGGTTTTCAGTTGTGCAGGGAAGACAGGGCAGGTGCCTGATCAGTACAGTAGCATACTTTCAAATCCATGAACATCACAGTACAAAGCAACAGGAAATGTTCTGCTGAGAGACTCTTCCTAATAGAAATATGAGACATCCCCTGAAAATAAGCCCTATCACATATTAGAGCAAAAATTAATATAAGACACTGTCTTATTTTCGGGGAAAGACGGGTAGCTGGCGGAAGGAGAACGGAGGATCGTTGAGGACCGGCGGGGGCACGGGACTGCTGCAGGGGGATGGTAGAAACCCCAGGTAAGTAAAACTCTTTATTTCTGGCAGTTTAGGTTCACTTTAAGTGCATATAATAAACTGTGCCTAACCAGAACAGTAATGTTAGAATTCATACAGGTGTAGTTAAAGGTTAGAATTCTTTCCATAATGGTAAGAGATGCATGTTAACACCTGCACTGTTTTGCTTTCTTCACTTTCCCCCTGACGTAGAAGAGGTGTTTAGGAGGAGGATAAAAGAGAAACGTAAGCCTTTGTCGATTTTCATTCTTGTCCAGCACTGTTGTCTGTAATGCTACGTTGCTGCAACAGCCGTCTGTCCTGTGTCACTGATTGCACATTACTAGCAGCGGGCAGACAACTAACATCGTCTCAATGCTTTCATCTCCCCTGGCTTCCCCTCAATCTGCTCAATCACTGTATTCATTGTGGGCAAATTCATCTCTTGGTGTTCAGACACTGGAGCGTACTGACTGTCTGGTTGCTGTATATGTTGCCTGCAGTTTGGGTGGTGATTCATTGTGATTTGAAATTTTACAAAAAGGCATGTCCATTTTGGGAATACGTGTAACCCGGTGTGCAGTAAAGGTGCGCGTTTGAGGTAGCTATATATTACTCTGTTTTCCATCGAGCGATTAACCAATACACTTAATTGCGCAATCAACCATAGTGTGTATGGTCGAAAGTTAATCGACTTAACTGCCCACTACAAGCGAGATCCTATTTGATTCTCCTTCACTATCGATCGACTAACGATATTGTGAATCCATGCTCAGAAATCAATTCTGTATTGGTTGAAAACATGTGAACCGTAGACGATTCCTTTAAAAATCGACTGATATCTTCCATCCTGTCCAATTGAGTAAATTGATTGATTCGATATTGGCCAATTTACATCGATCAAGCTGAATGGAAGAGAATTGATCCTCCCTCAATCCGATAAAATGATCAAAAATATTGGTCGATCATGCAGGAAAATTGAGTAATGTATGGCTGCCTTAAATGGTCCAATTTTTAGCCAACTGTTATATTTTCGATAAGATCATTCAGATTGAAAGAGAAGATTATATTTAATCGATCCACACCACTAAAGAATCTAACTAGCGATCTTATCAAAACCATGTGCCATGCGGAACAATCCTTTCTTTAAGGAAGCAATCGATAACGCGATCATTCAGAATCAACTGGGCCCATCCGCTTCTCTGTTTTCATAGAATACAATCGACATAATTTGATCGAAAATATGATTGTTCACTAAAAATGAATGGGTATCTTAACCTGGTACGAGCAATCACAACAAGTTTAGTAGCATCTGTGATCTATAAAGGTGATTGTTGGTTGTTATGGATAACTGCAGATAGCAACAAAATGAATCATGTGGGTCTGATATCATGAGTGCAGAATAATAAGCTGCCCAATGGCTGTGCAGCTTTTAGCTGTATAATTTAACTAGTTCCAAGCAGGGCTGTGGAGTTGGTACCAAAATCATCCAACTCAGACTCCTCGGTTTATGAAACCTCTGACTCCAGGTACCCAAAATTGCTTCGACTCCTCAGCCCCGGTTCCAAGATGGATTCACAGGTGAATTCTGATTGCTAGTTAGCAGCTTCTGGACTTTTACCCACAGCATTCATTTTTTACGATCTGATGTTTGGCTGGGTTTGGTGTGTGCTGTCGGTTTCTGAAAGTAAACTATTTGCCATGATATAACATAAGTCGCTGACCGTTTAATGATGGCTCAACTTCATTTTTTGTTAATGCATTTAATTAGGATATTTAGTAAAAAAAAAATACATTCAAAATTGATTTACAAAAATGGGAAAATAAAAAATTCAATTCACCTGTTACAGCAGATCATAGATCTCCAGCTCCTCGATACTGACAGTTTGATGTCTCCTTGCTCCCCCTCCTTATTGGATGTCAGAATTCAGCCCCACCTCCAGGCACATACAGTTGTGCTCATAAGTTTACATACCCTAAAAGAATTTATTTTTTATTTCTTAACCAATTTTAATAGAATATGAATGATGTTAGTTAGTGGTTGGCTGAAATCATTAAGTGTGAAACAACTATGTTTACTCTTTTTAAATTATGATCACTACACAAACTACCCAAATTACCCTGATCAAAAGTTTACATACTCCAGTTCTTAATACAGTGTATTGCCCCCTTTAACATCAATGACAGCTTGAAGTCTTTTGTGGTAGTTGTGGATGAGGCTCTTTATCTTCTCATATGGTAAAGCTGCAAATTGTTCCTGTCAAAAAAGCCTCCAGTCCTCAAACTCTTGCCGCTCTTGCATAAACTGCATATTTTGAGGTCTTCCTGAGATGGAGACTGGGATGGCCACTCCAGGACCATCACTTTATGTTGCTGTAGCCAGTGACAGATTGACTTTGCCTTGTGTTTAGGATCATTGTCATGTTAGAATGTCTAGGTACATCCCATGCTCAGCTTCCTGGCTCATGAGTTCAATTATTCCTCCAGTATTTTTTGATAACTTACTGCATTCATATTTCCATCAATTCTGACCAAGTTTCCTGTATCTTTGTAGTTCACTCATCCCAAATTCATTAGTGATCAGCCACCAAGTTTCACTGTAGGAATGGTGTAACTTTCTTCATAGGCCTTGTTGACTCCTCTCCAAATGTAGTGTTTATGGTTGTGGCCCAAACGTTCAACTTTAGTCTCATCACTCCAAATGACTTTTTGCCAGATGGTTTGAGGCTTGTCTCTGCGGTATTTGCATAGTAATGGCTTTCTTCTGGTAACTTGAGCATGCAGCCTATCTTTATTCAAGTGCCTCTTAATTGAGCATCTTGAAATTGCCACAACACATTTTTTTCGGAGAGTCCCTGTATTTCACTTGGAGTTATTTGTGGGTTTTCCTTGTACCCCAAACAAATTTTCTGGCAATTGTTTCAACAGAACCCCTAACTTTCCACTTCTTAATTAGTTAGAGCACTGCTGACTGTCATTCTCAATTCCTTGGATATTTTCTTATATCCCTTTCCTGTTTTATAGATTTCAACTACCTTTTCCCGTAGATCCTTTGACATTTCATTTGTTTTCCTCATGACTGAGAATCTAAAAAATATCAGTGCAGCACTGAAAGAAATGTCAGGCTAGAGTCACATTTGGCAAAAATTGCAGGCTTTTTCAGCAATGTGAGAACACACATAGCGATTCCAATCATAGTGCACTGGGAGCAATGTGTGGTTTTCCGCAGCGGGGAAAAATAAAACAGACACTGTTGCTTTTTCTAGCATAATGCATGGGATTCCCCTGCTGGCCACCAACAATGCTGATTTGGCCATGGGAAAATGCTGTTTTCCTGCGGCCTCCAAATGTGACCTTACTTAAGGTTCTGTTGAAGTCCAGAAACTCATTGACCTTTTATACACACCCACTAATTACAAACAGATCACAGGTGAAGGGATGATCAATGAGATGCAAATATTTCTGTGTTGACGCAGGATTATGTAAATTTTCTATGCAACCAAATGCGGCTTGAAAGTGAACCAATCAATTTAAACCTTAGTAGGACTTGATTGGTCCATTTTCAAGCTGCATACATTTGCATACAAAATGTACATAATCCTGCATGAAATTGGAACTATTTACATCTCATTGATCATCCCTAGTGGTGTGTATACACTTGAAAGATAAATAAAAGATATCAGACCAATTTTACCACCTTTCATGTAGTATGAGAGCCATACTCTACACAGTCTATTCTATGGAGCTGAACCCCCTATCAGATAAAATCTTTGCAAGATGCTGGACACAAAGATGCTGTAGACATTCAAAAGATCAGTTCCTGCAAAATGCATTCATAGTCTATGATATCTGCAGATCCTCATACACGCCTTGTTTAACAGACATTCATCTGCATGTCTGACAATCATCTGAAGATCCATCCTGGTGGATCTGATCTGCAGAGGAATGTCTGTTAAACAAGGTGTGTATGAGGATCTGCAGATATCATAGACTATGGCCACATACACACATCAGACCATAGTCTTTTGAAAATGAAAGATCACAGACCAATTTTACCCCCTTCCATGTAGTATGAAAGCCATACTCTACACAGTCTATTCTATGGAGCTGAACTCCCCATCAGAAAAAAAATCTTTGCAAGATGCTGCACAGAAAGATGCTGTATAGACACGAAAGAACAGTATCTGGAAAAGATCTGTTACTGCCAAAGATCCGTTCCTGCAAATTGCATTCATAGTCTATGAGATCTGCAGATCATCATACAAGCCTTGTTTAACTGACATTCATGTGCAGATCTGAAAATCCATCCTGGTGGATCTGATCTGCAGATGAATGTCTGTTAAACAAGGTGTGTATGATGATCTGCAGATCTCATAGACTATGAATGCATTTTGCAGGAACAGATCTTTTGCAGGAACAGATCTTTTGCAGATACTGATCCTTTGAATGTCTACAGCATCTGTGTGTGCAGCATCTTGCAAAGATTTCTGTCTGATGGGGAGTTCAGCTCCATAGAATAGACTGTGTAGGCATGGGCGTAACTAGATATCACTGGACCCCCTGGCAAAACTTTGGATGGGGCCCCCTCCATTAACACCCCCCAACCAAACCTGACAGCCTGACCCCACTAACCCCCCAAATGTTATACAATTGGCTAGTGCACACTTGAATGTGTTTTCCCCATGCAGATAAAAACAGACAGCTTATTACACTCACTCTGACTGCCCCTGATGGAGCAGAACTGGATCTGTAGACTTCTGAAACATCACTAAAGTACACATCACTTGGGGAGGGGTAGAGAGGTTGGGGGCTGGGCGCTGTACAGAAAAGCCTGCTGCACTCTGAATAGGGACTGTCTACAAATCTTTGTCTACTTGATTTCTTATCAGTGGCTAAGCAGATGCAGTCATTAGAACAATTGTGCAGAGAGCAGAATGTTTTTTCTCTCGTTGCCCTTAGTTGTCAGTTTCTCAGGACGGGCCCTCTGTGGCTTCTGGGCCCCCCTGCGGCTGCATCCCTTGCAGGGCCTATTGTTACGCCCCTGTGTGTAGGTATGGCTCTCATACTACATGGAATGGGGTAAAATTGGTCTGTGATCTTTCATTTTCCAAAGACTATGGTCTGACGTGTATTAGCCCTAAGAATGCATTTTGCAGGAACTGATCTTTTGCAGATACTGATCTCTTGCATGTGTACAGCATAGAATAGACGTGTAGCGTATGGCTCTCCTACTACATGGAATGGGGTAAAATTGGTCTAAGATCTTGCCTTTTCCAAAGACTTTTATCTCAAGTGTGTATGTAGCCTATGGCTAATGTCACACTTGCGGTTTTTCCTGCGTTTGCATTTAACTGCACATTTTTATGCATTTTTTTCATGTATCCATTTGCATTTTTTAATCAATATTCCTATTTAACAAGTAAATGTTAATCATTTTCAAATTACTTTTTACCTCATTTGGGCAACAATGCACGCAGCAAGAATTTAACTTATTGAGCGTTTTAAAAATGCATCTAAAAACACATTAAAAAACTCATACCAATGCTTTTTTCATGCGTCCCATAGACTATCATTATCATTATTAGGGTATGTAAACTTAAAGGGATACTGTAGGGGGGTCGGGGGAAAATGAGTTGAACTTACCCGGGGCTTCTAATGGTCCCCCGCAGGCATCCTGTGCCCGCGCAGCCGCTCACCGATGCTCCGGCCCCGCCTCCGGTTCACTTCTGTAATTTCTGACGTTAAAGTCAGAAAACCCCTGCGCCTGCGTTGCCGTGTCCTCGCTTCCCCTGATGTCACCAGGAGCGTACTGTGCAGGCACAGACCATACTGGGCTTGTGCTATACACTCCTGGTAAAATCAGCGGGAACGAGGACACGGCAACGCAGGCGCAGGGGTTTTCTGACGTTAAAGTCGGAAATTCCAGAAGTGAGCCAGAGGCGGGGCCGGAGCATCGGTGAGTGGCTGCGCGGGCACAGGATGTCTGCGGGGGACCATTATAAGCCACGGGTAAGTTCAACTCATTTTCCCCCGACCCCCCTACAGTATTCCTTTAAGCACAACTGTAGTAACTGCAGTGACACATAGCAGGGGTCACCCCCTGCCCCCCTGCTAAGTTTTCTAGCCATATGTGGGCATGCTGTGCCAAAGCTTTTTTTTTTTTATTTCCATATCCACTCCTTGATTACCTGCTATGACATAAATCTGTTCAAGAGGCTCTTCACCAGCCATTTCCTGTAGAGCAGGCCATTTGGGCTGCAGTCTATTGAAAATGTTCTGTGCCTGCAACTGGCAGCCTAAAAGGAGTGATTAAACAGAGCAAACCGTGACTAGTGCCCTATCACTGCCAGTTACTCCTTCACCTGAGCTGTTCATTCCAATCCCATTTGTCAGTGTATCAGTGTAACATCATGCTTGCCTAATCCCACAGTAATATCTCTTCCCTTCCTGTGCTGATTCCATCACAAAAACAAGCTGTTCACTGTAACTGCTGTGCTTCTCTACCAGATAGTGTTACTATGGAAGAGTCTCCTACTGGGGCAGATTTATCAAAAGTCATCAAAAGTCACATTGAGCGCTGGAACCCACTAGAGCAGGGGTGCCCACACTTTTTCGGCTCCCGAGCTACTTTAAAATTCGCCGAGGCCAGGAGATCTACCGATGTTTCAAATGCACCTCCCCCCCCCCCCCCGGAAATGTAGTTAGGTATAGGTCCCTTCAGTATAGGCTAGCCGGGTATAGGTCCCTTCAGTATAGTTTAGCCGGGTATAGGTCCCTTCAGTATAGTTTAGCTGGGTATAGGTCCCTTCAGTATAGGTTAGCAGGGTATAGGTCCCTTCAGTATAGGTTAGCTGGGTATAGGTCCCTTCAGTATAGGTTAGCAGGGTATAGGTCCCTTCAGTATAGGTTAGCAGGGTATAGGTCCCTTCAGTATAGGTTAGCTGGGTATAGGTCCCTTCAGTATAGGTTAGCAGGGTATAGGTCCCTTCAGTATAGGTTAGCCGGGTATAGGTCCCTTCAGTATAGGTTACCTGGGTACAGGTCCCTTCAGTATAGGTTAGCCGGGTATAGGTCCCTTCAGTATAGGTTAGCTGGGTATAGGTCCCTTCAGTAAAGGTTAGCTGGGTATAGGTCCCTTCAGTATAGGTTAGCTGGGTATAGGTCCCTTCAGTATAGGTTAGCAGGGTATAGGTCCCTTCAGTATAGGTTAGCAGGGTATAGGTCCCTTCAGTATAGGTTAGCCGGGTATAGGTCCCTTCAGTATAGGTTAGCCGGGTATAGGTCCCTTCAGTGTAGGTTAGCCGGGTATAGGTCCCTTCAGTATAGGTTAGCCGGGTATAGGTCCCTTCAGTATAGGTTAGCCGGGTATAGGTCCCTTCAGTATAGGTTAGCCGGGTATAGGTCCCTTCAGTATAGGTTAGCCGGGTATAGGTCCCTTCAGTATAGGTTACCTGGATATAGGGCCGGTGGCGTCCAGGTCTTCAGGCCTGGCTCCGGTGGGCAGCGTGAGTGGAGTCGGAACTCGGAAGTTTTCCGCCTCTCCACCCGATTGGCTGCGCGCCTCTCCGAGTCCCGATTGGCTGCGCGCCTCTCCTCTCCTGGATGGCTGCGCGCCTCTCCTCTCCTGAATGGCTGCGCACCTCTCCTCTCCTGATTGGCTGCGCGCCTCTCCTCTCCTGATTGGCTGCGCGCCTCTCCTCCCCTGATTGGCCAGGCTCTCTCCTCCCCTCCCCTGATTGGCCAGGCTCTCTCCTCCCCTCCCCTGATTGGCCACGCTCTCTCCTCCAGCAGCCAGCAGCAGAAACTGCGATATACAGCTGCTGGCTGCTAAATTCAATGGGACGCGGCCAAGAGGCCGCGATCTACCGATCAGGCGGCCGCGATCTACCGGTAGATCGCGATCGACCTATTGGGCACCCCTGCACTAGAGCGATTTTTTTTTTTTTTTTTTTTTCCCCCGATTCAAAATGCTAGCGATTTCCCTAAACGCTCAGCTAATGTTAATGGATGGGCCAAATTGCATGGGAGAGATCGCGATTAGCAAAATCGCAAATGCAGGACATGCAGCATTTTTGAGTGTTAGCGTTTCTGCAATGTAAAGTGTATATTAACGCTGGCGTAATCGCTCATGATTTTGCTAGCGTTTTTACATTACTGCACACTGTAAAAAATGTAAAATTAATTGAAAGGACCAATCAGAATTAAAAATGCTAATCGCAAATCGCTACACAAAACTCTTACACTTTTTAAAACTGCTAACAAATTTGCCAGAAAAAGCTCATGAAATCGCTTACCAAGCACTCATTAAAAACGCTATTGTGATTAGCGATAGCACTTTGTAGTGAGTTCCAGGCCTAAGACCTATTGGGCCGGATCCAATACACTTTATCTCCTAAGTTTCTCCTAGGGGGATACATTTTCATCTTTGGTTAAAAAAAACTTTTGAAAAAGAACTAAAAAGTAGATGAAAAAGCACTCTCAAAATCTTTCAGAGTATTTTGTTGCTTAAAGGGAACCCGAGGTGAGAGTGACATGGAGGCTGCCATATTTATTTCCTTGTAAACAATGCCAATTGCATGGGAGTTTTGTTGAATCCTCTGGCAAAAACAGTATCTGAGTCAAAACCCTGTTATTCCAGTAAAACCTGAGTCAGCTGAGTCAGAGTACCTGATCTGCATATGCTTGTTCAGGGTCTATGGCTAATAGTATTATGCTAGATACACACTATGAGATTTTCTGGCAGATTTACTGTCAGATCGATTATTTCCAACATGTCTGATCTGATTTCCAATCGATTTCTGAGTATTTTCCGATCGATTCCCTATTGAAGTGAATGGAAAACGGTCAGAAATCAAATGGAAAATGCTCAGAAATCGATTGGAAATCAGATCAGACATGTTGAAAATAATCGATCTGACAGTAAATCTGCCAGAAAATCTCATAGTGTGTACCCAGCATTAGAGACACAGGACCACCGGGACTGCCAGACAGCTGGTATTATTTACTAAGAAATAAATATGGCAGGCTCCATATCACTCTCCACTTGGGTTCCCTTTAAAGGGCATTTAATGTATAATGAGAAAATGCCCAGGGGCTTTTAGGTATGATAGGGTGGCTAGAGAGGAGGATGGGGGGGAGTGGTGGGCATTAGTTTTGTTACAGAGAAACGTTGGGAGCAGCTATATACTAATATGCCTGCTCCCAACGTTTCTCTAACAAAACAAAACAAAAAACCCCTCTGGGGGGATACTTACCTTGGGAGAGGGAAGCCTCAGCGTCCCAATGAGGCTTCCCCGTCCTCTGTAGTTTGGGGGATCCAGCGCTGGCTCACCCAAAAGCTCCTCGAGACAGCACAGGCAATATTTACCTACCTGGCACAGGCGCACTAGCGGCTCTTCATTCGGGTAAGAGGGAAATAGCCAAGCCCGATCGTATCCGCTCTACTGCGCAGGCGCAAAGGACTCTGGGCAGTAGAGCGGAACGATCGGGTTCGGCTATTTCTGCCTTAACCCAAATGAAGAGTCGCTAGTGTGCCTGGGAAGGATCACGGTAGGTGAATATTTACCTTGCTGGGACACTGGAGGACGGGGTTAGCTTCGTTAGGATCCTGAGGCTTTCCCCTCCCGAGGTAAGTATCCCCAGAGGGTTTTTTTTAATTACAGGTTTTCTTTAAAGCCACCAGCAAGCAAGCAAATTATATATATCATTTTTAACAGTACCTTTTCAACACATTTTTAGTACTTTTCCAATTGCAGAGAAGTTATTATAAACAGAAGATGGGAAATTATCTCCTAGGAGAAAAGGTAAATTGGATCAGGGCCATTATTTATTGTCTGCAGATGATTACTATAGATTTGCAATGCTCCCATCTGGGTGTAGCTATTTACTCATGCGAGGCTATAGGAATTATTGGGCAGGCGATAGTTACAGTGCACCAAAATGTGCTAAATTTACAGTAGGGGAAAAATCCATTTCTGCATACAGGCACTTTAAGATGTACATAGCAGGCTGCAGACTAAAATGGAAACCATGTTTTTTAATAGCATTTATCTACCAGATGACTTAAATAGCACAGATACAACTTTCCCACTTTAGTAAGGATGGTGGAATTTCACTAGAACAGGCAATTGGATTTTAGTTCTCATTTTTCCTGAGCTGTTTAAATAAACGAGAATCTGGTTGCTGTAGGCAACAGAGAGACCTATTACAGCTGTGACAAAGTCGATACCCAGGAGGTAATCGATTTGTCCCAGGTTGTGTTGGATGGGAGGTACATTCCACCTGGGATCAGACGCTACATCCAGTAGCAGCTCCGGAATAAAAAAAGGTTTTGGCTGTCTGTCACATGGACAGAGGTTAATAACCTTACTTGGGTCCGGAGCTGACCAGATGCAGAGTGGGCGGGCGCATCTGGTCGCCAGATCCTGGGTGGATCGTTTGCTCTGTGTATGTGGGCTTCTGCTGGAGTCAGGACACACAGGGTTAACAGAGCAGCTTTGAAAGGCTGGAGTAGGAGGAGAGAGAGTGGGTGTGACCAGCAAGGTCTGACAGTCTGCTAAGAAAGACTTCACGTTTGAATCCAGGATGCTGGTTTTGCTCTGGAGAGAAAGTGCAGGCTGCACATGGAGTTTGGTGTGTTCCTGATATTGAAAGCTGAATGTAAGCTGCTGGCCTGGACTGGCCTTTTTGTTTTCATTTGAACTGTACTTTACAAACTGCCAAAAGACTGCTGTTTAAGAAGCCTGCTGTCCAATAAACTGTTGTTTGTTTTGGAAAATACACCTGTCTGTGCTGCTATCTCCCGCTGAGTACTCACCATTTGCAGCTGATCCCTCACAATTGGTGCTCGGATGCGGGCAACTTAGCATGCCTACAGCGACAGTGTGTTTGGCGTAAGATTTAAAAGTTTGAACAGCAGCATGGATGAAATGGTGAAGCAGCTGGTGTTAGCGAATGCGGCCTTGCAACAGGCTAATGCTGAGCAGCGGAAAACAAACACAGCCCTGCAACAACATACAGAGGCAGTACAGCAGCAAGCGGTGGCCCTGTGTGAGAGTCTGGCTGCAGCTGCGGAGGCCGATCGTCAGACTGCTGAGGCTGACAGGAAAGCAGTGAGTGAGTTGGTGCAACAACTTGTGGCTCGGAACCAAGAGGGACAGCTGCTGGTACCTGGCAGTGGAGGCACCATCCGCGCAAGCCACTTCTTGCAGAAGCTGACTCCCCATGATGATGTCGAGGCGTTCCTCCATACCTTTGAGAGGACAGCGGAGAGGGAAGCCTGGCCTAAAACGCAATGGGCAGGATTGGTAGCTCCGTTCCTGACTGGGGATGCTCAAAAGGCCTACTTCGACCTTGCCCTAGAGGATGCTAAAGACTACGACAAGCTGAAGGAGGAGATCCTGCGTAGACTTGGTGTCACCCCGGCGGTGCGAGCCCAGCGAGTTCACCAGTGGTCCTATTCAGCCGGATGCTCTCCAAGGTCCCAGATGCACGATCTAATCCACTTGGTAAAGAAGTGGTTGGAACCTGAGAAGTTAACAGCTCCGGAGGTCGTCGAAAGAGTTACCATTGACCGTTTCTTGCGCTCCCTACCGCCGGCTTTGCGAAGGTGGGTGAGTCATGCAGATCCACAGTCAGCTGATGAACTAATTGCGCTGCTGGAACGTTATCTGGCTGCAGAGGACTCTTTGGCTTGGGCCACAGGACAGCGCTCAGCTACCCGGAGACTGGCAGCACCCCAGGGAACTGGTAAGACAAAAGCTGACTTTGTGGGGGGTGTGGTCAGTGAGCCAAGCTCTGCAGGCCGAGGTCGACCAGGCACAATGGTAAGAAGTCGATCCCCGGTACAATGTTGGCAATGTAAAGAGTGGGGACATATTGCTGCTAACTGTCCTCAGGCAGTTGAACCCATGGAGTGCGATTACACTCGTCGCAGGTCCTTGTTTGCGCGACCTGTGTATATCGCAAGCTGTGACTCTCATTTGGCGGTGGTAAAAATTGCTGGAAAAACTGTCCAGGCTCTCTTAGACTCTGGTAGCTTGGTGACCCTGGTGCATTCCAGTTTAGTGGACCCGGCCTGGCTGGGGAATCGTCGGGTCACAGTACAATGTGTTCATGGGGACTCTAAACAATACCCCACCGCCCTTCTCACCATTGAAACAAACTGTGGACCTGCCACTCAGGAAATAGTGGTGAGCCCGAACTTGGCACATAGTGTCATCCTGGGGAGGGACTTTCCACTGTTCTGGAACTTGTGGGAAGGGGATAACTGTGGAGGCTCAAGAGAGCTGGAATCTAAAAATAATACAGAAATTGATGGTAATGAAATGTTTTCTCCCTTGGAGGTGTTTGCTGGGGACTCTGAGTTATCCCCAGAGACCTCTGAGGGCTCGGTCCTACCAGAGCTGGAGGTGTCTCGGGATAACTTTGGGACTGCCCAGTTAAGGGATCCTACGCTGGCAAAAGCGTGGGAAAATGTCAAGGTGTTGAACGGTGAACCCCAAGTGGTCGGGGCTGAGAAAGTATTTCCTCATTTGGCGGTACAGTCAGACTTGCTGTACCAGGTTTGTAAAATTCAGGGTGAGGTTGTGGAACAACTCGTGGTCCCCAAGTCGTATCGCCCAATGGTCCTAGACCTAGCGCACAAACATGCCCTGGGGGGACATTTGGGTACCGAAAAAACTAGGGACCGAGTCCTGCAGCGATTCTTTTGGCCTGGGGTACATGGAGATGTAAAAGCTTACTGTGAATCCTGTCCCGAGTGCCAAAGATGTGCTCCGGCTCCCCATTTTCGAAGTCCGCTCGTCCCCTTGCCCATTATCGAAGTTCCCTTCGAAAGGATAGCCATGGACCTAGTGGGGCCATTGGTTCGATCAGCGCGTGGTCACCAGTACATTCTGGTGGTAGTGGACTATGCCACTCGCTACCCAGAAGCGGTTCCCCTCAGAAATACGTCGTCTAAAGTGATTGCACGTGAGTTGTTCCACATGTTCACCAGAGTAGGTTTGCCAAAGGAAATTTTGACAGACCAGGGTACCCCATTTATGTCTAAATTGATGAAAGAAGTGTGTAAACTGATGAAGATCGATCAGATTCGTACTTCAGTGTACCACCCTCAAACGGACGGGCTTGTGGAAAGATTCAACAAAACCTTAAAAAATATGTTAAAGAAAATAGTGGACAAGGATGGCAAAGATTGGGATTGCCTTTTGCCCTACCTAATGTTTGCAATTCGGGAGGTCCCTCAGTCTTCCACAGGTTTTTCGCCGTTTGAGTTGTTGTATGGGCGATGCCCACGGGGAATTCTGGATATAGCCAAAGAAACCTGGGAGCAAGAGGCCACCCCCTACAGAAGTATTGTTGAACATGTGTCTGGTATGCAAGATAGGATTGCAGCGGTGATGCCTTTAGTCAGAGAGCATTTGCAACATGCCCAGGAGGCACAGTCTCGTGTTTATAATAAATCAGCAAAGGTTCGAGCTTTCAGTCCTGGGGATCGGGTCCTGGTGTTGGTTCCCACGGTTGAAAGCAAGTTTTTGGCTAAGTGGCAAGGTCCATATGAGATTATTGAAAAGGTCGGGGAGGTGAATTACCGGGTTTACCAGCCTGGCCGGAGGAAGCCAGAACAGATATATCATGTGAATTTACTGAAACCCTGGAAAGAGAGGGTGGCCCTTGCAGCTTCCCAGGTTACTCAAGAGTCCACCAAGGGTGGAATAGAGCTGGTACAGGTGGCTGAGACGCTGTCTGTTTCACAGAAACGGGAGGTCCGAGAGTTCCTCTTACGGAATCGAGAGGTGTTCTCGGAACTTCCAGGTTGTACCCAAGTCATCAGGCATGATGTTGTGACTGAGCCCCATGTACAGGTCCGCCTTAAACCTTATAGAATACCTGAAGCTCGCAGACAGGCCATAGCAGGGGAAGTAGAAAGAATGCTGGAACTGGGGGTTATTGAGGAGTCCAACAGCGAATGGAATAGCCCCATAGTGCTAGTTCCGAAGCCTGACGGTTCCATTCGTTTCTGTAATGACTTCAGAAAGTTGAATGAGGTATCAAAATTTGATGCCTACCCTATGCCAAGGGTAGATGAGTTAGTCGAAAGGCTGGGCCCCGCAAGATATGTCACCACCTTAGATCTGACCCGGGGATATTGGCAGGTGCCCTTAACTGAATCAGCCAAGGAGAAGACAGCCTTCTCGACTCCCCAAGGGCTGTTTCAGTATGTCAGGATGCCGTTTGGGTTGCAAGGGGCCCCAGCCACCTTTCAAAGGATGATGGACAAGATCCTCAGGCCGCATCAGCGGTATGCTGCGGCTTATTTGGACGACGTGGTCGTCTTCAGTACAGATTGGGAAAGCCACCTTCCGAAAGTCCAGGCGGTCCTGGATGCCATTAGAAAGGCGGGACTGACAGCGAACCCCAAGAAGTGTGCAGTAGGGTTGGAGGAGGCTCGTTACCTGGGGTACACAATTGGGAGAGGTCTGATTAAGCCCCAAGTGCAGAAAGTGGAGGCCATAAGGGACTGGCCTAGGCCTACCACGAAAAAGCAGGTCAGGACCTTCTTAGGTTTGGTGGGCTATTATAGGAGGTTCATTCCAAATTTTGCCACTTTGGCCACTCCCATTACAAACCTCACAAAAGGGAAAAGTTCCTCCATGGGTCCATGGGGACAGGAGGCTGAAGAAGCCTTTCAAGGTCTTAAGGAGGCATTGTGCAGGGGTCCAGTCTTGGTCACGCCTGATTTTAAAAAAGAGTTTCTGGTACAGACAGATGCTTCAGCTGTGGGGTTAGGAGCAGTCCTATCCCAAATCATCAATGGAGAGGAGCACCCAGTTGTGTATCTGAGTCGAAGGCTGACCGCAGCCGAAGAAAGATATAGTATCGTGGAGCGGGAGTGTCTGGCCATCAAGTGGGCACTCGAGGCTCTACGGTACTATCTCTTGGGCCGTCGCTTTCGCCTCATTACCGACCATGCTCCTCTCACATGGATGTCTCAAAACAAGGAGAAAAATGCAAGGGTAACGCGCTGGTTTCTGGCATTACAGCCCTTTAATTTTTCTGTGGAGCACAGAGCTGGAAGACTGCATGGCAATGCAGATGCTCTATCAAGGGCATTCTGTCTTGCCGCAGACTGTGTCCGATCCCACGGGATCGAACAGAGGGGGGGAGTATGTGACAAAGTCGATACCCAGGAGGTAATCGATTTGTCCCAGGTTGTGTTGGATGGGAGGTACATTCCACCTGGGATCAGACGCTACATCCAGTAGCAGCTCCGGAATAAAAAAAGGTTTTGGCTGTCTGTCACATGGACAGAGGTTAATAACCTTACTTGGGTCCGGAGCTGACCAGATGCAGAGTGGGCGGGCGCATCTGGTCGCCAGATCCTGGGTGGATCGTTTGCTCTGTGTATGTGGGCTTCTGCTGGAGTCAGGACACACAGGGTTAACAGAGCAGCTTTGAAAGGCTGGAGTAGGAGGAGAGAGAGTGGGTGTGACCAGCAAGGTCTGACAGTCTGCTAAGAAAGACTTCACGTTTGAATCCAGGATGCTGGTTTTGCTCTGGAGAGAAAGTGCAGGCTGCACATGGAGTTTGGTGTGTTCCTGATATTGAAAGCTGAATGTAAGCTGCTGGCCTGGACTGGCCTTTTTGTTTTCATTTGAACTGTACTTTACAAACTGCCAAAAGACTGCTGTTTAAGAAGCCTGCTGTCCAATAAACTGTTGTTTGTTTTGGAAAATACACCTGTCTGTGCTGCTATCTCCCGCTGAGTACTCACCATTTGCAGCTGATCCCTCACACAGCTTATAGCTTTTTCCTCATTGCAAAGATCATTAATTTGTCAAAATTCACGGCTTGATTGTCTTCTCCCCACACATGCCTAATGGTAACAATCCACGCTTTCAGCAGATCCAATCACGTACTCCGCATCTCCTTCTAGCCAACCTACCTCCTAATGCTACAATTTCCAAACTAACTGTTTTTCCAACCAACAGATCAAGAGGTTCAGCGACTAAAGCTGGGAATGGAGACCCTGTTAGCTGCCAATGAAGAAAAGGTGAGCTCAGTGGGCTGCGTTATTTGTGTTTATTTTTACTCATTCATACCTCCATATTAGTGATGATCCTAATGTGCTAATGTTGTCTAAAATTTCACAATCACGATTTTGAAACTGCATTGATCTTGCGTTCTCCATTTGTAAATTTTGAATGTTATACAAAATTATTTATGCGGCAGTCGTAAATGGTTAGGGGGACTAGTAGGCTCAAGTAAAAAAAAAAATTCACCCTTGTCGTTTTTGAAAAAAATTGAATGACCTTTTGCTGCAGTACACTTTAACCTCTTGAGGACTGCAGGGCTAAACCCCCCTAGTGACCAGGCCATTTTTAGTAAAATTGGCCACTGCAGCTTTAAGGCCAAGCTGCAGGGCTGCACAACACAGAACACAAGTGATCCCCCCCCCCCCCCCCATTTCTCCCCACCAACAGAGCTCTCCCCGTGTTTAATTTTTTTTTTTAAATAAATATTAGTGTTGCCGTGTTTTGTTTTTTAAAAACCCTGTTTCTTTAAATACTCTACCTCCCTCCCCCCAGCCAGCCAATCATAGCGATCAGCTCTCATAGGCTTCACCCTATGAGAGCCGATCGCTCTCTTGTCCCCAGTGCAGCGCTGCACCATGTAAATAGACGGCGATCATGCTGTTTTACAGACTCCCGAGCGGCAATAGCCGCTCAAAGACTGAAGGCGGGGCGGAGCTCCGCCCCCCAAGCAGGAGATGCGCGCAATCTCCTGCAAAACAGAGCCCCAGGACTTTACGCCAATCAGCGTTAGGCGGTCCTGGGGCTGCCGCCGCCACCACGTCCATTGGCGTGACGCGGTCGGCAAGAGGTTAATATAAAGCGAGTTCTGGGTTATGTATGCTTATTTTATACAAGGCACTGGAAGTGGGGAAGAGCCCCTTGTCCATGAAATGGACAAGCGCCAGGGCCAGATTTTCCATAAGGCACTTTAGGCACATGCCTACAGGCACCTGACGATGAAAAAGCTGCTCACTACCTTCCCCAAGTTCCTGCCTCCTGCCTTACCTATGCAAAGTCCTGACTAGAGTATAAATGAGAGGTTACTCTTGCGGGTCTCAGCTTTCACTGACCAGATCTCACTTCAGTCAGGGGCACCACTAGCTACCTAATACTGAGGATAGCTCTGGCTACCTTAAGGGCTCATTTCCACTATAGCGAATTCGCATGCGTTTTTCGCATGAAAATTCGCATAGCAATACAGGTGAATGGGACTGTTTCCACTTGTCAGGATTCCTTTGCGTTTTTCTGTGCAGAAAAAATTCGCATGGCAGAGCCATCAGAATTCGCATACCGCATACCGCTATGCGAATCGCATACAATGTATTTAATAGGAAATTCGCATGAAGTTTGGGCATGCGAATTTTCATGCGAATTCGCATAGAAACAATGGAAAAGCACACCAGCACTGCCATGGTTAAATTTGCATACATCGTCATCCATGCGAATTCGCATGAAAATTCGTATAGACCCGCATGCGAATTTTTACCGCGGCGATTCACACCGCACAAGTGGAAATGCAGCCTAAAACTAAGGGGCAGCTGGGCCAGGCAGCACACTTGTGGAGCAGTTCAGCGGGGCTTTGTAGGTTCATGGTGGATGAAGTTTAGGGTGCCAGAACATCTGTGCCTATAGGCTCCTGTGATAAAAATCCGGACCTGACAAGCCCATTTGGGTGTGGGCTGGGCTCCAGATTCTGTCTACAATGGGTGAAAAGGGGTTAAAGAGGCTTGGGAGGGGAGACCTCATGCTTTCAGTGTTCTTAAAATGTGTATACAGAACTCTGAATATATTAAAGTGTTCAGCAGAAAAATGTCATTTTGAGGCGTTTAAAAAACTTTTTTTTCTTTGCATTTTTAAAATTACAAGGTCTTTTTGAAAAAATGTTTTCTTTTCCACTTACCGGTATTCCCAAAGAATCAATCATTCGCATTTTCACGTAATTATGCATAATCACAAAATTACAGAATATAATTCTGGTTACGAGTAAAATTAATTACGAATTTTCTAGAAATTCCACATTGCGATTTTGCATCGTAAATGTGAATTTTGATGCAAAATTACGAATTTGCTGGAAATTAGAGCTCAGCATACGCGCATTACAGGTACCTTAAAAAGTTTAAAGCGCCTGAATAATCAATAAGTGGGCAGCATCTCTTGGAGCCTGTTAAGAGGTGACTGAGTTGGGCAGCAGAGTGTGGGGTGGGGTGGAGTGGAGCAGGTGCCAGTCTGTTTTCTTTAGCAGGTGATACACGAGGATGTTTGGCCACTGTTGAGAAATGGCTGAGTTGGGCAGCAGGGTGGAGTGGAGCAGGTGCCATTTTTTTTTCTCTAGCAGGTCATACAGAAGGATTTTTTTCCCACTGTTGAGAGGTACCCGAGTTTGGCAGCAGGGTGGAGTGGAGCAGGTGCCAGTCTTTTTTCTCTAGCAGGTCATACAGAAGGATTTTTTTTTCCACTGTTGAGAGGTACCTGAGTTTGGCAGCAGGGTGGAGTGGAACAGGTGTCAGTCTGTTTTCTTTAGCAGGTCATACAGGTGGATTTCTGGAAGCTGTTGAGAGGCGACTAAGTTGGGCAGCAGATTGCAGGGTGGAGTGGAGCAGTTGCCAGTCTGTTTTCTTTAGCAGCTCATACAGGAGGATGCTTGGCCACTGTTGAAAGGAGACTGAGTTGGGTAACATGGTGGAGTGGAGCAGGTGCCAGTCTGTTTTCTTTAGCAGGTCTTAAAGGAGGATGTTTGGTCGCTGAAGTGCTACATATACAGGTGCTCATTTCTGTGTAATAGACCCGCATTAAAACCTAAGAAGCTTCTTTATCCTTTGTGTGCGATTGGCAGACCAGGCGTGAGGAAAGACGTGGCGTCTACTTTGGCAGAGTTCGTCCCATGGAAATATTTAAGCAATGAGCAGCTGGAAGTCTCTAAATCCTGGAGTCAATTTTCTCATTGGTTCTATTTTTTTCCCTGATTCCAGTTATAGTTAAATATCCAGTAACTGTTTTCGTACTTTTCATTAAATTCTGAAAAGTTCAGTCCTGCGCCCCCCCCCCCCCCATTCTTGAAATAAGGTTTTAGTAACACTTAAACCTCTTTCAGATAGGAAGGATGGGCCAGAGGCTTCCCGGACCTACCTACGTCTCCCGTTCTCCTTTCCCTGACCAGGTTTCTGCCTTCCACCATCATCGGGATGAGGAGAACGGGCCAGCATGGGCTATAAATAACTTAGTCAATTACCATGAAACGGCGTCAATCTGCCACCTCCTGCACGTCCCTGTCTGTCTCTCCATAGAGTTGCATTGGGGCCTCAGGATTGGGCCATCCGCGTCAGCTGCAGGGACTTTCCTAATTTTTTTCTCAATTATTTTTTCAATTATTCTACTATAGCCACCAGCAGGCTCAACTAACCAACCTCCTATTGGTTTTAGGGTCAGTTCACATTTGTTTCGACACCGTATCTGTGGCTCTGTTTTTTTGCCCTGGACAAAAACTGAGCAATGGATGCCAATGTTAAAAATAGCGTCCGTCTTCACACACTTCAAAAAACAGATCAGCGGGCACGGTTTTAGAAAACTGAACGGAGAGTCTGGATTTTGCAGATTTTCACGGAGCCCGGATACCTGCGTAGGCAATGAAAGGCAACGCAAAAACAGATCTCCCTCTACCCACTTTTGCACACAAAACGGATGCCAAAGCAGATTGCCTACTGCCTGCTCCTCCCCTCAGCATCCTCTTTGCTGACCTCTTTATCCAATAGAATCTCACAGTAAGGAAGGACATGTTTTTGACATATATTTAAACGGACTGAAAACATACGCTGCAAAAGCTCAACATTTTGAAAAACGGATCAGTTTTTAGAAAATCGGATCCGTTTAAAACACATTCCGATCTGCAACCTGACGGTTTTGGACCGACCCTCACACATATTAGTAGAAAGTTCAATCAGCAAAAAATGTGTTGGTAAACATCTAAAGGGAAGGAGGGGGGGGGTATGACTTTTTTTTTTGGGGGGGGGGGTTACATTTGTCCTGGACATTCTTATATTGTAACATATTACCTGATACCTAAAAGCGCTGGCCGAGGGTGCTGTTCTCCTTGCCCACTCTGTTGGCCCCCCCTTGCCCCTCCATAGTAACCGCGCTTCACTAGCCTGGAGACTAGTTCCACATCTGTACAGCCTCAGCCCCTTGTATGAGGCTTTAGGCTGCACAGTGGTAAGGACAGTGACCGTTAGAAGAAGATGCATTAAATGACCACTATTGTGAAAATTGTAAAATTTTAAATTTGTATGTATGCGTATGTCTAAAAGGCACATTTCTCTCAGAGTAAAATGCGCTATAAATTACCTTTCTCCTATGCTGCTGTCACTTTTGGACCAGTCCATCTCCTCATGGGGGATTATTTGGGTTTTCTTTATTTTTAAGAACACTTGCTGAGTAGCAGTTGTTCTGTCCAACTGCCAAAATAGAGTGCAAGTGGGTAGGGAAGCCACTGATCTTTGTTTAGATCCTTTTTCATGGAGTGCATTTGTAAAGCATAAAGGAAATATTCCCCATGAGGAAATGGACAAGTCCAAAACGTGTCCATTCTGTTGATCTCTATTACCTTCTGTACGTAACAGCAACCAACATAGCAGAAAAATAATTCCTAGCTCATTTTACTCAGGGATAAATGCTCTTCTTATATGTATCCATGTACTGTATATAAAATTTTACATTTTGCAACATTGGTCCTTTAATAATGTTAGATGAGGATTATACATACATTGGCATCTTTCTACCTGTCACTGCCATCAACCATGAGTATCTGTGAATGCATTATGGATCTTTTCCAATATGAAATCTTTCCTTATCTTTGCTTAAAATAACTTTTTAATAATGATTTGTTTTGTGAAACCAAAGTTCTGTGCTTCTAATGTGTTGTACTTTTGTGTTCACATGTTTATATTGGTTACGTTCATCTCCCATCCTTTGGCGTCCTATAGTGCTTTATATTTGTTGTAACCAGGACCTTTTGTTGCCATTTTCAGGATCTGCGAATAGAGGAACTTACACTGCTGCTAAACCAATACAGACGGGTGAAAAACTTTGTAATGACAACACATGGTAAGTGAATGCCATGCTATGCATGTATTTCTTTGGTATAACATTGGTTCATTTAGACAGGTTCTCTTGATGTCAGGTCATGACATCATTATTTAACACATGGTGAATTTCCCCGTTTATGCTGCTTCCTCTTTCACTATAAACTGAGTAGCTAGCACTTCTTCCTACTATTCCCTCCTCAGATTTACAATAAACAGTCTCCTGACTTAGAGAACAGTTTCCAGACTGCTTTCCAAGAGACTAGCTCCTTGCATTACATCAGACCATGGCAGAGTTTAAATGTCATGTGTGTTTTTACTATTTTGCTGCTGTGGATGTGAACTCTAAGGTTTGGTTTAGGCTTTAGACACTACTGCAATATACAGAAACTAACCATAGACACCGTTGGACAGACGTGAGGTCTTAAATGTCCATGTATTCTTTTAAGCCTGCCATACACTGTGTTAGGCCGTAATTGGTCAGATTCCTGGTTGTGCTGATGGTTCGTTGACTCCACTAGGGAATAAGGTTTTGCCCATATGCGGGTTCCAAGTGACCACGAGGCTTCACCAATAACAACCCTAGTGGGTCCTCCTGGACTTAGCAGCCTAGTGCCCACAAGGTCACAAACTGAGATCACCTCACTAGTGGTTGAGAAAGGGGATACCAATGTGAAGAATGTGGGCAGGCAGCAGACGAGACGAGATGGGTAGATAAAGAGTCTGGAGTCGGTGGGAGGCCGCAAGCAAGAATAGTTGTAGTACAACCCGAGTTCGAGTCAGGCAGGCTTGACCGAGGAAATAGTCCAGGATCAAGGCAGGCGGCAGACAAGGATATCCAGTATGCAGGCCAGGGCTCAGGGCATGCAGCAATCAATCAGGTCAAGCAAATAGGCCGAGTCAAACCAAGGGAATCAGGATAAAGAATCATCAGGTAAAGCGGTTCAATAACGGGCAGACAGAAACAAAGGCAGGGTAGGCCAGAGGCACAGGAACGGTCAGGCGTAACCACTAGCGGTCAGAATGAACCACACTGAGCCATGGCTGAAGGGGCTCTTTTATGGTGAATTTTGGCTCCAGTTCCTTTGCCCATGCGCCTACGGCTGTGCGTACGCTGAACTTGGCCCATGGGTGCGCAAAAAGTCCTACACCACCAAGCACAAACGTGCGCATACCCCCGCCATAGTCATTTAATCATGGCCAGCAGTACACACGCACAGTGAGGACAAGACCACAAGGATGCGTAAGTACTACATGCTGGCAGACAGTGGCATAGCTAAGGAGCTATGGGCCCCGGTGCGAGTTTTACATGGGGCCCCCAACCACTCTATACATAACAATTGATCCGGCGAACTAAAACCTGCCACAAGACCAATAAAGAGCTAACGCTGCAGTTGAGGGAGGGCCCTACAGTGCGGTCGAGACCTCTGCAACCCCTATTGCTACGCCCTTGCTGGCAGACTTTCTCCAGACATGCCCAAAAGTTAGATCTCTCTCTGACATCTGATCAGAGAGGGATCTATAATTGTCACGCACTGCACATTGATTTTTAATAGATTTTAGCATGAAATCTATTAGAGGCGCCATAGTTGACATATAGTAGAATGCAGGAAGTTCTTCAGGATACCCACTTTTACAGCCATTGTCCTGGTTTCAGTATCAGAAACACTTCCTATAACTGAATATAGCTGTATATTGAATGTAGCCCCACCCTCCCAGTGATGCTAGGCTGATTAAGTAGGATGTGGAATTCTCCTGTTATGTAGCTAACTTTCTTTTGCAAGCTTTTATAACTGAAGCAACTTGTAATTGGTTGCTTTAGCACATAAGTAGTTTACAGACCTTTGATTTACACATAAATGCCCTTTAATCTCTGTTTTGTGCTGAGATGGAGAGTGATGAAACAGCCCAAACTACAGTAACCCATAAATCAGACACTTTTGATAAGAGTATCATAGCTGATTCTGTACTAATTGGGGCTTTAGCAGACTACAGTTATACTAAAACTGATGCATTATGGGAATCACTTCCTACTCCTATGAAACTGAAGATTAGCAAATACCTTCTGTGTTAAGTAGGGTCAATTTGTATAGGACTAATTTGGCTAACAATGTGCCCCAGGCTCTTCAGAGAGGATTCTTTCTGCAAGCAGCGAGGACGAGGTTGAAGCAACACTGAAGAAACTGGTGCCAAAGAACAATCAGACGATGGAGCTGGTAAAACCAGAGGTAATCTACTGTAGTATTCTGCTGCATTCCTCTAAATCTATCTGCCCACATACAGTGAATTTGATGGGAAAGGTTACGTTTATGAAGAACCAAAGTTTTGTAAATGTAATGCTCTAGCGACTAGCCTATGCTTGAAACATAGCTCCTCAAGTAACTTAGCACTGGGTGTAAGGGCTCGTTTCCACTATCGCGAATCCGCATGCGTCCAGTGCATGCGGATTTGCACATGGTATGCAAGTGGATGGGCCTGTTTCCACTGTTGCGTTGGTGATGTGCGTTTTTTTCAGCAGTGAAAAAACGCACAAAAGAGCCAACGATTTCGCCTGAGAGTGGAATGCATGCGAATCGCATGCAATGTATTTAATAGGGAAATCGCATGCGTTTTCCCCATGCGTTTTTTGCCGCGAATTCGCATAGGTACGATGTAAATTCACACAGGCAGTGACATGGTTAAAATCGCATATACCCTCACCTTTGCGAATTCGCGGCAAAAAACGCATGGGGAATCGCATCCGCATGCTATTTTATCAGTGGCGGAATCCAGGCGATTCCGCACCGCAACAGTGGAAACGAGCCCTAACTGACCTCTACAAAACCAGTACTGAAACAGTGTAGGCAGAGTTAAAGGACACCTAAAGTGAGAGGGATATGGAGGCTGACATATTTAATTTTAAAACAATACCAGTTGCCTGGCAGTCTTGCCCCTGATACTTTTAGCCATAGACCCTGAACAGGCATACAGATTGGGTGTTTCTGACAAGCTTAACCACATGCCTGTTTCGGGTGTTTGATTCAGATACTACTGATGCTAGACTGGTCATCAGGACTGCCAGCAACTAGTATTGTTTAAAATTAAATACATATGTCAGCCTCCATATGCCTCATGCTTCAGGTTCCCGTTAAAGGACTCATGAAATGAGAGGGATATAAATGCTGTCATATTTATTTTCTTTTAAAGGTAGTCTGAAGCGTAAAAAATATTTTAAAAAACCACATATTTACCTAAGGAGAGGGAAGGCTCTGGGCCCTATAGAGCCTTCCCGGTCTCCTCATGGTCCCCGCGTTCCCCCGTAGGCTCTCCTGTTAGCAGTCTAGGACCCATGGGTCGTAGACTGCTCTCTTCCACGGTGGGCTGGCTTCGGGAGTCTTCCGAAGACGGGCAGCTCCGTACTGCACTTGCGTGATCGCCCTCTCGCGCACACTTGTGCATGCTCAGTGCAGATTCACAGGTCTTCGGGAGCCTGAGTGCTTCGGAAGACTTCCAAAGTCTCCCCCTGGCGGAGGATTGAAACTGAGGAGCCTGCGGGATAACGAGGACACCGTGAGGAGAACGAGTAGGCTCTATAGGACCCAGAGTCTTCCCTCTCCTTATGCAAGTATCGTATTAAATTTGTCTGAGCGGTTTGCAAACGGATTCATGCGCGTTTTCGGTCGCGTTTTGCAACATTGTATTTGTTTGCTCAGCGGTTGCGTAGCGTTTTGCGTTTCGCGTTTTTATCCTGATTGGTCCTGTGAATTATTTTTAATTTTGTTAGTGTGCTGAACCGCAAAACGCTAGCAAAACCACTCAGTTTAGGTTTTGCTGAGCGTTTCCGCTAGCGTTTCAATACTTTACATTGAAGCGCTAACGCTCCCAAAATGCTGCAGGTCCTGCGTTTGCGTTTCTGGGAAACGAAAACGCTCCTGTGGAAGTTGCCCCATCCATTAACATTAGCCCAGCGTTTCGGCAAAGTGCTAGCGTATCGCAGCGCTGCCAAAGCGCTGCCAAAAGCGCTCCTGTGGGTTCCAGCCCTATAAGACGCTCCGGACTATAAGACGCTCCTAGGCCTACAAGTAAAAGATCAGGGGAAAAAAGCTAAGCTACCCTACACTGCCACTTGCCTCGACGCTCTTCTTTGCCTTGCTCCGGACCAGCTTCTCCAAATGTTCCTCTTCTCCTGCATGTTCAGATGTCATACAGCTCTGGTCCTTCTTCCTGGTTGGCTCCATACTTCTGCATCAGTGGTTTCCGAATACTGCATGACCCCAGTGAGACGCACGTCATGCATGACTCTTGGGCACGTGCCGTTGAAGTCGCACAGTATGGGGGAAACCACTAATGCGGAAATATGAAGCTGATCAGGAAGAAGGACCGGAGCTGTGTAGTGTCAGGCGGCTGCAGTGTACCCGGATATCGGAAGATGCAGGAGGAGAAGCGGAAGCAGGAGCAGGACAGATATTCCGAAAGATACGGCAATTAAAGGAGCTCTGATTCCTTAGCTTGTCTATTTCCCTTGGGTCTTGTCTGTTATCCCATTAAATAATATTTTCTTTTGTTTATTATAGGTAACTTCTACGACGTCCTCACCATCTGCCCCAACGAACCCTCCACAAAATATCCTGGAAAATGGGTAAGAATAGAGATTATTTGTGTTAATGCACCTGTAGATTTATTGCCATGAGCGCCCGTCTGTGACACCCCCACATTTGGCAATCCAGACATATCATTTCCTAGTTAATTTGATAATTCATCAAATTTCAACAAATTGCCTGCAAATGTATTATTTTGTGGAAATCTTTATATTTCATTCAATGTAGAATTTGATTGCCTGTGAAAAAGTATAGAATGGGGAAGGAAACCTTTATAAAGCAAATCTTTCAGCATTCTGTAAAAAACACCTGAAGAGAGAAAATAGTATACTAACCTCTCTTGCTAGTGATCTTGCAGCTCCTGTTCATCAATGATTAGGTCTCTTCTCCCCAGTGCTGCATCTTCTAGTGCTTGACCTTTAATAACTAACTGTTTTCTTGCAAATTTTTGAAATGTAAGTTTTATCTTGAGGCATGATAGACATCTGTATCTTAACCATACGGAACTGGATGCTACATGTACAAACTTATTTATGAGAAATCACTGGAGAGCAGAAACTATCTTTAGATGTATACAGCAATCTAACACTGATTTTATTAGAAGACACTTGCCATCATTGAAAAACTTAAACTTAAACAGGTGCTTAAAGTGGGATAAAACTCTGACATAACAGTCAATAAAAATGTGTTTTCCTATTTTTTATTATTCAAACAGTTATTATATTTACTATTGTGCACAAGTAATATTGCCTATTTACAAATTCCCAAAGTACAGTTTATCAGCTCTGAAAGCTGCCATTGCATTTATTGCAAGGCTGCTGAATTTATATATTAAAGTCTATTTAGTGATAATTTCTCATCTGCACACATACTAGAAGCAGGGAGAGCTCAGTTTCAGCACTTTGCTAATGTTTACTATCTGAGAAAGGAATGTAAACAAAATATAATGTTATCACTATTCTTTGGGTGCAACCAGAAGCTTTCCACTGAAGAATAAAGTGCTGTGTTTAACTGTTTGAATGCTGTTCTGCTACAATTTCTGGGTGTGTGTTAGTAGATTTTATGCTGTAAATAATCTTTTAAAGCAAAGAGGTAATGCTGAGTTTCATACTACTTTTAAATACATAGACAATGTGACAACATTCAACATTGCAAGTGAAAACCATCACAATTAGTTGGAGTAGCAAGCTAGGAAACGGTAGTAGTTTGGGAGGTGTGGACAAAAGGAACAATAAGGATCAATGTGTGTCAAAGTATCTATGTGCTCAAATTATGTTTTTTATACTGGGAAGTAATTAACTCTCTCTGTATGCATGGGCAGGCTGTAGTCTACAC
Source organism: Hyperolius riggenbachi (assembly GCF_040937935.1). Lineage (NCBI taxonomy): Eukaryota > Metazoa > Chordata > Amphibia > Anura > Hyperoliidae > Hyperolius > Hyperolius riggenbachi. The sequence continues at coordinate 80,578,811 of NC_090656.1, forward strand.
ACTTCTCCTATAAATGATCATATACTGGCAGACTGACCTACCTTATTGGGTGTATCAGTACTTGAACACACATACAAGTGTATTCTTGATCCCCTTGTCACATATCCCAATAGGTACCATTACATCTTTCGGCCACCTGATTTGATAATTATTATTGAATCAAATAAAAATCGGTGCTGGCAGGAGCATGCCTGGTCAACGATGCGACCAGTTTCGTGCTGAAATTGGTCGCATGTATCGATCGGACATGCTGCAAGATGTCGGGCCGTTGTGGTCGATCGGGTGCACAGCAGTAATGGCGAGCAATATCGGGGTGAGCGATGAACGAGATGAAACTCCCGACAGTGTTCACGTGTGTATAAATGTACCCCCCATGTGTGCACATGTGTGCATACATTTCCTGTTCTGTGTTGCCCACTGCACGGTGCCCACCCATCTTCCAACTCCACCTTTCTTCCATTAACAGTATGCTGTGCGCTGTAGGCTTGTATCCCGCTAATGAAACAGAGGTGGATTCTGAGGATGGATGGGCACCACAGGGTGGGTGACACAGGGCAGGTAATGTATGAATGCAGACACGGGATACATTTATACACTGGGGGGCAGCGACATTGCATGCTTAAATTGATCGGGAATCTGCCTACGGTGTATGGGCAGTTGACCGATCTCTCTCTAATCAGATTCGATCAGAGACTTGTCTCTTGGTCGAATCTACCCATCATCGCTAGATGTATGCCTACCTAAACAGTTACTAACACGATTTCTTGGTTTGTTACCACCTAGTTGTGTGTTGATTGCTTTCACTTGCATCTTCAGTCACATTGGCCTCAATTCACTCAAGCTTATCTCCTGTCTTTAATAATGTTTCTGAGCTGTTTCTAGAGTTATCTCTATGGTGATAAGGCATGTAGTATTCACTAAACTATTTACCTCAGGCAGACCTAAACTTAACTCTTCTGTCTTTAAGTTAAGGAGAGATCTCTAACTTTAAATATTCAATCCTTAAAATAACTACAGAATTCTAAAGTTAAAGACAGGCCCTATATACTGCAGGTGAAAATAACTACAAAGAATGGCCTCAATTCACCAAGATCATGCTGGAGATAATAAGGCAAGAGAAAACTTACCAACACACATCCATCTTGCCTTATTAAGGTGTAGAGATACATTTTCACTTATCTCTTCATTCCCTAAGTTACCACCTCTGTAGTTATTTTCACATGCAGTTAACGTACAGTCACTCTGAGCAACCAATCAGAATTCCTAATTCCCTGGTCTGCTTTCAGGAGCCTGCTGCCTGGTAGCTGGGTATCGAGGCACTTTGCACTTCTGTACTGCTTTATATTACAGTCACTGCTGTGTTGTTCATTTGGCTTCACCTTATTAGTTTCTGCTGCTAAGTAACTGGACTAAGTAGCACATTCCTTTCTGGATCTGGAGTTAGTTACAAAAACGATGTGGCTGTGTGCTGCATAATGTGTCTCCTGACTAGTAAATACCAAACACACAAATCTGCTGTCAATTAGCATGCAGAATTCCATCCTTTCTCTGGGCTCATAACTGAGCTACACAACACTTGTCCTCTTTCCACTGAAATAGTGATAATGGTGCCAATCAGTATCTGGAAGAACCTTTATTTAGGAGGCAATATCTTGAACACTTAACAATGACTTTACTTTTGTACCTGGTCCCAGGCTGCCCCACTGGAGGTCCAGGACACTCCCCCTTTCCTAATACATACTTATCAGTATGTTTTTTTATACTTCTCAGTATGTAAGTAAACGTATGCTAACACAGGCAGAGCACACAAACTCCATGCGGAAGGTGTCCTGACCAGATGCTTAAAAAAGAATGACATGTTGGCTGATAAGCACACCTCTGCCACCCTTCCATTCTGCAGCATCTGTAAAGTCCAGCTAGTTGATTGGCTACAAGTTCTCACTCGGCCGATTAGTTAAACCAGCTGGAAGCCATAAAATGAAATTGCAATGGGTGTAGTGGCTGGGATGCCATATTTATACCCAGCTTAAAGTGGACCTGAACTCAGAACTCCCCTCTACTCTAAAAGATGAGCAACATCATAATAACCTTTAAAGAAGAACATTTATTTGTTACAGCTTACAGAACTCCTGCAATAAATCTGCAGTGAGCCTACTTTCTGCTTTCATAGAAGCAGACATAAGGTTAACTTCCTGTGTTTACATATTAGCTGTGTCTGCCGAGGACTGCTGAATTTCTGTGCTGACACAGCTGAGAGATCACATTACACTTGTAATTACTTGAAGATGAGGGGCAATTAGACAGGCTCTTCTCTCTAAACACAGGGTGCATTTCTCTCCATTTTCCATGTGTCCTGTGCAAGAGTTCAGTTCCACTTTAAACCAGCAGCAGGTTTTTGTTGAGTACATATGTATCATATACAGTAGAATCGGGAATCTCTGATTTAGTAAACAGGGACGGCGCTACGATAGAGGCAAAGGGGGCATTTGCCCCGGGGCCCGACCTCTGCTGAGGCCCCTGCAGCACCGACCCTGCTACATTTTGCCTGCTCCCCCGGGCCCTGAAAGTATAACAGCAGCCATAATTACATATTAGTCCCGGCAGGTGAGTGGACGGGAAGCGGCTGCACTCGGAGACAGGCTGTCTCCCTCCCACTCTGACCCGGCGTGTGTTTACACATAATGCACCGGGTCATAGAGTGGGAGGGAGACAGCGTGTCTCAGAGTGCAGCCGCTGCCCGTCTGCTCACCCACCAGGACTAATAGGTGATAATTGCTGTTATTATATTTGCAGGGCCCCGGGGAGCAGAGGGGCAATGGGGGGGAGGCGGGGCTCCAATGCTACGGTTTGCTGCAGGGCCCCTTAAACCGGCCCTGTTAGTAAACCTCTGGCTGTAGTGAACTCTGTTCCCAGGTCCCGACCATACAGTGTATGACCAATTCTGATATAGTAAACTTCTTATATAGTGAACTACTTGGCCAGATCCTTTTTTACTGTAAAGGAATTCTACTGTAATCCTAGTCACTTCCACCAATGCTGCTCACTGTGCAGGCTAGAGTTCTCCTTTAATTCAGAGTGGAGAATGGTGGAGTGGAGATCTGTCTGAAAACCATTTTAAATTGACTGGTGGTATGTTTTCATGAAGCAATGAATATATATGTCTATAGATGATCTTAAAGAGGATCTGTATTGTTAAAATCGCCCAAAAGTAAACATACCAGTGCGTTAGGGGACATCTCCTATTACCCTCTGTCACAATTTCGACGCTCCTCGCCGCATTAAAAGTGGTTAAAAACAGTTTTAAAAAGTTTGTTTATAAACAAAGAAAATGGCCACCAAAACAGGAAGTAGGTTGATGTACAGTATGTCCACACATAGAAAATACATCCATACACAAGCAGGCTGTATACAGCATTCCTTTTGAATCTCAAGAGATCATTTGTGTGTTTCTTTCCCCCATGCACTGAAGTTTCAGGCTGTTCTTTTCTTCCTGCAAACAGCTTTGCCCTTGTTTGTAATTCCTCAGTATGTGAAAGCCCAGCCAGCTCAGAGGACGATTTATCCAGCTTGTAAAAGATAAGAGAGAAGCTGCTCTAATCCTAAATAACACACAGGCAGTGTGCAGAGAGGGGCCTGGAATTGTGAGTTCATAGCAGAACCACAACACTGAAGAACTTGGCAGCCTTCCAGACTCAGGCTGACAAGTCTGACAGGGGAAAGATACATTGATTTATTACAGAGATAGTGATAGCAGAAAGTGCTGCAGTAAGCCAGAACACATTAGAAAAGCTTTTGGAACTTGTAGGATGATAAAAAACAGGATGCAATTTTTGTTACGGAGTCTCTTTAAAGAAGTAGCGGCAGATAGGCCAGGCATGCCAGCGTCCATGCAGTCTCAAAGATTCAGACATGACTAAAGTATTGAAGAAAGAGAGAGGTCTTTCGCATTGCATTTCCAACCATCAATATTGAACAGGTCACTACAAACCGTTACAGCGCTATACAGTATAGGAAAGATAACCTCACAGTTGTACACTCTTCGTTGACTGTCGTCTGAGAACAAGAAGCTAATACCGTAATATTTCCCTATAATTTGCAGGTTTAGTTCGCCAAGTTCCCCAGAGAGTTGTAGCTCACCTCAAGAGGACCTGGTAGAGCACAGACAACGGTGAGGGAATATTTGTGTTCCTCGATTCTCTGGCCGATCTGTGGAAACCTGCAATAAGTGTGATAAGATGTCTAAAGTTTCTGTTTTGTTGTGTAGAGGTCCGACCAGAAATCTGTCCACCAGCCTGGAAGATTTACAAAGTGGAACGGTAGAAAAGGTACAATAATACACTTTTAATAATTATATTGTTTATGAAAAAACTTTTGAAAAACAGAATTTACTATTTGTCCATGACGGGGCAGTGTCTTGTCGTAAAGGAAATGTGCATTTATTTATTTTTGTTTTATTTATTACGTTTAGTACAAAAAAAATGCCCAATGCACTCTAATTGTGCATGTAAGGCTAGGCATACATATATACCACAGTCCCCAATTATATACTACATCAGACCTCAGCAGAAATCCAGTGTAATCGCCACTCCGGCTGCTAGCTTTGTACCCCTCACAAGGACCGGATTTGTACTTTTTACCGCCCAAGGCCACTATCATCGGCTGCATCCTCACAAACGGCAAACCCCCCTAACACAAATGCACACTTTTATTGGTCCCTGTATTTAAAGATGCTTATTAACGATGCAATTTTACTGAACGATTAACCTTATGACTGTTGTATTGTTTGTCAATTGTTTTATCAATCAGTTTTGTGGATTGACTACATTTGAAATGATCAGAATGGTTGTACTTTTTATTCCATTTATGGGCCAAAACGATGTTTCTGATAGTTTCTGTATCACAATAATGGATAGGAAGGTTGATTGTTCGGTAAAATTGCATAGTTAATGGTCCCTTAAGACCTTGGTGGTGCTATTTTTAAATGACATAGCACACACATTTTGCCTCCAACCTCCTTGTCTCTCTCCTCTCCTGTGTTGCTGCAAGTCCAATTTAAAGTGAACCTCCAGACTAAAAATCGACTCAGCGGCACTTAAATGGCTTGGTGTTTCACAGAATCAGAATTTTGTTTCTCTTATATAAGCCTCCTTTTTAGCAGAAGAAACTGCCCGGGCATTTTTCCCCTGATGCTGTGCAAAGCATGATGGGATTTCTGATGTTGTTGTTCTCGTTCTGCTGTTTTGGTGCAATTTTTTTTTTTTACAATTTGAATTTGACATTTGAAGCCTAACGCATGCAGCTGGGAGGGGTTATCAGGACACAGGACAGTTGGAACTGTGTCTTATGCTCCCTGTCACCTCCTTTCAACCAAAAAGATGGCTGCCCCCATGACAAAGATGGCAGCCCCCGTGAATCACAAACATTTGCCTTTTCTTTTAAAACAGGGCGAGTAAGGCCTGGTGCACACCAGAGGAGTTTTTCTGAGCGTTTTGAGTTTTTAAATCTGCTGCTAATGTTATCCTCCCTTGGGAAGAGCTTTTGAAACCTCTAAAAGCTCTTCCCAATGTAATGCTATGGTTTTTTTTTACAAAACCTCATTGCTCCAGTGTGCACAGACACATAGGATAACATTAGCAGCAGATTTAAAAACTCAAAACGCTCAGAAAAACTCCTCTGGTGTGCACCAGGCCTAAGAGATTATATTACCTATCTATTCTAATTAACATAACTAATGTAACTTAATGACAGTATGTTTGTTTAGGCTGAAGTGCCCCTTTTCTTCTCAGTGTACAGATGTACTACTTGGCTCTCTGCTAAGCAGCCAGTTCTGTCATTGGAAGTGGGGAAGATGACCAGGTATCCTTCTGCAGCTCACAGCTCGAGGTGTCCTGCAGCTCACAGCTCGATCTACAATGTTTGGTCAACTGTTATCCAAGTATTTGGATCACTGAAGAATAGTGATGGTCATGTGTAGGAGAACTTATGGGGAAGCAGGTTATAAGTTTGTCAGGTGATAGATATGCAAGTCTCTGATTTGCTAGCCATGACCATGTGCTAAAGCAGGATGTGATCTTTGCAAATCTATCAGCTGATCAAACTAACCACATGCTTCTCCATGAGTTCTCCTAGACATGACTTTCACTACTGAATAAGAGCGATAGAATGAGGTTTTGTATTATATCCCTTTTGGTGCGCTCAGGCAATCCTGCTCATATGCAGCTCTGTGGTCCAATGAACATGGCTAAAAACAAACAAGAGCGCTCTGAGACCGGCAGAAAGTTGCAATCACACTGTCCTGTCCAGAACATGTCTCACCTGCAATGTAGTGGCTGTCGGTTAGGATAAGCTTGTGTCCCTCTTAAGCCACATCTACATGGTACAATTTTCCAATAGATGGATCTATTAGATAATTTCCAACTGGTCCAATCGGATTGCGTTAGATTTTTCTTTGATAAATACCCAAAATCTATTGCAAAATCTATCGCAAAATTGATCTGAAACAATTTGGACGTTTACATACGATGCAATTTCTTATTAGATCCATCTATCTGATGGAAAATTGTACCGTGTAGATGAGGCTTAAGATGGCAGCCGACGAACCAGAGCCCGGTCCCCAGCTGCCATCTAAGAGGGACACAAGGTGACTTAAGCTTTGTACCCACCTGCTGATTTTCCCGATGATTGGCGATTTTTACACAACGTCGCAAGGTGGGTACATGCACACAATTGCAAACGTCGCTTAGCGTCACGCGATGACAAAAGGCCGACAAGGCGGATCGGATCTTTAGAATCCCTGATGACATGGCACAAAGTACAGCGATCACTGGAAGTCTCGCTTGCACCGCCGTGTACGTCGCGTGACCTCGCGCTTAACGGGCCGACAGGAAGAGGTGTCGCTAGAATCAATCGTCAAGGGGATGTCACTGGACCCGTTGAGCGGTGAATACGCAGCTTTAGGCTGATCTTTACCGACAGCTACTACATTGCAGATGAGACGTGTCCTGGACAGGACAGTGTGATTGCAACTTTCTGCCAGTCTGAGGGCTCTTTTTCTTTGTTTTTAACGACTGAAGAAGAGGCTGCCAATATCAAGCAACTTGTCTCAGGAGATTGAGACAAGTGCCACTGTTCTTACATGCCTTATGGTGTGTACACACTTGAAAGATAAATGAAAGATCTTAGACCAATTTTATCCCCTTCCATGTAGTATGAGAGCCATACCTACACAGTCTATTCTATGGAGCTGAACTCCCCATCAGATAAAAATCTTTGCAAGATGCTGTACACATTTCAAAAGATCTGTATCTGCAAAAGATCCGTTCCTGCAAAAGATCAATTCCTGCAAAATGCATTCATAGTCTATGATATCTGCAGATCCTCATACACACCTTGTTTAACAGACCTTCATCTGCAGATCAGATCCACCAGGATGGATGTTCAGATCTGCAGATGATTGTCTGATCTGCAGATGAATGTCCATTAAACAAGGTGTGTATGAGGATCTGCGGATATCATAGACTATGAATGCATTTTGCAGGAACAGATCTTTTGCAGATACTGATCTGTTGCATGTGTACAGCATCTTTGTGTGCAGCATCCTGCAAAGATTTTTATCTGATGGGGAGTTCAGCTCAATAGAATAGACTGTGTAGGTATGGCTCTCATACTACATGGAAGAGGGTAAAATTGGTCTGTGATCTTTCATTTATCTTTTAAGTGTGTACACACCATTAAGGCTCATACACACATCAGACTATAGTCTTTGGAAAATGAAAGATCACAGACCAATCTTACCACCCTTCATGTAGTATGAGAGCCATACTCTACACAGTCTTTTCTATGGAGCTGAACTCCACATAAAAAAAAAATCTATGCAAGATGCTGCACACACAGATGCTGTACAGACACAAAAGATCAGTATCTGCAAACGATCTGTTCCTGCCAAAAATCCATTCCTGCAAATTGCAATGATCGTCTATGAGATCTGCAGATCATCATACACACATGATTTAACTGACATTCATCCGCAGATCTGAAAATCCATCCTGGTGGATCTGATCTGCAGATGAATGTCCGTTAAATCATGTGTGTATGATGATCTGCAGATCTCATATACTATCATTGCAATTTGCAGGAATGGATTTTTGGCAGGAACAGATCTTTTGCAGATACTGATCTTTTGTGTCTGTACAGCATCTGTGTGTGCAGCATCTTGCAAAGATTTTTTTCTGATGTGGAGTTCAGCTCCATAGAAAAGACTGTGTAGAGTATGGCTCTCATACTACATGAAGGGTGGTAAGATTGGTCTGTGATCTTTCATTTTCCAAAGACTATAGTCTGATGTGTGTATAAACCTTTAGGCTCTACATTCTGATCAGCTTAGTCGTTAGTCATTGATGATTCTGCAGAGTGTCATTCACAGCTGTAACGTTTGTCATTATTACTAGTATGTGTTCATCCGTGTGTACTGGGAAGCTGGGAGTTGCATTCATGTTTTTTATGTGACACTAGCAGCATGATACTATGTCTTCATTATTATTAATAATAATACATCTAATAGATATGTGGAACTATGGTAATCCTTTTACTCCCAACTTCAAGGACTCATACCTTTACATGATTCCCTTCTGGAACTGTTAAAGGCGCAGCACTTCTTAAAGATGAACTGTAGTGAAAATAACATAATAAATAAAATCACTTATTTTTTACAATGTTCATTTATAGATTTGATCAATGTTTTCCCATTGTAAAATCTTTCCTCTCCCTGATTTACATTCTGAAGTTTATCACTGATGGTGACCTCTTTAGTCCTGCCAGGTGATCTTTGTGGAATGTTCGTTGCTGACACGTCTTTGCACAGAGGGAGATATTGCATGCTTGGCAGTTGGAAAAAAGATGTTATTTCCCCCAATGTAAAGAGGTGCACAGACCGCAAACTGTCAGGACTATGGTCATGACATCACATTGTGGGAGGGGTTTCACCAAAATATCAGCCACACAGATGCCCCTGATGATCTATTCAAGAAAATGTAAAGATTTCCTTTGGGAAAGGGGGGGCATCAGCTACTAATCGGGATGAAGTTTAACCCTGAGTTAGAGTTCCTCTTTAACTGTCAGCTGGTTTAAATACAGAAGCTGATGTGAAAAATCATGTTTAGAAGCAAGTGTGTAAAGTTCCTCAGGACCACCAGAATAAGAAACAAAACATAACTTTCCAAATCGAATAATACACCCCATGCAGTCAGTCCTTTGATAGAGTAGGCTGTATCAAAATCTATTCATACGTCTGAACTTCAACTTCCAGAATTATTACGTTTGTACTAAAGTGAAGTTATTCCCTTAAGGGAACCTAAACTGAGAAGGATATGGATATTTCCTTTTAAAATAAATAATACCAGTTGCCTGACTCTCCTGCTGATCCTACATCTCTAATACTGTTAGCCACAGCCCCTCAACAAGCAGGCAGATCAGGTGCTCTGACTGAAGTCAGACTGGATTAGCTGCATGATTGTTTCAGGTGTGTGATTCAGCCACTACTGCAGCCAAAGAGACTAGCAGAACGGGCAAGCAACTGGTATTGTTTAAAAGGAAACATCCACATTTCTCTCAGTTAAGGTTCCCTTTAAACACTGTTAGTGCTGTGACTTTGGTACGTGTTGGTCTACTTCCCCTTTCGTTAGCTCCCCTGTAGTGTTACAGGAATCCGCCTTTTATTTCTGTGAAGTCCTTGCGGTTTTGAGGAGTGAAAGGGTTACACACCATTGATGTCACTGCATTTAGGCATGTAGATCTCAGTGATGTTCCAGAGCCATCACTGGTCACTGTGGTTTGTGTATAATCTAACCGTTCACATGTATGTCATTTGCACACTGTACTAACCGGTTGTTCTTGTTACCTTTTCATTCTACCTCCCTTGACACTGGCTACTAGCATGCTGATGGGGAAACCCCAGAACCTGTTGTAACACCTGTTGTAAATCCAGAGGTATATTAACATTATAAAACAATGTTATCTTTTTCATGAGACTTGGTATCCATTTCTGTGTTGGCCCGTTTTGATGTAACTCTTTATTTCTTTACTCATTCATCTGCTAGGGAGAAATAATTTCACCTGGCCATTTGTCCAACTTGCTAATATGCAGCTGAATTTTCTAATAAGTTCCAGAAATCAGAATAGACTGAAATTATGAGCTCAACAAGCTGTGGCTTGTAGTGAGAGGAATGTTCTACATCGCTGGTCAATCCACTTGTGTTAGTTAAAGGAAAACTGAAGAGACACTGAAAAAAAAGCTACTTACCTATGCTGAGTGAAGACTCTGGCTCCTATAGAGTCTTTCCACTCCTCTCTCTGTGCCCTTTGTCTTCCTCGGTCCCCCAGTTAAAGTCTGTGCTTTCGAGACTCCTTGGAAGGCTTCAGAAGCACTCCAGTCCCCTAGTGCTTCTGGATACAGGTACATTTGTATGGAGAATCCTCAAGCTCGGACTCCTGCATGTGCAGTATCTCCCCACTTGTCTTCAGAAGTGCACAGGGATGCAAGTACTTCTGAAGCTTCCAGGCTGTGGTCCAATAACTTCAACGGGAGGACAGCGGTGGACCGAAGGGATGGAGAGAGGACCAGGAAGGTTCTAAGGGATTCAGAGCCTTCCTTCTACCTAGGTCAGTATCTAACTTTTTTTTGCCACATTAGTATTGCTTTAAAGGACACCTAAAGTGAGAGTGGTATGGAGGGTGCCATATTTATTTCCTTTTAAACAATACAAGTCGCCTGGCAAGCCTGCTGATTTTTCTGGTCAGTGTCTCACACACCTGAAACAAGCATGCAGCTAATCCAGTTAGATTTCATTCAGAAACACCTGATTGGCATATGCTTGTTGAGGGTCTATGGCTAAAAGTATTAGAGGTAGAGGCTCTGCAGGACAGTCAGGCAATCTGCAATGTTTATACAGGAAATAAATGTCAGCCTCCATATCACTCTCAGTTCAGGTATGCTTTAAATCTAAAGGGGTGTACACACCTAACAAATGATGTTGCCCGTCGGGGATCAGGCAACATCACTGGGCCAGCCTGTACAGACGCGTGTCGGCTGTGTAACTGACAACGCATTCTGTTGCTATGCGGGAGGGCAGAGGGATGACGGCGCTGCATGACGTCACGCGGCAGGTGAGGAAGCGGCATCTTCAAAAAAAATTGGCAGTTGCTCGGCCAAATTTATCTGCAAGGTTTATCTGAACAACAATCAAAGAAGACGCACCATTTCTGTTCAGTAAATATCCTCAAAGAAGGTCCACACAACATAATTCAGGAACCATCCATCTGTTCCATTACAACAGGAACACCGTCTGACCGTTCAGCTATTGATGGTTTTGGGGCTATGCAGAAATGCATGGTTCCTGATTTACAGCTAGATCACACTGCAAGAGCTTTTTCTAAGCACTTGTGGTTTTAAAGTCTCTTGCTAATGTAATGCTGTGTGTGTTCTGACTTGAGCGATGTGATTTTATAAAAATCGCCTATAGCATTACTTGGACCAGCCTTTACAGTGGGCCCTTTTTTGAGAATATTTGTATAGTGTTGCACTGGTTCAGCACCTGTTCTCTGAAGGTGTGTGATCTTTGGAACGGACTGTTGACATCGTTTCTGTAAGGTCACGCTTCTATCTGATTGTGCACTTTAATGAACATGTTGGCAAGAATGTTATTTACACTTGTGTGCCATGTTAGAGATTGACTTGCCACCAGTCTGGTTTTGATCTCGGGCTAATTGCTTATATTTGCTGGACAGACCAAAGACCATTCAGATAACACTTTGGCTCTTTGACCCATGCATATTCTACAGTCTTAATGAAGAAAAGCCCTCTCGCGAAAATCTTAAAATTTAAAACATATATAAACACATACAAATGAGAAGTATGATTCTTCCAGACCAAAATGAGCCATAAATTACTTCTCTCCTATGTTGCTGTCACTTATAGTAAGTAGTAGAAATCTGACATTACCAACAGGTTTTGGGTTAGTCCATCTCTCCATAGGGGATTCTCAGCATGGCCTTTATACTTTATAATGACACTGCCTGAAAGATTTTTACAAAGATGCTGGCCAGCCTCCCTGCTCACTGTACACTTTTTTTTAGCAGTTGGACAGAGCAACTGCGATTCACTAAGTGCTATTTAAAATAAAGAAATTCCCGAGAATCCCCAATGAGGAAATGGGCTCAGTTTTGTCAGATTTCTACTACTTACTGTAAGTGACAGCAACATAAGAGAAAAGTAATGTATGGCTTAGTTTACTTCTTATCTGTATATGTTTACATACTGTGTATTTTAAAGTTTAAGATTTTTACGACCGTGGTCCTTTAAATTCCATAATCTTCATCAGTACTGATATTACGCATGAACTACAGCTGATTGGAGGGTACTAGGCGATAGGGAAATTCTTGGAAGAGACTGGGGTGTTCTCTACTTTTCCAGCATTAGGCCCTGTACACACTGCAGGGCTTGCGCTGCGTTTTTAAAATCCCATGCGATTTTTTTAATCTCAAAGCCTTCAGGTAGGTCGAAAAATCGCATTACACCAGTGTGTCCAGGTCTTCACGATTTTCATGATTTTTTTCAGAAGACCTTACGATTAAAAACGCATGCGATTTTAAAAGCGCAGTGTAAGCGCAGCAGTGTGTACAGGCCCTTAGACATAGAGGTTAGTACAAGAAGTCCAAAAGACCCCTTTAGCATTTCACTGAGTGCAATTGGAGTTTGATGCTGATGGATCTGATGATATTAGAATCTATTTAGCTTGGCCTTCTCATCCCTATATCTCGTTGTGACCATGCTGCATAAGTCAAAAGTCAAACAATGCTGGCTCCCCACCTGTATAGCACCACAGTCTTGTACACCCCAGTCAGTCAATGCAGATTCTGTAGGTACATCACCTCTGCTAAATTAATTCACAAACGTGAAATAATGGGGCCAGGAGGTCACAGGCTTTGCCAGTCTAACACTACATGTTTCAGACGGAGTGCTTCTTCAGGTGTACCTATCCCAGTCCATCAAGTGTACCCAAATCAGTCCACCAAACACCCAAGCACCCAACCCCTAAACAAGTAATACATAAATACTATTAGGGCTAGTTCAGACGGACGCTCGTGGAGCATTTATCGCCAGCGTTCGGGGCTTGGCGTTAAACGCTCCCATTCAAGTGAATGGGAGCTTTTGTACCAAGCTTTCACGCGCGTTTACACGAACGCGGCGTTCGGGTCCCGATTTTGCCTGGCGTTCAAGGAGCCCCTGGAAGCTACATGTAGCTTCCAGGGGCGGTTAACCGCGACGGGTAATGTCCCCCTAGGGGAAGAAAAAACGCGAACGCAACGCGAACGCTGCTGAAAGTCCGAACGCATCGCCTCCGCGACGCCAACAAACGCGACACCTTCCGAACGTCCGTCTGAACATGTCCTTAACCATGTGCCACCAGCAAAATAAATGCTAGGAAACTGCACTCCTTTTTATATCATTAAAATGAGGAAAACTACCAATAAGCGTGTAACACTTGAGACTTGTTGAACTTGGTGAAACGACTGGGCTGACTCCATTTTTAGTTTGTGGATAAGCCAAAAGTCTTGATGGCATTTCTGCCCAGTCCCAGTTTTTCTGGCATTCATGTCATTTCCAGTGCTTAAAGTGGAAATCTAAGATGGTGAATACAGCCGCCATATTAATTTCTTTTTATTTGTGGATGTCAGAATAAAGCAGATCCCAGGTACCAGACCTTGCCAGGCAAACTCTCTCTTCACGCCACTCCAAATGGGTCACATGACAGCTACAGAAAACCTGCATCCCAGAATGCTTTGCACATCAACAGTGAATCAAACGGAATTCAAAGTTTACGTAAGTAGTACTTCATGGAATAGAAACTGCATCACCTAGTCACAGGTTTTCATCAAAACTTGTGTGTGCTTATTTGTGTGTACTGTAAACGGTTGTGTGTGTGTGTATATGTATATGTATATGTATATATATATATATATATATATATATATATATATATATATATATATATATATATATATATATGAGTGTGTGTACAGTGCAGTATTTGAAATAATGGGTCAGGCAGTGATATACCGTAATCAGTTATTGGCTCCATTACTAGAACTGAGTTAAAAGGACTTTAGTGACGGTTTCCGCCATCTTAACGGAGGTCTGTGCTGAGCGCCACCCAAGCAGAACAAGTTTTGGGCCAGACACAGCTACCATTATGGTTAAAGAATCGCATGTAGTAGCTCCAAGTGGTAGTGATATTTTTTACTTGTTTTGGCTGTCAGGTGGCGGAGCTGGTATCCATCCACTAGAAGTACAGAATTACCCTATGTGGTGTTCCCCAAACCTGAGGGACAGAAGCACCTTAGATTTATAGATGTTCAACCCAACAGGTCTCTAAGTACTGCCAGCATTACCCCCATGCGTGCTTAACAACCCCATCCCAACCCATTTCCTTACCTCTCATACTCAAACAAATCCAAAGAAGCTTGAGTCTGATCTCCGTATGGTTCTCACTCAGTCTTAGGTCTTTGCACTCCCTGGCTCAGGTCCTGGCTATGCCCTTGTTCATAGTTCATACAGAATACACACGGTCAGTGACGCTCCTTCTGGCAGCACATTACACAGTATAATCAACTGACATTTTTTCCCATCTAATGTCCTCCTTTAAGACCTGCCCATTTATGCATGATTAAAAGCTCCTCTCCATCACAGACCGAGCCTGTCCAGCTTATCTCTAATAACTGCCTGTTTAACAATCCTGCCTCTTCCATTATTTCTAGGTTTTACAAATTCTATGCTTTCCTTCCTTTACCCTTTCCGTTTCTGAACTGTACTCTCTTCACTTTTTGCCCCTCTTTTTCACTGTGCTTTTTGGATTGTTATGAAGATTTCGGCAGAAGCGTCAGTGCCCCTGTCATAGGTATTGTACATGTGGTTGTTTACCCAGCATGTGTGTGACATATCTAGGGGCAGCTTGACACCCTTTGGCATGAGTCCTCGGGACCTTCTCCTATGGCAGAGCAGTGACAGTGTGCCTAAGGGATAGCTTGTAGAAACAATTGTGGTGGAGTGGCACTTAAACCAAACCTGAAGCAAAAAAAAAAAAAGAGTTGTGTAGTACGGATAACGAATAGTAGCAAAGAAGTTGTCTCTCACTGTTTCTCCGCTAAGTGCTTTAGAAAGCAGGACTGTATTCTACACAAATGGGTCGAGTAGCTCAAAGAAGCTCTTTTGCATTGATAACTCAAGTTTTTGTTTAACTCCTCCTGTACTGGAAAACAACATGAGACTTTTTTTTCTTTGCTACTAATGTTCTATTTCATAGCTGTACTACACATATAATTCAATATCTCATACGTTTATTTTTGCTTTAGGTTTGCTTTAAATCCAGAGGAAGTGGTGTGCCCAAGCCAAAAGATCTCATTTATCAAAGCTTGTAGCATCAAATAATTTATTGGTTATTCCAGTCAAAGTAAAAGGTTTGTATTTGTTGTGCATTATTATCATTCGCACACAATTACTGCTCCTTCCATTAAACCGCAAGTTTTACTTGACCAATAGAATTCTACAAAAGAAAATGTACTTTATCAAGCTTGTTTAGTAAGGCAGTGAAAATTGAAGTGAGGCTATTTGGAACACACTGACCTTTAGCAACCAATCGCATCCCTTCTTTCTGTAGGTATTACTTTATGGTTAACAAAATACTCTCTTAAAGTGGATCCGAGGTGAACTTTTACTCATTGCATAATTGTGTTCCTTTCCTATTGTTTATAGGGCATTCTTCAAGCCAAATACTTTTTTTGTTTTTGTTTTAATACTCAAATTACCTATAAACTAAACAAGCCACACCCACAGCTTCTCCAGAGAGCCTTGGCAGTAGCAAGGGCTCATGGGAGCTCAGTCTGGGCAGGAGGAGGGGGAGGTGTTACTAGCCATTGATTTCAGAGGCAGAGGGGAGGCGGGACGAGGAGGTGGGGATTAGGTTTTTTTCACAGGCTGAGTGTTTAAAGGGGAACTTCAGCCTAAACAAACATACTGTCATTAAGTTACATTAGTTATGTTAATTAGAATAGATAGGCAATATAATCTCTTACCCACCCTGTTTTAAAAGAACAGGCAAATGTTTGTGATTCATGGGGGCTGCCATCTTTGTTATGGGGGCATCCATCTTTTTGGTTGAAAGGAGGTGACAGGGAGCATGAGACACAGTTCCAACTGTCCTGTGTCCTGATCACCCCTCCCAGCTGCACACGCTAGGCTTCAAATGTCAAATTCAACATGTAAAAAAAAAAAAATTGCACCAAAACAGCAGAACGAGAACAACAAAATCAGAAATCCCATCATGCTTTGCACAGCATCAGGGGAAAAAAGCCCGGGCAGTTTTCTTCTGCGCAGCTAAAAATGAGGCTTGTATAAGCGAAATAAAGTTCTGATGCTGTGAAACTGTTAAAGAAACACCAGGCCTTTTCAGTGCTGCTGAGTCGATTTTTAGTCCGGAGGTTCACTTTAAGATGCAGATAAGCCTGCCTCTGTGTGATGTTTACAAACAACATGGCTGCTGTCATTGTATCACAGGAAGACATAATCATATTCTATTAAATCTGTTTGCAGCTAGATTTGCTGTGTAAACTATCTAAACTTTAGATAAGATATATAGACAAGTTACTTGTTCTAGTTAGTTTTTCAACTCGGATCCGCTTTAAAGGGCACTTAAAGTGAGAGGGATTTGGCAGTCGCCATATTTTCTTTTAAACAATACCAGTTTCCTGGCAGTCCTGCTGATCCCTTTTCGCTGCTGATCCCTTTCGTTGTTGTAGTATCTGGATTACACACCTGAAACAAGCAAGCAGCTATTCCAGTCAGACTTCAGTCAGAAACACCTGATCTGTTCAGGGTCTTTGGCTAAAAGTATTAGAGACAGAGGCTTTGTAGGAATGTCAGGCAATCTGAATTGTTTAAAAGCAAATATGTCAGCCTCCATATCCCTCTCAGTTAAAGTGTACTTTAACGTGAAAATCTCCGCTGGCAGTAGAACAATAGGCAAATCTTGCCAGCAAAATTTTATTTGTGGGGTTCTTTTCTATTTTTTTTCTGCCTGGGTCAGTACAAATTTGCATGTTAAGAGGAATTTTGCTCATCACTAAAGTAGTAAGATGACATTTTGCTGTTGCATTTAATATTTTTGTAATGAATACGTATGCTGCTAGTATAACTGCCAAATGTCTGCACCTTTAGACTCCTACAATCTCTCTGAAAAGCAGAAGTCAGGCCAGAAGTGGGAAATGACAGTACAGAGATTGGTGTGTTCCGCATTGCACATGTTCTGGGAACTGGGTGCAGGAGGGGTGGTGTTGGACAGTTTGAGAATACAGGGAAAACATGGGTAGAGTTTAGTGATTTTCTCTTGCTGTGTGATGAGCAGGCAAGAGTCGCAGCACAGCTGTAGTAAGGCATACAGGGGACCACTCCTTCCATGATTGTGCAGTGTAGCCGGGTTGGATTATTCACAGCGGGCTGAAAAAAAGGTCTTTTATAGGTTTCCAGCCCTAACACGAGGTGAGGTTAATGCTTGTCTTGCTATGTTGTTCGATATTCCGTCCGAATGCTCTTCCAGGCATAAATGTTTTCCTAGATCTGTACAGGCACTCGGCTACAGAACTTGCTTTTATTGGCCTACTTACTTCTTTATTAGTCGTTGGCAAGTTAATAACTTTTCAAGTACCTGGTAAGGAGACTACTGGCACCACAGAGTGTCTGAGCAGTAAGCTACAGTCCTCTCAGACACAGCCTGTGCTCCACCCCCTTTGTATTATTGACAGTGGGGATCAAGCCATCTAGGCATCGGTGGCCACACCCACAAGAACAAACTGTAATCATGTGATCAAAGCTTCAAGAGAACCCAAGGTACTCCTGGGTCGCTGCTTGGCTTCCTAATGGAGGAAGCAAACGGAGGGGGGGGGGGGGGGCGCATTATCAAGGGAAGATGCTACAAGGCTGACTGACAACCTCACAGAAATAAAGCCAGCTAGCGACAAGCAGATTGTCGCTAGGCTAACTATCTTTTAAGGGGGTGCAGCGGGCCCAGGGGGGGGGCTGGCAGCGGCGGTACAATGACCCAGAGGCAGGTCATTGTGCACACGACATGCCTCTGGATCCTATTAACATTATAATATGCCACATCGGGGGTCTCTTTCAGGCCGGTTTC